>NC_133324.1:740251007-740558091 GCF_042186555.1 Aquarana catesbeiana
GCGTGATCAGCCGTGATTGGACACGGCTGATCACATGGTAAAGAGCCTCCACCGGAGGCTCTTTACCAAGATCGGTGGAGCGGTGTGTCAGACTGACACACCGCTCCACCGATCGCCGCAATGCGCGCCCCCGGGGGCATGCGGCGGCATGTTATTCTGCTGGACATCATATGACGCCAACTCAGGATAACATAAGCACTTCCCGGACGTCAATCCGCTATAAGGCGGGCGGGAAGTGGTTAAAGATGATGCACAAGAAAGCCTGCAAACAGTTTGCTGAAGACAAGCAGACTAAGGACATGGATTACTGGAACCATGTCCTGTGGTCTGATGAGACCAAAATAAACTTATTTGGTTCAGATGGTGTCAAGCGTGTGTGGCGGCAACCAGGTGAGGAGTGTGTCTTGCCTACAGTCAAGCATGGTGGCGGGAATGTCATGGTCTGGGGCTGCATGAGTGCTGTCGGGACTGGGGAGCTACAGTTCATTGAGGGAACCATGAATGCCAACATGTACTGTGACATAATGAAGCAGAGCATGATCCCCTCCCTCTGGAGCCTGGGCCGCAGGGCAGTATTTCAACATGATAACAACCCCAAACACACCTCCAAGATGACCACTGCCTTGCTAAAGAAGCTGAGGGTAAAGGTGATGGACTGACCAAGCATGTCCCCAGACCTAAACCCTATTGAGCATCTGTAGGGCATCCTCAAATGGAAGGTGGAGGAGCGCAAGGTCTCTAACATCCACCAGCTCCGTGATGTTGTCATGGAGGAGTGGAAGAGGACTCCAATGGCAACCTGTGAAGCTCTGGTGAACCCCATGCCCAAGAGGGTTAAGGCATTGCTGGAAAATAATGGTGGCCACACAAAATATTGACACTTTGGGTCCAATTTGGACATTTTTACTTAGGGGTGTACTCACTTTTGTTGCCAGCGGTTTAGACATTAATGGCTGTGTGTTGAGTTATTTTGAGGGGACAGCAAATTTACACTGTTATACAAGCTGTACACTCACTACTTTACATTGTAGCAAAGTGTAATTTCTTCAGTGTTGTCACATGAAAAGATATAATAAACTATTTACAAAAATGTGAGGGCTGTACTCACTTTTGTGAGATACTGTATATGCACATATGTTTGGTCCTAATATGTCTAACCCAAAGTTCTAATCACTGATATTGTATTATCCTATATATAACACTAAGGCACATAATGTAAAGGCCCAAAAACGAGGTTAAGTAGTAGAATTTAATTTGGGATAGGAACCTTTCTAAAGGTCCTGATTTAATTAAAATCAAGGAATACAATTCGGTACGTCAATACATAGAGAATGGGTACAATGCGCCTAAAATTAATAGTGCCAACAAACCAAATCTTTACCCAGCATAACTATCCAAAGTTACAAGATATTAAACCTTGATTCTTGAACCCTTAAGAGGACCCAGCAAAGCAAAGGGCCCCTCTCAAGACATAAAGAGAGGAATGGTTAAATCCCCTCTCAGTAGTTACTGCCACCCAAGACTCACATCAGGTTCACATCATGAGAGTTTGATTTTCCCACAAAATTAAAAATTAGGAATTATCAATAAAAGCATTTACGTCTACATCCACATTCAGCCCAAATGGGACATAACCCTGGATATTGCTCTCACTAGGGAACTGCCTCTCCAATGGGGGCGGTATTTATCTTTTCCCAAAAATATTGTTTTAGAGGGATCTTTATTGTGGGTCAGCAGGTAATGTTTAGAGACCGAATGTTTCAGAAAACCGCTTCTTATATTTGTAATATGTTCATTTAATCTGACCTGGAGAGGGGCGCTTAGTCCCGCCGACCCGACCCTCCAGGTTGGTATGGATTGGCAGAGGAACCCCACGCTAAAAATAACAAAAATGCCGTGGGGTCCTCCATACAATTCATACCCGACCCTTATCCGGGAATGCAGCCTGGCAGGTCAGGAAAGGGGGGGCGAGCGAGCGTCCTCCCTCCTGAACCATACCAGGCCACATGCCCTCAACATGGGGGGGTGCATCCTTTGGGGCAGAGGGGCTCATCCCCACAATTGTGGCCAGTGGTTAGGGGGAGTCTGTGGGTGAGGGGATTATCGGAATCTGGAAGCCCTCTTTAACAAGGCGGCCCCAGATCCTGTTCTCTAACAAACCTCTGAGGGCTTCACAGCTGTATTTATACTGAGATTAAATTATACACAGGTGGACTCTATTTACTAATTAGTTGACTTCTGAAGGCAATTGGTTTCACTAGATTTTAGTTAGGGTTATCAGAGTAAAGGGGGCTGAATACAAATGCACGCCACACTTTTCAGATATTTATTTGTAAAAAAATTTGAAAACCATTTATCATTTTCCTTCCATGTCACAATTATGTGCCACTTTGTATTGGTCTATCACATAAAATCCCAGTAAAATACATTTACGTTTATATATATATATACAGTGCATTCATGTGTATAGCTTCTAATACACTTCAGGCAGTGTACTCAGTATATAATACAGGGTCTGCAGTTTCTAATACACTTCTGGTGGTGTACACGGTATATAATACAGTGCAGCCAGTGTACGGTTTCTAATACAGTGCAGGCAATGTATTAAAATATATATATATATATATATATATATATATATATATATATATATATATACACAGTATCTCACCAAAGTGAGTACACCCCTCACATTTTTGTAAATATTTTATTATATCTTTTCATGTGACAACACTGAAGAAATTACTCTTTGCTACAATGTAAAGTAGTGAGTGTACAGCTTGTATAACGGTGTAAATCCTCAAAATAACTCAACACATTAATGTCTAAACCACTGGCAACAAAAGTGAGCACACCCCTAAATGAAAATGTCCAAATTGGGCACAAAGTGTCAATATTTTGTGTGGCCACCATTATTTTCCAGCACTGCCTTAACCCTCTTGGGCATGGAGTACAGAGGTTGCCACTTGAGTCCTCTTCCACTCCTCCATGACGACATCACAGAGCTGGTGGCTGTTAGAGACCTTGCGCTCCTACACTTTCCATTTGAGGATGCCCCACAAATGCTCAATAGGGTTTAGGTCTGGAAACATGCTTGGACAGTCCATCACCTTTACCCTCAGCTTCTTTACCAAAGCAGTGTTCATCTTGGAGGTGTGTTTGGGGACATTATCATGTTGGAATATTGCCCTGCGGCCCAGACTCCATAGGGAGGGGATCATGCTCTGCTTCAGTATGTCACAGTACATGTTGGCATTCATGGTTACCTCAATGAACTGTAGCTGCCCACTATCGGCAGCATTCATGCAGCCCCAGACCATGACACTCCCACCACCATGCTTGACTGTAGGCAAGACACACTTGTCTTTGTACTCCTCACCTGGTTGCCGCTTCACACGCTTGACACCATCTGAACCAAATAAGTTTATCTTGGTCTCATCAGACCACAGGATATAGTTCCAGTAATCCATGTCCTTAGTCTGCTTGTCTTCAGCAAACTGTTTGCGGGCTTTCTTATGCATCAAGGACTTGTACATGGCTGGAAGGAGGTAGTTACAGATAATATGATCCTTAGTGGCCCAGAGGAATCAGAATTGAATGCCTCTGAAAACTTACGCTGCCTGGCCTCCCTGATTCTGCAAAGCCTGCTAAAGGACCCTAGGATTCGTGGTATCAAGGAGAGGGATCATTACTGGCTGGCAACCCTTCTTGATCCACGTTACAAGGTTAAAGCTGCAGAACTCATCCTGCCTTTGCAGAGGGAGCAGAGGATGAAACATCTTCAAGAGGCCCTGAAGAACAGTTTGTGTAACACATTTCCAGACCCTTGGAGGTTACCATTTCCTGGTGCTAGACAACAGGTTTCTGAGGCATCGTTCGGTCAGAGGAAGAGCAGTGCCTTTAAGCAATTTTTCAGTCCTCAGCACCAAGGTCTGATAGGTTCAAGCAACCATCACCAGTGCCTGTATTATATGGTTCGGGAATATCTAGGGGCAAAAGCAGACTTGGAGACCTTTCCAACAGAGCATCCACTGGGTTACTTGGTCTTGAGGATGGACCACTGGCCAGAACTTGCTCAATATGCAATTGAGCTACTGGCCTGTCCTGCATCCAGCATGCTTTCTGAACACACATTCAGTGCTGCTGGAGGGTTTGTAATGGATCAAAAAGTGCGCCTGTCCACAGACTCTGTTGATAGGCTCACATTTTTAAAAATGAATCAGTTCTGGATCAGCAGCCATCAAGCACCTGTTACTGATGTAACTGATTGAATTTGCTATGGGTCTGGAAACCCTTGAAGACTGCCTATGCTGCCTATCTTATTCCTCCTGAATTTTGACGATGCTAGCTTCCAACAATATTTTTGGTTTAGGGCACCAGCAACACCTAAGGCCCAATTTTTCTGCTCCTGTTTAACAGGGCATTGTCAGGGCTGGACTCAGCCCTTCCTTCTCTGGGCTGGCTGCTCAGCTGTCAGCTAATTGCCAGCTCTTATCTCTCAACAGTTACTCACCTGTTTATTATATGCTGCTCATCAGTCCTGCCTACTTAAGTCGTCCAGCCCAGGATCTCTGCCTTCACCTTGGTCAACATCCTGCGTTCCTGTTAAAGACTTGCTTGGCTGACATCCCTTCTGGCTCCAGATCCTGCTTGTTGTTCCACTACACTGATCCCTGACTTTCTGTCTTGGCTGACTATCCGTTGCGGTTACTGAACTTTTGCTATGTTTTGACTACATTTGTTCTATTTACTTTTATTATTAAACAAGTGTGATTTAACTGTACTTCTGTCTCGGTCTGATTCATGGTTTCTGACAGTAGGCGAAGGCCATGAATTCAGAAGATACAGTCAATCCACTTGTTGGTAATATTTTTTCCAGATTGCATGAGCAGGATCAATGCATGGATCAGTTTGCCACAGCGTTACAAACGCTCCTGAGTGGCATGGCTCATCTGGAATCTCCCACTGTGGCTGCTCCGGTACAACCTGTGTTGCAGGCCATCCCTGCTGCTGCTCTAGTCTCTGTGCAGGCACCCGCCTTGAGTATTACCTCTATAAGAGGTATGTCTGGTTCCGTTCCGCTTCCCCAGTGATTTGGAGATGATCCAGTCCAATGCAGAGGGTTTCTCAACTGAAATATAGAAAAAAAAATCCGGCTCGATGGGAGGCGTCCTGTCGACTGCTGCCTCTTGGCTGTGACAGCTGTTATATAGGCAAGGGCGGGGCCACCCAGTTATGTAGCCAAGTGACCCTGCCCCTGCTGACGTCATGTGCCATCAGAGGGGGCGGGGTCATCTGGTATTGCTAGCGGGTGGCCCCGCCCTTGCCTATATAAGAGCTGTCACAGCGAAAAGACAGCAGGCGGCAGGACGCCTCCCATGGAAACAGAGTATTTTCATTTTTTTTCTATTTTTTGGGTCGCGCCGTGATTGAAGATTAATGGACATCACGAGATACCTTTTTTTTAATAAAGGAATTGTCAAAAACTGTCTCCTTGATACTTTTTGTTGGTGAATGAGTAGGGGTACAATGTACCCGATACCCATTCACATGGGGGGGGCGGGATCTGGAGGCCCCCTTGTTAAAGGGGGCTTCCAGATTCCGATAAGCCCCCCACCCGTAGACCCCCACAACCACTGGGCAAGGGTTGTGGGGATCCCCTTGTCTCTCGCCACCCCCTTTCCTGTGGCCTGCCAGGTTGCATGTTCGGATAAGGGCCTGGTATGGATCTTGGGGGGACCCCCACGCCATTAAAAAAAAAAAATTGGTACCATGTTCCCCTTAAAACCCAGACCCGAGGGGCCTGGTATGGACTGGGGGGGACCCATGCTGTCTTTTTTCAATGATTTTTTAAGTATACTGCCAGGATCCGGCAATATATTACAGCCGCGAGCAATGTTGACCACTTGCCGACCGGGCCATATCCGAAAGACGGCTGCAGCGCGGTTGGCTTATTCTGGGAAGGTGTCCATGGACGTCCTCCCAGAATCTTGCTCCCACATGCCCCCTGGGACACGCACCTGGGAATATCCATGAACGCCGTTTACAACGGTCGTTTACCACGTGATCGCTCCTTCAAATGCTCATCCATCCATCCATGCTCAGCAATACTTATCCATCCATCCATACTCAGCAATACTCATCCATTCATCCATGCTCAGCCATCCATACTTATCCATGCTCAGCAATACTCATCCATCCATCCATGCTCAGTAATACTCATCCATCCATCCATACTCAGCCATCCATACTCAGCAATACTCATCCATCCATCCATATTCAGCCATCCATATTCATCCATGCTCAGCAAAACTCATCCATCCATCTATGCTCAGCAATACTCATCCATCCATCCATGCTCAGCCATCCATACTCATCCATGCTCAGCAATACTCATCCATCCATCCATGCTCAGTAATACTCATCCATCCATCCATACTCAGCCATCCATACTCAGCCATACTCAGCAATACTCATCCATCCATCCATATTCAGCCATCCATATTCATCCATGCTCAGCAAAACTCATCCATCCATCTATGCTCAGCAATACTCATCCATCCATTCATGCTCAGCCATCCATACTCATCCATGCTCAGCAATACTCATCCATCCATCCATACTCAGCAATACTCATCCATCCATACTCATCCATCCATCCATACTCAGCAATACTCATCCATCCATCCATACTCAGCAATACTCATCCATCCATCCATGCTCAGCAATACTCACCCATCCATACCCAGCCATACCCACACAGCCATACTCAGCCATACCCGACCCAGCCATCCCATCCATACCCAGCCATCCCATCCATACCCAGCCATACCCAGCCATCCACATCCATGGCTCAACCATGCTTAGCCATCCCCATTCACGGCTCATCCATGCCACTACAGGGCCGCAAAGTGTAATAGGTAGTCAAATTAGATTTGACATTTTGCCCTTCGAACGCCTGATGGTGCTCCCTGCATGTTGGGCCTCTGTATGTGGCCAGGCTGTATAAAAGTCCCACACGTGGTATCACCATACTCAGTAGGAGTAGTATAATGTATTTTGGGGTGTAATTTGTGGTATGCATATGCTGTGTGTGAGAAATAACCTGCTAATATAACAAAAATCTTGATTTTGCAAAGAATTGTGGGAAAAATTATAACTTCAAAAAACTCACCATGCCTCTTTCTAAATACCTTAGAATGTCTACTTTCCAAAAAGGGGTCATTTGGGGGGTATTTGTACTGTCCTGGCTTGTTAGGGTCTCAAGAAATGAGCTAGGAAGTCAGTACTTCAGGTGTGATCAATTTTCAGTGATTGGCACCATGGCTTGCACACTCTATAATGCCCCATGCACATGATGAGATTATCAGACGAATGATTATCCATTTTTTATTGCATGCTAATCTCAGATCGAATCTGATGAGTTTACTAAAGTCACGAAAATTCCCGCACAGGAAATAAAATTCGGAAGTGATGTCATGTGTTGTAATTTGTATTGCATTTTCGAATGATGGCTATACTGATTAAACGAAAATCGTATGATCTGGCATCGTACAAAAAAAATTTCCGTGCATGTCCGATAGAATAATATCGGATGAACTGTCCTGATTGGCCCTCAAAGCTCTGTATAAACAATCCAATTATTGTACGATCGCTTCGAAAGCGGTATTTTCCGTACGATTTTCTGATCATGTGTACGGGGCTTAACTTTCACACAGACCAAATAATATACACCGATTTGGATTATTTTTACCAAAGATTTGTAGAAGTATAAAATTTGGCCAAAATTTATGAAGAAAAATTACTAATTTGCAAACTTTTATAACAGAAACAAAGAAAAATGTATTTTTTTAACAGAATTTTCAGTCTTTTTTCATTTATAGCGCAAAAAAGAAAAAACCCAGCGGTGATTAAATACCACCAAAAGAAAATTCTATTTGTGTGAAAAAAGGACAAAAATTTCATATGGGTACAGTGTTGCATGACTGAGTAATTGTCATTCAAAGTGTGAGAGCACCGAGAGCTGAAAATTGGTCTGGTTAGGAGGGGGGTTTAAGTGTTCAATGGTCAAGTGGTTAAAATACATTTTTTCCCTTAGAAATTTCATTTTTCTGTGGTACTGTTATAAACATGGGAAAGATGCGCTACTTTATAAGCAGACTTATGCCCCGTACACACGGTCGGACTTTGTTCGGACATTCCGACAACAAAATCCTAGGATTTTTTCTGACGGATGTTGGCTCAAACTTGTCTTGCATACACACGGTCACACAAAGTTGTCGGAAAATCCGATCGTTCTGAACGCGGTGACGTAAAACACGTACGTCGGGACTATAAACGGGGCAGTGGCCAATAGCTTTCATCTCTTTATTTATTCTGAGCATGCGTGGCACTTTGTCCGTCGGATTTGTGTACACACGATCGGAATTTCCGACAACGGATTTTGTTGTCGGAAAATTTTATCTCCTGCTCTCCAACTTTGTGTGTCGGAAAATCCGATGGAAAATGTGTGATGGAGCCCACACACGGTCGGAATTTCCGACAACACGCTCCGATTGGACATTTTCCACTGGAAAATCCGACCGTGTGTACGGGGCATAAGGGGACCCCCAGGCACGATATTTAAAGGAATATTTAATTTTTATTGTTTCACTTTAAGTCTTATTAAAATCACTGCTCCTGAAAAAATGTCAGTTTTAAAAACTTTTTTTGCATTGCCCTGGGGCAGTACCCAGTCCCCAAACACTTTTTATGGTGAAAACTTGCATATAAGCCTTTAAAATTAACACTTTTGATTTTTCACGTTCGTGTCCCATAGACTTTAACAGTGTTCGCATGTTCGCACAAATTTTTTGTCTGTTCGCATGTTCTGGTGCAAACCGAACCAGGGGGTGTTCAGCTCATCCGTAGAGGAAAGTTCAAAACATATTTTAGAAAATATTATTTTATTGAAAGGGTAGTTGATGCTTGGAATAAGCTTCCAGCAGCAGCAGAGGTAGTGAGATAGTCTACCTCTGTCTACAGTAAATGACTTCAAACATGCTTGGGACAAAGGTAGATCTATACTCAAAAAAGTTAACAAAAAACAAAAAAACAAAAAAGGAATTTAAAAAAAAAATGGGCAGACTGGATGGACTATATTCTTTGGACATCATCTGAAATTAAGCAAGCATTCTCTGAAAGTGAATCTTCCAGGTGCATGTGATTTAAATGACAGTAATTGATATTTTACCAATGTTTGGTGAAAGTTGCTTTCACTGCTTAATAAATAGACATTAAATATAACTGACAAAAAATTCGAGTTTTTTAGAACTAAATTGTCTAGAATTGGAAAAAATTGCATCATATTGATAAAAAGGTGTTTATTCTTAAAATGTATTCTTCTCTTGAAATCCCTTTTTTTAGGTTGAAATATGAAAACAAGTGTGAATTGATCCTCTGGAAAACAAATTGTTGGCACAATATTATGAATAATTTCTGAACTGTGCCCCAGGATAGTCACACATCTCTACAAATTATTCTGTTGTTCGGAATGCATAATGTGAGTATCCTTCATAGGAAATCCTTTTATACTTGTAACCATAGCTAAGGATGGTTGCTCGAGATGAAGACACTTTTATTCTTTCAGTTTCATGTCTCAGAAAATAATTTTTCAAGTTTTACAGCCAGCCCTTGAAGAATTGGTGGGGAGACTGGGAAACTGGGTCCCTTGAGCATACAGTAATTGCAATTGTAATGGCTGTTTGATAACAGGGGTTAAAGTACTGTGTAATATTTTACAGGCAAACATTTCTTCTAAGGAACATTCTCTAGAGAGCTAGGCTAAATAGTTATATTTGTTAATCTTTCACTGTTCTGAAATCCTGACACCAAGGCTTCCAAAAAATGTTTAAAAAAATATCCAATAAACCCTAAACGTTAAAGTAATTCTAAAGGCATGTTTTTTTTAAATGAAAATCAAAAAGATATTATACTTACCTCTTACCTATGGTATTGCACAGAGTGGCTTGCTTTTTTTTAATGCAGCCCACAACAATCCACAATTGCATGGTTGCTTGGTGGTGTGCTAAAATGCACATGCATTGAGGTACATTTGGGTGTCATTTAAAATGAATACAATGAACAACAATTCACCACATAGTTGATTGTGTATTATCATGTGTTGCACTAATGAAGCCAGCCTAGAACTTAAAATGGTTCTAAAGGCTGAAGGTTTTTTTTATCTTAATGTATTCTCTGCATTAAGGTAAGAAAATCTCCTGAGTGCAACTCCCCACCCCAGCCCTTTATTATACTTACCTTAAAGCAAAAAGGAAGATTTCCCCACATTGGGGTTTTTAGGCAGCACAAGAAAAAAGTGTAGTCAATATTATATGAAAAAATATACACTTTTATTGAACAGATAATATATATCATCAGAGTTAAAAAACAATGAGCTCCAGTGGGTATTTATCTAAAAAATTGTTTTAACTGAACATACAAAAACAGACATTTGTTCATAGCAATATTATGTCATGAACATTAAACCTGACGCGTTTCAACCCCTATGACTGGGGTCTTCTTCAGAGGGTAAGTCTGCTGGGAAGAGCATAAGAATAAAGTTGGTATACATATACATATTCTAAAAGATATATAACATGAACTACATTAATTGTGCATTGCAACAGTACAGTATAGTTACCAAATAGAAGTATGTCCAATGAAAAACATAAATTCCCACATGGAGGTCCCTTTAGAAGTTTAAAGTGCTTTATCCTCTTCTCCAGAAGGTGATTCCAACCTCCCCTACCGCTGCCACAGCCCAGACCGGGATGGCGAGAGACAACGTGGCTTACGAGAGGCCACACCCTAGAACACCGCCCACCAGAGCAGACAACCAACCGGAGAGCACCAAATTACCTGTGATAGAGATTGGCAAGGGAAAAATAATAACTAAGAAACCCGTATAACAATAATTGGGTTTTATTCATGGGCTAAAAAAGCCTCTAAGATGTAAAAGACTTTACAGGTATGATATGTATGACCCAAACCACCTGGGGAGTTCTGAACCACAGGGAACAGGTGTGGTGAGGGCAATGAACACTATACCTGTGCTGAAAATAGAAAGAGGGGTGGTAGTAATAAAGTAAAAAGACAATAATAAGAAGTGTGGTGGTGCATGGAAGAGGAATGTGTGAGATGCGAATGAGTGCCAGTGTGTGGAAGAAAAAGGGGAGGGGAGGAGGGAAGGGATTTGGAGAGGGGGAGAGCAGTAAAGAAAAAAGAGAAAGGGGGAGAGGAGGGGGAAAGGAGGGTTGGGAAAAAGAAGGGGGGGAGGGAAGGGGGGGGTGGAGGGAGGATAGACGGGATGGAAAAGGAGGGAAAAGACAATTGTGAGAAAAAGACTAGTGATATAACAAACTAATGTATTGACATTACCTTAAAAAAGTGCTAAATGGCACATGTGGATGCATCAAGTTATCCCATGTATCTAAGCTGTTGTCTATTGGCCAACACAAGATTGGTCCTAGGCTGTATAAGACTCAGGTGATGGTATCCAAAAGCTGAGTCAACCAGTCTAAAAGTAAACAGAGTATATAATTGTAAAGGGTATGGCCACATATATTATGAGTGGTCAAAGACTATATGTTATTGTAAGTCATAGGGGTAGGTAACCCCTATTATTTGGGGCAACATGATGCTATACAACACAAGGCTATAGGAGTGTACTTACTGTGTGATAGACGCAAGAAGCGGCAGAAAAAGTAACAGACAGCGGGGTGTGTTTGCAGTCCGCCAGGCAGGAGGAAATTGAAACCATATCACAGATGTTACCTTTTATATCCACGGTTAAATGGGCGTGTATACCTTGCCTCTTATCTCTCCAGGTGTATGCAATCCGGTGTGGTCACCTGGTGGGCAGTAAGGCGGCCAACATGGCAGCCAGGTGTGGCTTCCCCGGCGTTCCGGAAAAGCTACGCTCCGAATTCTCGTCATCCTCGTCGAAATCTCGCGATGTCTATGACGTCACGACGCTCGCGCGGGGCCCCGCGCATGCGCGGTGACGAAAGGCATCCGAGGATGTTCTGGAATGCCGCCGGCAGGGAGAAAGAAATTCCCAGTGTAGCGCCCGGTGGCCGGCCGGGCGCCCAAAGGAAAAACATGGGGGGGGGGGAGGAGCCGCCTAATAGCGGGTAGGCTCGTCCCACCCCCCTCACCCTGCCGGGAAGGCACGTCGTAAGTCGCCCCCGCCCCGGGGATGACAGCAGAGAGGGTACTAGAGCTCCCCCAGTGGTGAAAAAGGAGCAACTTCAAAGGGGAAAGAAAAATTATATACAGATTATACACAATGCATTTGTTCACAGCTAAAATTAATAACATTATTATATATCTTGTGTATACAAAAACATGTATGGAGCTTCAGTAAAAAACAGGAGCAACTCAATCATATGTATAGATAATTTTATCCCATCACTTGAGAGTAAAAAAGGAAAACAAAAACAAAACAATGAAATGTAATGGCAGATGTCATTGGATCAGCATCAGGGAGAGGATGGAACGATTAAAAAACTGCAGAGGGGGGGAAAAAGGACCTAGTCGCCGATTTCAAAACATTCTCTTTTACTTTAGACTATATCATAGCCGAATACGGGGGGGGGGGACATGATTATTGTGTTTTTCCAGAGACAAAGCCTTTTAAGAATGGAGCAAAAGAGATGGCTTCGTTCAATCCTGGGGACAGGGTGGAGTTTAATTTAAATATCCACCTCTGCTCATGCTGCAAAAGAATTTTATTCCAGTCGCCGCCTCGCACTGGTATATGAATACGGTCGAGAGCGGCGAAGGATACCATGGGCATTCTGTAGTTGTGGATTTCCCTCACATGTCTCCCAAGGGGCACATACGGGTTACCAATTTGCATATGATAGATGTGTTTAGATATGCGCTGGTGAAACTCTTGTTTAGTCTTTCCGACGTAGTGTGCTCCACATTCACAAGACATAAGGTACACTACGCCACGTGTTCGACAGTTGGTAAAGTGTGACGGTTTGAAAGTTGTCCCATTTGGGAGAAGAAAGGTTTTTTCACGTTTTATATATGGGCAGCAAGAGCAGTGTCCACAAGGGAAAGATCCTAGGATGGAACAATGCCTACGTCTCCTCTGTGCCGTTTTGAACTCACTCTGGACTAGTTTGTCCTTTAATGAGGTTGCTTGTCTAAAAGTAATTGAAGGGGTATCTGAAATGAACCTACTAACTTTGGGGTCATCTCGGAGTATAGGCCAATGCTTACGGATAATGTTTCTGATCTCATTTTGTTGTTTTGAGAAACGCATAATCACCCTAGTCTGATCCATACCTGAGTCGCCCCTAGCCGTTCCCCCAAACAGCAGCGTGTGTCTGGATTGTGCAGCTGCGCTATTGTACGCTTTGCGTAAAGTTGAACGGCTGTAACCACATGCTAGTAGTCTCATTTGTAACTTTTGTGCTTCCTTTTGAGACTACTAGCACGTAGTTACAGCCGTTCAACTTTACGCAAAGCGTACAATCGCGCAGCTGCACAATCCAGACACACACTGCTGTTTGGGGGAACAGCTAGGGGCGACTCAGGTATGGATCAGACTAGGGTGATTATGCGTTTCTCAAAACAACAAAATGAGATCAGAAACATTATCCGTAAGCATTGGCCTATACTCCGAGATGACCCCAAAGTTAGTAGGTTCATTTCAGATACCCCTTCAATTACTTTTACACGAGCAACCTCATTAAAGGACAAACTAGTCCAGAGTGAGTTCAAAACGGCACAGAGGAGACGTAGGCATTGTTCCATCCTAGGATCTTTCCCTTGTGGACACTGCTCTTGCTGCCCATATATAAAACGTGAAAAAACCTTTCTTCTCCCAAATGGGACAACTTTCAAACCGTCACACTTTACCAACTGTCGAACACGTGGCGTAGTGTACCTTATGTCTTGTGAATGTGGAGCACACTACGTCGGAAAGACTAAACAAGAGTTTCACCAGCGCATATCTAAACACATCTATCATATGCAAATTGGTAACCCGTATGTGCCCCTTGGGAGACATGTGAGGGAAATCCACAACTACAGAATGCCCATGGTATCCTTCGCCGCTCTCGACCATATTCATATACCAGTGCGAGGCGGCGACTGGAATAAAATTCTTTTGCAGCATGAGCAGAGGTGGATATTTAAATTAAACTCCACCCTGTCCCCAGGATTGAACGAAGCCATCTCTTTTGCTCCATTCTTAAAAGGCTTTGTCTCTGGAAAAACACAATAATCATGTCCCCCCCCCCGTATTCGGCTATGATATAGTCTAAAGTAAAAGAGAATGTTTTGAAATCGGCGACTAGGTCCTTTTTCCCCCCCTCTGCAGTTTTTTAATCGTTCCATCCTCTCCCTGATGCTGATCCAATGACATCTGCCATTACATTTCATTGTTTTGTTTTTGTTTTCCTTTTTTACTCTCAAGTGATGGGATAAAATTATCTATACATATGATTGAGTTGCTCCTGTTTTTTACTGAAGCTCCATACATGTTTTTGTATACACAAGATATATAATAATGTTATTAATTTTAAGCTGTGAACAAATGCATTGTGTATAATCTGTATATAATTTTTCTTTCCCCTTTGAAGTTGCTCCTTTTTCACCACTGGGGGAGCTCTAGTACCCTCTCTGCTGTCATCCCCGGGGCGGGGGCGACTTACGACGTGCCTTCCCGGCAGGGTGAGGGGGGTGGGACGAGCCTACCCGCTATTAGGCGGCTCCTCCCCCCCCCCCATGTTTTTCCTTTGGGCGCCCGGCCGGCCACCGGGCGCTACACTGGGAATTTCTTTCTCCCTGCCGGCGGCATTCCGGAACATCCTCGGATGCCTTTCGTCACCGCGCATGCGCGGGGCCCCGCGCGAGCGTCGTGACGTCATAGACATCGCGAGATTTCGACGAGGATGACGAGAATTCGGAGCGTAGCTTTTCCGGAACGCCGGGGAAGCCACACCTGGCTGCCATGTTGGCCGCCTTACCGCCCACCAGGTGACCACACCGGATTGCATACACCTGGAGAGATAAGAGGCAAGGTATACACGCCCATTTAACCGTGGATATAAAAGGTAACATCTGTGATATGGTTTCAATTTCCTCCTGCCTGGCGGACTGCAAACACACCCCGCTGTCTGTTACTTTTTCTGCCGCTTCTTGCGTCTATCACACAGTAAGTACACTCCTATAGCCTTGTGTTGTATAGCATCATGTTGCCCCAAATAATAGGGTTTACCTACCCCTATGACTTACAATAACATATAGTCTTTGACCACTCATAATATATGTGGCCATACCCTTTACAATTATATACTCTGTTTACTTTTAGACTGGTTGACTCAGCTTTTGGATACCATCACCTGAGTCTTATACAGCCTAGGACCAATCTTGTGTTGGCCAATAGACAACAGCTTAGATACATGGGATAACTTGATGCATCCACATGTGCCATTTAGCACTTTTTTAAGGTAATGTCAATACATTAGTTTGTTATATCACTAGTCTTTTTCTCACAATTGTCTTTTCCCTCCTTTTCCATCCCGTCTATCCTCCCTCCACCCCCCCCTTCCCTCCCCCCCCCCTTCTTTTTCCCAACCCTCCTTTCCCCCTCCTGTCCCCCTTTCTCTTTTTTCTTTACTCCTCTCCCCCTCTCCAAATCCCTTCCCTCCTCCCCTCCCCTTTTTCTTCCACACACTGGCACTCATTCGCATCTCACACATTCCTCTTCCATGCACCACCACACTTCTTATTATTGTCTTTTTACTTTATTACTACCACCCCTCTTTCTATTTTCAGCACAGGTATAGTGTTCATTGCCCTCACCACACCTGTTCCCTGTGGTTCAGAACTCCCCAGGTGGTTTGGGTCATACATATCATACCTGTAAAGTCTTTTACATCTTAGAGGCTTTTTTAGCCCATGAATAAAACCCAATTATTGTTATACGGGTTTCTTAGTTATTATTTTTCCCTTGCCAATCTCTATCACAGGTAATTTGGTGCTCTCCGGATGGTTGTCTGCTCTGGTGGGCGGTGTTCTAGGGTGTGGCCTCTCGTAAGCCACGTTGTCTCTCGCCATCCCGGTCTGGGCTGTGGCAGCGGTAGGGGAGGTTGGAATCACCTTCTGGAGAAGAGGATAAAGCACTTTAAACTTCTAAAGGGACCTCCATGTGGGAATTTATGTTTTTCATTGGACATACTTCTATTTGGTAACTATACTGTACTGTTGCAATGCACAATTAATGTAGTTCATGTTATATATCTTTTAGAATATGTATATGTATACCAACTTTATTCTTATGCTCTTCCCAGCAGACTTACCCTCTGAAGAAGACCCCAGTCATAGGGGTTGAAACGCGTCAGGTTTAATGTTCATGACATAATATTGCTATGAACAAATGTCTGTTTTTGTATGTTCAGTTAAAACAATTTTTTAGATAAATACCCACTGGAGCTCATTGTTTTTTAACTCTGATGATATATATTATCTGTTCAATAAAAGTGTATATTTTTTCATATAATATTGACTACACTTTTTTCTTGTGCTGCCTAAAAACCCCAATGTGGGGAAATCTTCCTTTTTGCTTTAATTTTTAAGGGGTGAGCAGCAATCCTTTCTTCCCCTCCCTAGTGTCTCTCCATTTTTTCGTATTATACTTACCTTAGCCTGATCTTGAATCAGCGATGTGCACGAGAGCAGCAGCCCTCTCGGCTCTCTTCCTCCTCATAGGCAATTGGCTCCCACTGCTGTCAATCACACCCAGTGAGAAGGGATCGGGGGCGGGCTCACCCACACTTTGTGTGTGTATATGAACACACAGAGCCAGCTCAGGGGTGAGCCCGCACAAGTGCCCCCATAGCTAGTGGCTTGCTATGCAGGGCACTGGGCAGGGGGAGGAGCCAGGACCGCCGGCGGAGGACCTGAGAAGGGGAAGTTCGTGGCTGCTCAGTGCAAAACAATTGGTAGTAAGTCTAACATGTTTGTTATTTTTAAAACAATTGAGGGTTTACAATCACTTTAACCTGACACTTAAACATGACCTGTTGGGGCGTCTAGAGAACTGGAGTTGAGGAACACTGCATTAGATAGAGGAGGGCATGGTGAAAAGAGAGAGAACCTAATGACATAGGTATGCCAAATCTTCAGAGTAAAAAGCATCAGGGCTAAACATAACCTCTGCAATTTAGGATCTTAAAGGGGACCGAAGAGCAGGGATGAGCAGGGTAGACGGAGCCCATTTCAATTTCTGATCATCTATTTGGTGCCGTCTGAGAAGACAGGACGAAACCGATCGAAGGCGAGAAGCAAAATAAAATTTAAGACCCTCCGGTGGACCTAGACTACCATGGGTGATGCTTTAAACACCTTTCCAGGTTACCTGTTTTGACTTACAGAGGAGGTCTAGAGGTAGTGCTAGAATTATTACTCTTGTTCTAATGTTCACGGTGATACCTCACATGTGTGGTTCAAACACCGCTGACATATGCATGTGCGACTTACATATGTGTTCATTTCTGCATGTGAGCACGGAGGGCGCTTTACTTTTTTTTAAATTTATTTTACTTTTTATTTTTTGTTTTTACACTGTCCCTTTAATTTGTTTTTATCACTTTTATTCCTATTGCAAGGAATGTAAACATTCCTTGTAATATAAATAAGGATGACAGGTCCTCTTTATGGAGAGATCTGGGGTAAAAAAAAAACACAAATCTCTTATTTACCTTTAAAAACAAAAGATACAAAAAAAATTGGGGGATCTTTCACTTTAAAAACAAAAATAATTTTCTTCCAGCCTGGACTGAAAGTGACATCATGACATCACTCGGGTCCTCCAAGGCCATAGATTTGATCGAAGAGTTAACTCTTTGATCGCCTATGGCGCAGTTGGCCACACTGTTGGATCGCTTCCTGGGAAACCGGCGGAAACAGTAAGCCTGAGAAACACCGGCGAAACTCCCTTGCCACTTCAGAAACCGTTATAGAGATTTATGAGCCACTCAAACCAGTTTCATGACAAAGCCAGCTACCTGCAGAAGAAAATATAAGCTGTAATCCCGGTAATCCACTTGCAAACCACAACGTATATATACTTATTGGGGTCTGCAAGTGGTTAACCATCTTACTACACCCACATACTATTCCCAGTGTTTTTGAAGGGTTATTCATATCCCTGAAAGTTTGCCCTATGTCCTCCCCCTTACCTTTAGCACCCCAACCCCCTCCCAGTGCTCCTCCACTGACTAGTGCTGCCTTACAGAGATAGAATCAGGATAAAGTAGGCTCTGACACAACAGGAAGTACTCCTGTTCCACCTGCTGCTGTGCCTCCAATACCTGATCTATTTCATCATGCAGTGTGTGCTCCAGCAGGGACACCAGGATTGTGTTGCTATTCCCTGCCTCGTCATAACTCGTTATTCTGGATGCCTCTTCAAACCATGACGAAACAATGTGTATGCATCCTGAATTGGGAGCCACTGAAGTTATAAAAAAAAAACAAGATCCCCAAAGCTAGTCCTTGTCCCATATTCACACAAATACTCAAATACTCATCGACGGCATGCTGATGCAAGTACATTTGCTACAGCATGACCATGGTCAAGTTTCAGCATGTGGACAATTTTCATATCAGGAGGCTGGCAGGCAGCTGGTGTTACTGATGAATTTCATCCAGCTGAACAGTGGCTAGGTAAGACTGCCTGAAGTGGCTGAACGCTCTTCTAGCCTGTTGTAGGACATCATAGAAGCCAGGATATCTATCTGGGAGCTGCTGCAACAGGCACGTGTGTGAACTTTCCCTGCTGAAGGGAGGACAGCAGGTTGGTACCATTGTGCCACAGCATTTCCTGGCACATGATGGTGTGAGGAAATCTTGGCCCTAGTGTGGCTCCTGTCTTCAGGCATAGCAGCTGCAAAACAGCATGGCAGCATTTCGCATATGGTCTTCAGTAGGACTGGTGGCCCTGAGGATTTATCATATGAGGCCAATGAGAAAGGGGGCTGAAGGTGACTTAGCTGTCACCCTCACAAAAGTTGCACAATACAAAATGGCACCACCAGGTCCAACAAAGTGTACCATCCTGAATCCTTCCAATTTGCCCGCAATCTGACTCAGTGGATTAGAAAGGTATTGCCATTTCCCTGCCCATGCTTGCTATGGTCATGTGTACCCTGACACTATCTGCATGATCAAACAACATGGTGACATTACCTTCTACATGCTGGTGGAAGGCAGGGTGGCCTTCTGTGCAAAGGAATGATGGCTGAGAACCTACCACTGCATTACAGTGCAGGTCACTAATTTATGGAAGGGTGCAGACTCCACTAGCTGGAAAGGGAGAAGCAGTAAAGCCAGCTTTTTTTCAAGCTGGCATTAAGACACTGGACATGGGGTTGACTTGGAGCATCATTTTTATTCTGCTCCAGCAGCTGGGGAAAAGATATTTGCAGTGGGGGCACATCCATTAGGGGTGCAGGGGCAACCTGCAAAAGGAGAACCTACACACCATCTACTATCACATAGAACGCTTGAACGTGGACTGGTATGGAACATAGAAAATCGCATCTTCCATTTCAGGCCGCTTTTTCCAACTAGCCATCAAGATGATGTACATACTTTGGCCTACTGGCATATAGAGACTGCACCCTGGTTCTCAAATAGGCTCTGATGAAGAGGTCATCCTCGAAACGCGTTAGCCAACTCTAAGTACCTGCCTCAACATGGGCTCATGATATTCCTAACCCATTTTTAATTTTTCATGTCTTTTATATTTTGTCACCTGTTTGCATGATACGTAGTATTGGTATTATTCAACTGCTTTTATTTGCTCTTTATTTCCTCCGAAATAAATTTTATATGTTTTGATGTAAGCTTGATCACGCGCCCTTCATCCACCACTCTCCGTGCAGGGGCAACGCCCCACTATCCATGCATCTGGCCCTCTGATTTCCATACAGGGCGCTGGACCATGGATTTCAATGGGGGGGGGGGGGGTTGAAGCCAGAGGCTCTAATAGGCTTCAAAAAAGGGTTGGCTCGGATGCAGGGGTGGTGGATGTTTGCCACCCCCCTCCCAAAAAAAAACACCAGTCGCCACTGCTTAACATATTTATAAATGATATACTGTAGGGTCTGGGATTAAAAGTATCATTTCAGTGTTTATATATGATACCAAGCTATGCAGTGGAGCTATGTTCTTACAGTGAGGTTTAATGTTGATAAATGTAAAGTTATGCACTTTGGGGGCTAAAAACATGCATGCAGCATACATACTAGGAAGATAACAGTTGGGGGAGTTAATGGTAAAGAAGGATCTGGATATCCTGGTAGCTCATAGACTGAATAATAGCATGCAATGTCAAGCTGCAGTTTCTAAAGTTAGCAAAATACTTTCTTGTATTAAAAGAGGTATAGACTCCAGAGAGAGATTTAATGTTGCCCTTATGGAAATCACATCTGGAATATGGAGTTAAATTTTGGGTACCAGATCACAAAAAGGGTATCAGAAAACTGGAGAAAGTGCAGATAAGGGCAAGCAAACTGATAGGAGGCATGGAGGAGCTAAGCTATGAAGAAAGATTAGCTGAATTTATTCTCTCTTGAGAAGAGGTAAATAAGGGGGGATATGATCAATATGTATAAATACATAAGTGGTCCATATAGTGAAAAAAATGGTATTGCACTGGAAAACATCTAATTCAATATATAGTGTAATAAACAAAATAAAAAAATAATAAAGCCCTATAAACAAAATATCATAATTCACCAAAACACTGAACATAGTCTTCATGCAGCTGCTGTGCACCATCCACCAAATGATTATTATGCTGCTTACAAAAACCGCAAGAGGTTTAAATCAGCATTTAAAAGATGACAGATCCCGCATGGATGAATGGATGGATGGATGGCTCCAGCTTTTTTCCTCTCACACTTCAGCAAGCCTCAAGCCTCAAGCCTTACTTTCTCATGAATGGCATGCCACAAAAGTGGTCACTGGTTCCTTCTCAGCAGCAAAAACACCTACCAAGGAAAGAGCAAGTAAATTCCATAGTGAAGCACTGTTTAAAAAACATTTATTAATACACCAAGTGAGTACTCACAAAACAGATAAAATGACAAGTATATCACAGGGCACCTCTCCAGGTTACTTGCTATGGGGGCACCTGAGCAGGATTGCTCCCGAGCCACTGCTCTGTGTGTCCATTCACACACAGAGCTTGGCATGGCCCCCACCCTGCCCCCCAGTAGAATGCATGAAGGTAAAAAACCTTGAGCCTTTACAACCACTTTAGGCATAACATTGGTCCATATAGTGAACTTGGTGTAGAATTATTCACCTTCAGACCATTACAGAGGACAAAGGGATACTCTTTACATCTAACAGAAAAGAGATTCAACCTTCACATATGGAAAGGCTTCTTTCTTAGAGCCCTTTCACACTGGGGCGGGGGGCGGCGTCGGCGGTAAAACGCTGCTATTATTAGCAGCGTTTTACCGTCGGTATGCGGCCGCTAGCGGGGCGGTTTTACCCCCCGCTAGCGGCCGAGAAAGGGTTAAATACCACCCCCAAGCGTCTCTGCAGAGGCGCTTTGACAGCGGTACAGCCGCACCGTCCCATTGATTTCAATGGGCAGGAGCGGTAAAGGAGCGGTATACACACCGCTCCTTCACCGCTCCGAAGATGCTGCTGGCAGGACTTTTTTTACCGTCCTGCCAGCCAGAGGCGTAACTACAATCTTCAGGGCCCCGATGCAAGAAACCATGGAGGGCCCCCCTGACAGGGCTCTTTTCTCCGAGCCCGATGGCGGAACACCAGGGCCCGGTCGCAAGTGGGTGGCTGCATGTAAAGGAATCGTTTTCTCCCCCCCCCCGCTTCTCCTCCTCTCCCTCCCACAGGCATTCAGGGGCTGCAGGAGGAAAATGGAGAGATGGGTTCCTCTATGTCGGTGTTTCTCAATCTTTTTCCAGTCAGGGCACCCTTGAAGTGGCTGCACTGCAACCACCCTGCAACTGTGTGCATTGCATGCAGTTGCAGCATAGTGATAATGCATTTAAGGGGTTAAAACAGGCGGTCAGGAGGCAACATATTGCCTCTTTACCGGCTGTCAAATGCCTCTGAAAAGCGATTTGAGCATGGATCACTTTTCAGAGGAACAGCATTTTTTTTTGCTGGTACTATGAACAAGCAAAAAAAAAAAAAAATCGGATCTAATGGGACACATATAGGGGGTCAGGATTAAAAGCGCATACATAAAATGTGCATATATACATGTAAACACACATACATACACACACATATTATATATATATATATATATATATATATATATATATATATATATATATATATATATATACATACTGTATATATATACATAAATGCACACACACATAAACCAGTGGCAGATGGTGCTCAAAATTTTTTGGGGGGCGTAAGCAAACTGAAAAATTCTTAAAAAAAAACGCATCAATTGCAGCCTCACTGTGCACATCAATTGCCACCACTGTACACATCATATGCAGCCACTGTGCCCATCAAACGCAGCCACTTTGCCCATCAAACGCAGCCACTGTGCCCATCAATTGCAACCCCTGTGCCCCCAAACGCAGCCACTGTGCCCATCAAATGCAGCCACTGTGCCCATCAAATGCAGCCACTGTGTCCATCAATTGCAACCCCTGTGCCCTCAAACGCAGCCACTGTGCCCAAACGCAGCCACTGTGCCCATCAAATGCAGCCACTGTGCCCATCAAATGCAGCTACTGTGCCCATCAATTGCAACCCCTGTGCCCATCAAACGCAGCCACTGTGCCCATCAATTGTCACCCCTGTGCCCTCAAACGCAGCCACTGTGCCCATCAAACGCAGCCACTGTGCCCTGAAATGCAGCCACTGTGCCCATCAAACGCAGCCACTGTGCCCTGAAACGCAGCAACTGTGCCCATCAAACGCAGTCACTGTGCCCATCAATTGCTGCCACTGTGACCCCCCTGCCCGCTCGCAGTCTGCCCGGCACTTTCCCTGTCTCGGTGGGGCAGCGGGTGACGGCGACGAGCAGGGTCCTCCATGCATTTCCTCCCATCCTCTCCTCCTGATAGGCATCCAATAGCGGCGCCTGTCGTTTCAGCCAATCAGGTGACGGGTAACAGACCTGAGCACCTGATTGGTGGAGAGGCGGTTCAGTGTTAGGAAAGCAAATATTTATTCGCTTTTCTAACACACCTGGGTGGACTGTGAGCGCCAAGCATGGCACTCACAGTTCACCTATTTTGAAGCCTATTTAGTGATTTAAAAACACCCCCGCCGGTGTAATTCAGGCGCCCGGCATACAAAAAGGAGCCAGGCGTCTGAATAGGGGGGACAGTGGTGGCCATAGATAGATTCACACTATGCATAAATCTATCTATTTGTGATAGAGGGGTGCCTGGAGAGAGGGGGCGGTGCCCATGCGCCTCTATGGACGCACCGCCACTGAATACACATACATACACACATATACATACATGCTCACACACATGCACATACATGCTCACACACATGCACATATACATACATGCTCACACACATATACATACATGCTCACACACACACACACACACACACACACACACACATGCACATATACATACATGCTCACACACACACACATATACATACATGCATACATGCTCACACACACACACACATGCACATATACATACATGCTCACACACACACATGCACATATACATACATGCTCACACACACACATGCACATATACATACATGCTCACACACACATAAACACACATACAGTAGATAAAAAAACGGCAGACCTTTACCTTATCTCTTCCTGCCAGGTACTGCACTGTAGGGGGAGACAAAGAGCACAGCACTGTGCTTTCACTTTGTAATCAATGTGAGCAGCTCCCTAAACAGTGCCGAATACAGTTCGGCTTAGGACGGGGAGCTTGTCTCCACTCCTCCTATCAAAGTACTGTATACAGGGGGCCCTCAAGGGCCCCCTGCAGCAAGGGGCCCGGTCGCCATGGCAACCTCAGCGACCCCTATAATTCCGCCACTGCTGCCAGCGCATCGCTCCAGTGTGAAAGCAGCGGCACTTTCGGTCGGTTTGCAGGCGCTATTATTAGCGCAATACCGCCTGCAAACCGCCCCAGTGTGAAAGGGCTCTTAGTTAGAGCTGTGAAAATGTGGAATAGACTCCCTCAAAAACTAGGTCTGGTATGTAATAAAGGCCATCTGAGAGAAAACCATTTAATTTGGTAGTTATCCAAATAATCACAAAATGTTAATGATGGGTAATGTAAAAATGATTAAACATTGTCGAACATAAAAATGCAATTATATAGCATGCAAACTGCTACAACTCCTGTGAACATTAGCATGTGTGTGGAAAAATATTAAAGCAGAGTCTTTTTAGAAAAGCCTGTGCCATTGCAAAGTAAATGGCAGTGTGCATATAAATAAAACATACCCTCTTTTTAAAGAAACAATCTTTTATTTATAGTGCATAACCTCTCTGGCTTCTCTGGAAATAATACTGGAAATATATTTTGGATAGTTTTTATTTACAGTAGTTATTCAATATGTATTAGATATACGAAAATAGGTTAAAATAACATGTATAAATAAATGAAAGCAGAATGTGTGATGCCATTGCTATCTTCACGTGAAAGATAAAGTTTTTAGCCCACAAGATGATCAAGCTTCAAAATTTACAAACTGTTATAATGTATTCATTTTTTTTCCCTCTTCAGGATACAGCTGAACAACTAAAACGAAAATCAGCAAATGAAATATAGGAGAAGTGTTTTCAGGAGTTTGTGAAGGGACTTAGAAGACTTACTACTATTTAACAAACATGAAACCATCTCCTTTCTCTTCTGTTGGTCTATACATTTAAAAGATACCTGCTTGCCTGTCATGTTGTCATTACGTAAGATAGCAAAGGAATACATATATTGTATTTTTTTGGTACAAAGCATTGCAAAAATTATTTGCAAATTAAATAAAAGATTTATTTCAATTTCAGCCATTTGTACATACCTGACAAAATAAATAAAGATTAATACTGATGTACAATCATTTTAGTTTGTATTTGAATTATGGCTGAGGTCCAGGTTGGGTCAAGGTTTGGTTCACAGTGAACCCAACCTTATTCACAATTCGGTAAACCGATGAACTAATATGGCTTTTCGCCACTATAGCAACCAATTACCAACAATGCAGTTTCTGGCCATTGAACTGTGCTCAGGTGGCTTAGAATTGCCAATGATAGGGGGTTTCCTTACATACCAATCCCCTTCCCTATAAAGGGCAGGGTTCTTAGCAGCCCTTTTTCAGTATCTTTTGGAATAGATAGAGAGAGCTAATAGCATGTGATTAGTGTGCTATTAAGTACTATGTGTACATTGCTATATACATGGTGCTGCATTGCAGTGTGGTGGGCTACATATTAGTGTGCACTCCCTACTGCATTCACAGTGCACTGTTCACTGCACCAAATCATGACATTCTCAAGTTCACAAAAACACTACATCCTTGATTAACCTATTGCCACAGCTGATAATCCCTTGTATTTATAACATGAGGCAGGCCTAAAAGGGAAAGGCATAGCTAGTAAGGACAAGCAGGTTCTGCATTTGCAAAGGAAAACATGAAACGTAAAAGAGATGCTGTGGAAGAACCTCTTGGCTAATTCTGCAGTGGCAGAATCCTCTCTCATGCCCAATGTGCCTCTGATCCTGAAAACTCCTCCAGCTGATGATACTGACTAAAAATATCTTTGTAGTCTGCCCCCCTATAAAATTGTAGCTCACACCGTTACCTACCCCTGCCTTTATTACTGGCTCCTGCCACATCTGCTGGACTGTCACCTTTAGCAACTCCTGCCACCTCTGCTAGCCTACCACCCTTAACAGGGCCTGCAGCCTTTGCTGACCAGCCACTATTACCAGCTCTCCCACCCTAATCAGGTGCTCCAGCACTATAAAGGTTAAAGGTGCAACACACATAATGGCTCTGCAGCTGGGCCTCAGCTGCAAAAATTCTAATGTATGCTGCAGAGTAAATCATTCTCTTTGAATCCTAGTTTTCAGCCTATTCCAGTGCTCTAGCACTCAAAGATATTTGTGATTGTCTCTCTGAAATAGTACTGTACACTCTAATATTTATTTCAAGATAAAAATTGTATTATCTCCTCCTTTTACATTGCAGTTTAATCAAGTTACTTGCATACTCTCCTGCAGCTGTACAATATTTGTGGCTACTGGCTACTATCTCTGAAATAATACACACTAGTTTAATTTAATGACAAAACCTGTTTCTTCACTCCGTTTACATTGAAACCCAAAAAAGTTGCTTGCACACAAAATACTCTAATTGATATCTCATTTTAGATTTTTCTTATATATCCTACTTAAATTGGGGGTCTATTAAAGTTGCCTATATACGTATGTATATGTAAGTTGCAGACAGATGTCCATATCCATTGGAAACAGTTCAGTCTGGGAATGGGTGGCTGTCGAGGCTAGGGGTGACTCCAGGTTCTTTTGCTTGCTTGACTTTGCTTACTCTGTTTTACTTTCAGCACATTCAGGAGACAAACATCATCTATAGTAGCCCATCACGTTTTTAACAATGTCCTGCCCGCTGCTCTGGTATAACAGCCGATCGGATTTTAGCCGCATCGGTTGTTATATCTGGATAGCTGATCGCTGGCAGCTGCGGGCATCATCCCGGTATAACCCCGGAAAGCCGAGCACGCGCATCTGCGTTCGCTCGGCGGGAAGGGGTTAAATAAGCTTCTCTGTGTAATAACAAGTGTCTGTGTGCATTATTTAACCACGTAACAACCAGCCCATAGCCGAATGATGGCTACAGGGTGGTTAGATAATTCTGGGAGGGCGTACATTGATGTCCTCCCAGAATCGTGCTCCTGAGCGCCTCCTGGGGTGCACACATGGGAGCATCAGTGACCGCCGTGTTCAGAGGACCTGGCGCATCACGGATCTCAGTACATGGCCACTGACAGTGGCCGTTTACCACGTGTTCGCTCCGTCAAATGACGAAGCGATCACATGTAAACAAACCGGCGTGATATCTGGTTCCTCTCTCCCCTTTCCGTCCAGTGTGAGTGGAGAGGTGAGAGGTCGGATGCAGCAGCGCTGTGAGCTGGATGTGTAGTGCCCACAGCGCTGCTCAGTGACACTGACAACTGCAGCCTCTGCCATCCCTCCAGCATACTCTGCATCCTGCCATCCCTCTGCCATCTTATCATCCCTCCACCATACTCTGCATCCTGCCATCCTTCCACCATACTCTGCATCCTGCCATCCCTCTGTCATCCTGCCATCCCTCCACCATACTCTGCCATCCCTCCACCATACTCTGTATCCTGCCATCCCTCTGCTATCCTGCATTCCCTCCACCATACTCTGCCATCCCGCCATCCCTCCACCATACTCTGCCATGCTGCCATCCCTCCATCATACTCTGCCATCCTGCCATCCCTCCACCATACTCTGCCATCCCTCCACCATCCATTCCATCCACTCCCAGCCATACTCAACCATACCCAGTCATACTCGGCGATACCCAGCCATACTTGGCGATACCCAGCCATACTCTGTGATACCCAGCTATACTTGGTGATACCCAACCATACTGCCATCTTATCATCCCTCCACCATACTCTGCATCCTGCCATCCCCCTGCCATCCTGCCATCCCTCCACCATACTCTGCCATCCTGCCATCCCTTCACCATACTCTGCATCCTGCCATCCTTCTGCCATCCTGCCATCCCTCCAACATACTCTGCCATCCTGCCATCCCTCCACCATACTCTGCCATCCCTCCACCATACTCTGCATCCTGCCATCCCTCTGCCATCCTGACATCCCTCCACCATACTCTGCCATCCTGACATCCCTCCACCATACTCTGCCATCCCTCCACCATCCATTCCATCCACCCCCAGCCATACTCAACTATACCCAGCCATACTCGGCGATACCCAGCCATACTTGGCGATACCCAGACATACTCTGTGATACCCAGCTATACTTGGTGATACCCAGCCATACTCGGTATTACCCAGCCGTACTCGGCCATACCCAGCCATACTCGGCCGCACCCAGCCATACTCAGCAAAATCCAGCCATGCTCAGCAGTAGGGATGAGCCGAACACCCCCTGGTTCGGTTCGCACCAGAACCTGCGAACGGACTGAAAATTTGCGCAAACTTTAGAACCCCATTGAAGTCTACGGGACTCGAACGTTCGAAATCAAAAGTGCTAATTTTAAAGGCTAATTTGCATGATATTGTCCTAAAAAGGGTTTGGGGACCCGGGTCCTGCCCCAGAGGACATGTATCAATGCAAAAAAAGTTTTAAAAACGACCATTTTTTCGGGAGCAGTGATTTTAATGATGCTTAAAGTGAAAAAAAGTGAAATTTTCCTTTAAATATTGTACCTGGGGGGTGTCTATAGTATGCCTGTAAATTGGCGCGTGTTTCCCGTGCTTAGAACAGTCCCTGCACAAAATGACATTTTAAAAGGAATAAAAGTCATTTAAAACTGCTTGCGGCTTTAATGCAATGTCGGGTCATGGCAATATGGATGAAAATCTGTGAGACAAACGGCATGGGTATCCCCAGTAGAATCTGTTTGTAATTTTGGACTGGTACATTTTTAAAGTGTAGCTCCAGCCAAAAAATCTATTTTAACCACCTCAATACAGTGCACTTACACCCCCTTCCTGCCCAGACCAATTTTCAGCTTTCAGCGCTCTCACACTTTGAATGACAATTACTCAGTCGTGCAACACTGTACCCATATGAAATTTGCGTCCTTTTTTTCACACAAATAGAGCTTTCTTTTGGTGGTATTTAATCCCTAGTGGGTTTTTTATTTTTTGTGCTATAAATAAAAAAGACCGTAAATTTTGTGAAAAAAATGCCTTTTTCTTTGTTTCTGTCATAAAATTTTGCAAATTAGTAATTTTTCTTCATAAATTTTGGCCAAAATTTATACTGCTACATAGCTTTGGTAAAAATAACCCAAATTAGTGTAAATTATTTGATTTTTGTGAAAGTTATAGAGTCTACAAACTATGGTGCCAATCACTGAAAATTGATCACATCTGATCACACAGATGTAGTGATGATCACAGTACATGGCCACTGACAGTGGCCGTTTACCACGTGTTCGCTCCGTCAAATGATGAAGCGATCACATGTAAACAAACCGGCGTGATATCTGGTTCCTCTCTCCCCTTTCCGTCCAGTGTGAGTGGAGAGGTGAGAGGTCGGATGCAGCAGCGCTGTGAGCTGGATGTGTAGTGCCCACAGCGCTGCTCAGTGACACTGACAACTGCAGCCTCTGCCATCCCTCCAGCATACTCTGCATCCTGCCATCCCTCTGCCATCTTATCATCCCTCCTCCATACTCTGAATCCTGCCATCCCTCCACCATACTCTGCATCCTGCCATCCCTCTGTCATCCTGCCATCCCTCCACCATACTCTGCCATCCCTCCACCATACTCTGTATCCTGCCATCCCTCTGCTATCCTGCATTCCCTCCACCATACTCTGCCATCCCGCCATCCCTCCACCATACTCTGCCATGCTGCCATCCCTCCACCATACTCTGCCATCCTGCCATCCCTCCACCATACTCTGCCATCCCTCCACCATCCATTCCATCCACTCCCAGCCATACTCAACCATACCCAGTCATACTCGGCGATACCCAGCCATACTTGGCGATACCCAGCCATACTCTGTGATACCCAGCTATACTTGGTGATACCCAACCATACTGCCATCTTATCATCCCTCCACCATACTCTGCATCCTGCCATCTCCCTGCCATCCTGCCATCCCTCCACCATACTCTGCCATCCTGCCATCCCTTCACCATACTCTGCATCCTGCCATCCTTCTGCCATCCTGCCATCCCTCCAACATACTCTGCCATCCTGCCATCCCTCCACCATACTCTGCCATCCCTCCACCATACTCTGCATCCTGCCATCCCTCTGCCATCCTGACATCCCTCCACCATACTCTGCCATCCTGACATCCCTCCACCATACTCTGCCATCCCTCCACCATCCATTCCATCCACCCTCAGCCATACTCAACTATACCCAGCCATACTCGGCGATACCCAGCCATACTTGGCGATACCCAGACATACTCTGTGATACCCAGCTATACTTGGTGATACCCAGCCGTACTCGGCCATACCCAGCCATACTCGGCCGCACCCAGCCATACTCGGCCGCACCCAGCCATACTCAGCAAAATCCAGCCATGCTCAGCAGTAGGGATGAGCTGAACACCCCCTGGTTCGGTTCGCACCAGAACCTGCGAACGGACTGAAAATTTGCGCAAACTTTAGAACCCCATTGAAGTCTACGGGACTCGAACGTTCGAAATCAAAAGTGCTAATTTTAAAGGCTAATTTGCATGATATTGTCCTAAAAAGGGTTTGGGGACCCGGGTCCTGCCCCAGAGGACATGTATCAGTGCAAAAAAAGTTTTAAAAACGACAATTTTTTTGGGAGCAGTGATTTTAATGATGCTTAAAGTGAAAAAAAGTGAAATTTTCCTTTAAATATTGTACCTGGGGGGTGTCTATAGTATGCCTGTAAATTGGCGCGTGTTTCCCGTGCTTAGAACAGTCCCTGCACAAAATGACATTTTAAAAGGAATAAAAGTCATTTAAAACTGCTTGCGGCTTTAATGCAATGTCGGGTCATGGCAATATGGATGAAAATCAGTGAGACAAACGGCATGGGTATCCCCAGTAGAATCTGTTTGTAATTTTGGACTGGTACATTTTTAAAGTGTAGCTCCAGCCAAAAAATCTATTTTAACCACCTCAATACAGTGCACTTACACCCCCTTCCTGCCCAGACCAATTTTCAGCTTTCAGCGCTCTCACACTTTGAATGACAATTACTCAGTCGTGAAACACTGTACCCATATGAAATTTGTGTCCTTTTTTTCACACAAATAGAGCTTTCTTTTGGTGGTATTTAATCCCTAGTGGGTTTTTTATTTTTTGTGCTATAAATAAAAAAGACCGTAAATTTTGTGAAAAAAATGCCTTTTTCTTTGTTTCTGTCATAAAATTTTGCAAATTAGTAATTTTTCTTCATAAATTTTGGCCAAAATTTATACTGCTACATAGCTTTGGTAAAAATAACCCAAATTAGTGTAAATTATTTGATCTTTGTGAAAGTTATAGAGTCTACAAACTATGGTGCCAATCACTGAAAATTGATCACATCTGATCACACAGATGTAGTGATGGTCTATCTCATTTCTAGGTACACTAACAAGTCAGAAAAGTACAAATACCCCCTAAATGACCCCTTTTTAGAAAGTAGACATTCCAAGGTATTAAGTAAGTAGCATGGTGAATTTTTTTAAGTTGTAATTTTTTCCCACAATTCTTTGCAAAATGAAGATTTTTTTTTTTTACAAAATTGTCATATTAACAGGTTATTTCTCTCTCAGAGCATATGCATACAACAAATTACACCCCAAAATACATTCTGCTACTCTTCCTGAGTATGGCGATACCACATGTTTGAGACTTTTACACAGCCTGGCCACATACAAAGGCCGAACATTGAAGTAGCATCTTCATGCGTTCTACGAGCCTAAATGACACATCTCATTTCTCAACCACCATTTACACTTTTGAAGGCCCTGGAGCACCAGGACAATAGAATTGCCCCCAAACTGACCCCATTTTGGAAAGCAAACACCCCAATGTATAATCTATGAGGCATAATGAGTCTTTTGAATGGTTCATTTTTTTTTCAGAAGTTTTTGGAAAATGTGGAAAAAAATGAAAACACATTTTTTTTTACACAAAGTTGTCCATTTATCAGATATTTCCAACACATAGCATGTACGTAGCAAAGATGACACCCCAAAATACATTCTGCTACTCCTCCTGAGTATGGCAATACCACATGTGTGAGACTTTTACACAGCCTGGCCACATACAAAGGCCCAACATTGAAGTAGCATCTCCATGCGTTCTACGAGCATAAATGACACATCTCAGTTCTCAACCACCTATTACACTTTTGAAGGCCCTGGAGCACCAGGACAATGGAATTGCCCCCAAAATGACCCCATTTTGGAAAGCAAACACCCCAACGTATAATCTATGAGGCATACTGAGTCTTTTGAACAGTTCATTTTTTTCCAGAAGTTTTTGGAAAATGTGGAAAAAGATGAAAACGCATTTTTTTTTTTACACAAAGTTGTCCATTTATCAGATTTTTCCAACACATAGCATGTACGTAGCAAAGATGACACCCCAAAATACATTCTGCTACTCCTCCTGAGTATAGCGATACCACATGTGTGAGACTTTTACACAGCGTGGCCACATACAAAGGCCCAACATTGAATTAGCACCATCAGGCGATCTACGAGCATAAATGACACATCTCATTGCTCAACCACCTATTGCATTTTTGAAGGCCCTGGAGCACCAGGACAATGGAATTTCCCCCAAAATGACCCCATTTTGGAAAGCAAACACCCCAACATATAATCTATGAGGCATAATGAGTCTTTTGAACGGTTCATTTTTTTCCAGAAGTTTTTGGAAAATGTGGAAAAAAATGAAAACGCATTTTTTTTTTACACAAAGTTGTCTATTTATCAGATATTTCCAACACATAGCATGTACGTAGCAAAGATGACACCCCAAAATACATTCTGCTACTCCTCCTGAGTATAGCGATACCACATGTGTGAGACTTTTACACAGCGTGGCCACATACAAAGGCCCAACATTGAAGTAGCACCATCAGGCGATCTATGAGCATAAATGACACATCTCATTTCTCAACCACCTATTGCATTTTTGAAGGCCCTGGAGCACCAGGACAATGGAATTGCCCCCAAAATGACCCCATTTTGGAAAGCAAACACCCCAACGTATAATCTATGAGGCATAATGAGTCTTTTGAACGGTTCTTTTTTTTCCAGAAGTTTTTGGAAAATGTGGAAAAAAATGAAAACGCATTTTTTTTTACACAAAGTTGTCTATTTATCAGATATTTCCAACACATAGCATGTACGTAGCAAAGATGACACCCCAAAATACATTCTGCTACTCCTCCTGAGTATGGCGATACCACATGTGTGAGACTTTTACACAGCCTGGCCACATACAGAGGCCCAACATCAAAGTAGCACCATCAGGCGTTCTAGGAGCATAAATGACATATATAATTTCCTGGCAACCTATCATTTTTGAAAACCCTTCATATTTCTAACACATAGCATGCACATACAAAGAATTACAATCCAAAATAAATTCTATTGCAGAAAGGGTAAAAAAAAAAGCATTACCTGTGCTTTTAGTAGTATCCACAGAGGAGAGCACTGGTCCAGGCAGCAGGCAGGGAGGTGCTTAGCGACAGTAATATTAACTATCCAGGCAGCAGGCAGGAATAGTGTCTATGGTCGGCACAGCACAGTCCATAGAAATTGTCCAGGCAGAGACAGCCAGCACAGCCATAATATTGGTCCTGGTACACTGTTAACTGCAGACACTCATTATTGTACCGCGACAGGCATGGGCATGGTGGCAGTAAGTCAGCAGCAGGCTGAGGGCCACAATCAGGTAAGACCTGTGCACAGGGGCACAGGGGTAGAGGCTTCGACCCACCCAAATCTCTATGAAGCCTCCGGACTCCAGACCCTAATTCCGAAACCCGGAGAAAACAAAAATAATTGTTTTCTCCAACCGGAAAAACAATTCTGGAGCCCCTCACATATGTGAGACCCCTGTGTACTACAGTAGCAGGGCAACAGATCAGTCCAAGCGGTAGGCAAAAGCATAGTCCATAAAACAGGCCAGGGTCGGTTCACATGTAAGCAGTCCAAGCGGTAGGCAGTAGAGTAGTTGATAAAACAGGCCAGGGTCAGTTCACGTGGAGGCAGTCCAAACGGTAGGCAGAGGCATAGTCACAAAACAGGCCAGGGTCAGTTCACATGAAAGCAGTCCAAACGGTAGGCAGAGGCATAGTCAAAAAACAGGCCAGGGTCAGTTCACATGGAAGGCAGTGGCATGGTTATTTGGGAAAGAATGGAAAATGGTCAGCACAGATGATGAAAATGGGGAAATGGTTAAAAATATGGGCTAATATTTTATGGATGTGTGATAAATTTGGAAGCATTCACCAATGCAAAGGCCAGGTTGGGAGGGACACTGGGGACAATGGTAGCTGCTATCTCTTCTAAATCCTCTTTTGGTGCACACGCGACATTTTTTTTGCCGTCTTCGGCCTGCTTCAGATGGTGGAATGCTGAAGAGGAAGTGGCGCTCATGGAGTCGGCAAACAGCCTCAGAGCGAAGGTCTTCTTGGGGGGGTCTTTGGTGATAGATGAGGGACGTGACAACTTCTTCTATGAATTTTAGGAAGGGGGAGGGGCTTTCAATGGATTTGGTGTAGACTACGTAGGAATTGTAAATGGCCAAATGGATGAGATAAATTGCTACCTTCTTATACCAGAATCGGGACCTCCTGATTGACAAATAGGGCTGAATCATTTGATCGTTAAAATCTACCCCCCCATGTAGAGATTATAATCTTGGACACATGTTGGCTTTTCAATGGGACCTTGTCTTCTTTGTACCACAATTGCAGTGTCTTCATGGATGGTGGACATCATGTGCACGTCCCTCTTATCCTTCCACCTCAAGGCCAGCACTTCGTTGCATCTCAATGATGCTCTTTCCCCCCTTCGCAGCTTTTTGTTCACTAAAGATTGTGGGAAGCCCTTTCTATTTTTTCTGGAGGTTCCACAGGCCAGGGTTTTTGCGATGTATAAGTGTTTGAAAAGGGGCAGGCTGGTGTAAAAGTTGTCAACGTAAATGTGATATCCTTTGTTTAGAAGTGGGTATGCCAGGTCCCATACAATCTTTCCAGTTGTGCCCATGTAGGCCGGGCACTCAGGGGGCTGGAGCTGGGAATCTTTTCCTTCATATATGCGGAATGCATACAAATATCCCGTGGCTCTCTCACATAGCTTGTATAACTTTACTCCGTATCTGGCCCTTTTGCTAGGAATATACTGCTTTATTCCTAGCCGGCCTGAAAAGGGTACCAGGGACTCATCGACGCAAATTTTCTGATCGGGGACATAGAGTTCTGCAAATTGTTGAGAAAAGAAATTTATCAGTGGGCGAATCTTGTATAACTTGTCGTAATTTGGATGATTGTGGGGAGGGCACTGGGTGTTGTCGCTGAAGTGAAGAAAGCGCATTATCATCTTGTATCGGGACCTGGACATTAGGGCAGAATAAATGGGCATATTGTGGATGGGGTGGGTGGACCAATAGGCATGTCCTTCATTTTTTTTTGTAATCCCCATGTTTAGGGTGAGGCCCATAAACATTTTGAACTCCTCCAAATTCAGATCTCTCCACTCAAAAGGACGGGCATAGGATGATTGGGGGTTGTTGGCAATATATTGCTGGGCATACAAATTTGTCTGGTCCACAATAAATTGCAGCATAGTGTCGGGCAAAAACATATGAAAGAAATCAATCTCTGAGAAATTTTGGGTGTTGGTCTGCACACCTGGCAGTGCTGTGAACGGGGGAATAATTGGCTATGCCGAGTTGGAAGGCAGCCATATTGGGTTGGCAAGACCATCTGGCATGTATGTAGAGGCCCTGGCTCTTGGGGGGTGTGACACTCCAGTAGTTGGATTGGAATTTCCTGTGCTGGTACTCAGGCGTGATGTGGCAGGACTGGTACTGGGTCTGGGCATTTGTTCCTGGGGCCTAACGCTGGTGGCAGCGCTGGTACTGGGCCTGGGAATTTGTTCCTGGGGCCTATTGGTGGTGGCAGCGCTGGTACTGGGCATTTGTTCCCGGGGCCTAACGCTGGCGGCAGCGCTGGTACTGGGCCTGGGAATTTGTTCCTGGGGCCTATTGGTGGTGGCAGCGCTGGTACTGGGCCTGGGAATATAATCCTGGTTTCCAGAGTGCCGTGCCCTTTTGGGAGGGACCCATTCTTCCTCCGAATCATTTGTCGATTCACTATTTGGTTCAAATGCCGAACTTGAATCAGAATCCAAATTGGAATCTGATGAGAACTCCCCGTTGCTCTCATCGGTCATGGAGAGGATCTGGAACGCCTCCTCACTGCTGAATACTCTTTTGGACATGATGCGGTGTGACAGGTGGCAGGTGACGGTCACTGATGGGCTGTGCGATAGGTGGCAGCTGACGTTCACTGATCGGTGATGACGGTGTGACAGGCGATGGTCACTGATGGGTGACAGGCCACGGACACTTTCTGGTGATGGGTGACGGTCACTAAAAGGTGACAGGTGATCGGTGATGGCTGACGGTCACTGATGGGTGACAGGTGATGGGTAACGGGAGATGGCTGGCGGTCACTGATGGGTGACGGGTGATGGCTGGCGGTCACTGATGGGTGACGGCTGATGGGTGACAGGTGCACCGCTGATGGTCACTGATTTGTGACGGGTGACAGGAGCACCGCTGGCGGTCACTGATGGGTGACGGGTGATGGCTGGCGGTCACTGATGGGTGACGGCTGGCGGTCATTGATGGGTGACGGGTGACGGCTGGCGGTCACTGATGGGTGACGGGTGACGGCTGGTGGTCACTGATGGGTGATGGGTGACGGCTGGCGGTCACTGATGGGTGACGGGTGATGGCTGATGGGTGACAGGTGCACCGCTGATGGTCACTGATTTGTGACGGGTGACAGGAGCACCGCTGGCAGTCACTGATGGGTGACGGGTGATGGCTGGTGGTCACTGATGGGTGACGGCTGGCGGTCACTGATGGGTGACGGGTGACGGCTGGCGGTCACTGATGGGTGACGGGTGACGGCTGGCGGTCACTGATGGGTGACGGGTGATGGCTGACGGGTGACAGGTGCACCGCTGATGGTCACTGATTTGTGACGGGTGACAGGTGCACCGCTGACGGTCACTGATGGCAGTCCCTTATGTGACAGGTGCACTTTATTGGGTGACACTGGTGACTGTTGGGTGACAGATGACAATTGGGGGGGCGATGGGACAGGTGTGGTGTTGGTGCAGACACTACAGAACACAGATCGGTAACTCACTGCTTATGGCTCTTCTCTCCTCACACTGGAAACGGTGTGTGAGGAGAGAAGAGCTGGTAACAGCTAGTTACCGCTCTGTGTTTACATTTATGATCGGCTGTGAATGGATCACAGCCGATCACGTGGACAGCCAGCCAATGGCTCTTTACCGGCGTCGGTGACGAGTAGTGTTCCCGGGAACACTCCGTCACCGACGTGCACGCGCAGCGCGCTCGCGATCGCGCGCATGCGCCGTGCACAATGGGGTGGACCTATCTGTGATCGGCTGTGACTTCATCACGGCTGATCACGTGGTAAACAGCCATGTCCAATGGCTGTTCACCCCCCTCGGTGGCGAGCGGTGTCTCCGTGACACGCCGCAACCGAAGGAACAGGGATGCGCGCGCACGATCGCGCGCATTCCCTGTTTAAATGGGAGGACGTCATATGATGCCCTGCCGCAACGAGAGTCGCGCCGCCTGGCCGTCAATTGACGGCCGGTGGTCGGCAGGCGGTTAAGCTTTTTGGAAAACATAGAGAAGGGTTATCACCTCTGTGACATTTGTTTTGCTGTCTGCGCACCTCTTCAGAAGATTTCACCTCACTTTCTGTCCCAATGACAAATGTTTTTTGACAATTTGGGGTTTTTAGTGAAACAAGGATTATTGATAAAGCATCAGTGGAGAGGAGACACGTTTTTCCCATATTAACTCTTACAGGAGAGAATTTCCCTTCCTAAGAGTAGATTTCATCTCACTTCCTGTTGTCTTCTTCCGTTTGCAAGTAGGAGTTGTTTGTAAGTTGGATGTTTGAAAGTAGGGGCCTGCCCTATATACTCTGCAGAAATTGGGGCCTTGGGTGTTGGTGTTGCCACAACACTGTAAGCCCTCACAGTTACTCTTAGTGGGCTCAGGAACGGACCCTGCTGTGAAATATTAGATCAAGAATTGTAATTACATGCCTCTGTTGAACAGGGTCAGAAAAATTGGGCCTTTGGTGGTGGTGGTGGTGGTGATGGTGGTAGTGGTGCTGGTGCCACAACACCGTAAGTCCTCACAGTTACTCTTGGTGGGCGCTGTAATGGGCCCTGCTGTGAAATATTAGATCAAGAATTCTAATTACATGCCCCTGTTGAACAGGGGCAGAAACATTGGGCCTTAGGCATTGGTGCTGGTGCCACAACACTGCATCCCCTCACAGATACTCTAGTTGGAGCACAGGAATGAGCCCTACTGCAAAGTATTGCATCAAAAATTGTAATTACACACCCCTGTTAAACAGGGGCAGAAAAATTGGACCTTTGGTGGTGGTGGTGCTGGTGCCACAACACTGTAAGTCCTCACAGTTACTCTTGGTGGGCGCAGAAACGGGCTCTGCTATGAAATATTAGATCAAGAATTGTAATTACATGTCCCTGTTGAACAGGGGCTGAAAAATTGGGCCTTAGGTACTGGTGCCACAACACTGCAAACCCTCACAGATACTCTAGTTGGAGCACAGGAATGAGCCCTGCTGCAAAGTATTGCATCAGAAATTGTAATTACATGCCCCTGTTAAACAGGGGCTGAAAAATTGGGTCTTAGCCACTGGTGGCGGCACCCAGAACCAAAAATATTCTTACAAGCTATCAGCATGATCATTGAGGAGGAAGAGGATAGTCCCTCAGCATAACAGGATAGTCACTCAGCATCAGCATAAGCAGTCTTGAAGGGATCTGACATTTCAAAAAAAATTATTCGGTTACATCAGCATCAGGTGCTTGGTAGCTGGTGGTGATCCAAGACTGATTCATTTTTATGAAGGTCAGTCGATCGACCGAGTCAGTGGACAGGCGCACCCTGTGATCGGTTACAAAGCCTCCAGCAGCACCGAATGTACATTCCGAAAGAACGCTGGATGCAGGACAGGCCAGTAGCTCAATTGCATACTGTGCAAGCTCTGGCCAGTGATCCATCCTCAAGACCCAGTAACCCAGAGGATTTTCGGTGGGAAAGGTGTCCAAGTCAGATCTTGCCCCTAGGTATTATTGCACCATGTAAAACAGACGCTGGCGATGGTTGCTGGAACTGATCATACCTTGGGGCTGCGGACTAAAAAATAGTCTGAACGCATTGGTCAGATGGCCACCTTCTCCACCGCTCCTTCTTTGACTGACTGAAGCCTCAGCAAGACGTTGTCCAAGAACAGGAATTTGTAACCTCCCAGTCTCTGGGAACGAGTTGCACAGACCTTTCTGCAAGGCCACCCGAAGATGTTTCATCCTCTGCTCCCTCTGCGATGGCAAGATAAGGTCCACAACCTTACCCTTGTAACGTGGATCAAGGAGGGTTGCCAGCCAGTAACGATCCCTCTCCTTGATACCACGAATACAAGGATCCTTCCGCAGGCTTTGCAGGATCAGGGAGGCCATGCAGCGTAGGTTTGCTGAGGCATTCGGTCCGGAGTCCTCTGGGTCACTAAAGAAGACATGATCCGCAGCCACCTCCTCCCAGCCACGTACAAGTCCATCGGTTTCTTGGGACTGTAAATGATCCCTTGAAGACTGCTGCTGATGCTGAGTGCCAGGCTCCACCTCCATGCTGACACAATCCTCCTCCTCCTCCTCTTCCTGTGTGATCGGCGGGCACGCAGGAACACTGTCTGGATAAAGGGGGCCTTGAGAGGTAAAGAAGTCCTCCTCTTCCTGCCTCTGTTCTGCCTCAAGTGCCCTGTCCATTATTCCATGCAGCCTGTGCTCCAACAGGTGAACAAGGGGGACAGTGTCACTGATGCATGCACTGTCACTGCTCACCATCCTCGTGGCCTCCTCAAATGGTGACAGGACAGTGCATGCATCCCTAATCATTGCCCACTGGCATGGGGAAAAAAACAAGCTCCCCTGATGCTGTCCTGGTGCCATAGTCGCACAGGTACTCATTGATGGCCCTCTGCTGCATGTTCAGCCGCTGCAGCATGGCCAACGTTGAGTTCCACCTGGTGGGCATGTCACAGCTTAGGCGATTCTTGGGCAGGTTAAATTCCTTTTGGAGGTCAGCCGAGCACTGGCATTATATGACCAGCGGAAATGCGCACAGACTTTCCTGGCCTGCCTCAGGACATCCTGTAAGCCCGGGTACCTGCCCAAGAACTGCTGCACCACCAAGTTAAGGACGTGAGCCAAACAGGGCACATGGGTCAGTTGTCCCTGTTGGAGGGCGGAGAGGAGGTTGGTGACATTGTCGCCAACCACCATTCCTGGCTGAATCTGACATGGCAGAAATCACTTCTGTGCCTGCCCCTGCAGAGCTGACAGAATCTCTGCCCCAGTGTGGCTCCTGTCCCCCAAGCACACCAGCTCAAGCACCGCATGGCATCTTTTGGCCTGCGTACTTGCGTAGCCCTTTGAACGCCTACGGAGCACCGCTGGTTCCGAGGACAAAGCACAGGAAGAGGCCATAGAGGAAGAAGAAGAAGAGGGGATGGAGGAGAGAGGTGTGTCAGAATCATCAGTAGTAGCATTTTGGAGGCGTGGTGGCAGAACAACCTCCAACATGACTGCACCTTGTCCTGCATCCTTCCCAGCTGCCAGAAGAGTCACCCAATGCGCCGTGAAAGATAGGTAATGTCCCTGTCCATGCCTGCTGGACCATGAGTCAGCGGTAATATGCACCTTACCGCTGACCGCCCTGTCCAGCGAGGCCAAAACATTGCCTTCCACATGCCGGTAGAGAGCCGGAATCGCCTTCCATGAGAAAAAGTGGCATTTGGGAACCTGCCATTGAGGAACTGCACATTCCACAAACTCACAGAAGGGGGCAGACTCTACCAACTGAAAAGGCAGCAGTTGAAGTGCTAGCAATTTAGCCAAGCTAGCATTCAACCGCTGGGCATGTGGATGGCTGGGAGCGAACTTCTTTCGGCGGTGCAGCAGCTGGGGCAGGGAAATTTGCCTGGTACAATCTGACGTTGGTGTACCGATAGCAGATTTCCCCCAAATACTTGGCTGTGACACACCTAATTCTACACCTTCATTCCTCTCAGTGCAGGACTCAGCGAGGACTGAAGGTATAGTGGGGTTGGAGATCCCAGCTGATGAGGAGCAAGGAGAGGTCCTCTTTGTTCTTTGGTGTGGGTCTTTTAGGTGCGCTTGCCAACGAACTGCATGGCAGGTCAACATATGTCTGGTCAAGCATGTGGTGCCCAAGCGGGTGATGTTTTAGTCACGCGAGATACGCTTGAGACATATGTTACAAATAGCAGTGGTGAGATCTGATGCACTCGTCTCAAAAAAGGCACACACCAAAAAACTTTGGGAATAACGCGCAGAGACAGCAGCGCCCTACACATGCAGAGCACTGCGGTGTGATGCAGTCGGTGTGCTGCCCTTAAGCTGGCTCCTGGAGGGCTTCCTGCCTCATTGGTGATGTGCCTCCTCCTCCTCTCTCTTATCAGGCACCCACGTGGAGTCAGTGACCTCATCATCCCCTCCCTCCTAATCACTAGAGCAAAGCTGGCAGTATGCTGCAGCTGGGGGAACATGACTGCCAGATTGCTGTCCTTCTTGGGCACCCCCTCTGTCTGGGCTCACGTTACTGCCTTCCTCTAGCTGAGTACCATCATCGGAGCCTTCAAAATGTTGGGCATCCTCCTGGAACATGTACCCAACATTGTGGTCAAACAGTTGGGGGAACTCCTCAGGAGGACATGGTGGGGCAAGGTACACATTAATAGGATCAGAAGAAGCACACAAGCACTTGTCTTCAGGTAGCTATAGGTGCAACTGTGCAGGGTACACAGTACACTAACTGTAAATACTTCAAGAGCTTGCCTGTGCTATTAATAGGATCAGAAGAAGCACACAAGCACTTGTCGTCAGGTAGCTATACTGTAGGTGCAACTGTGCAGGGTACACAGTACACTAACTGTAAATACTTCAAGAGCCTGCCTGTGCTATTAATAGGATCAGAAGAAGCACACAAGAACTTGTCTTCAGGTAGCTATACTGTAGGTGCAACTGTGCAGGGTACACAGTACACTAACTGTAAATACTGTAAAAACACCTGCCTGCCTGTCAGTATATTAGGAAGAGAATAACAGGAATGGATCTAGCCAAACTGAATGCAGTGTATATATATATATATATATATATATATATATATATATATATATATTTATATATACAACACCTGGGATGCATATATATATACACAATACACTGTAAGTGCAGCTAACTGACTCAACCTGCCTACTCTATCTAACTTAAATCAAATGACACTCTGTCTATCTATCTCTCTCCGTTGCCTTAACACACTACACAAGGCCTCCATGCAGGCGGCCTTATATAGTGTGGGGCGTGTACTAAACCCCCTGAGCCATAATTGGACAAAGCCACCCTGACTTTGGCCAATTATGGCTCTCTGTACACACGGTGCTGTGATTGGCCAAGCATGCGGGTCATAGTGCATGCTTGGCCAATCATCAACCAGCAATGCACTGCGATGCCTCAGTGAATTATGGGCCGTGACGCGCCACTTGAATTTGGCGCGAACGGCCCATAACGTCCGCAATTCGATGAACGGTCGAACAGGCAATGTTCGAGTCGAACATGGGTTCGACTCGAACTTGAAGCTCATCCCTACTCAGCAGTACCCAGCCATACTCAGCAGTACCCAGCCATACTTGGCAGTACCCAGCCGTACCCAGCCTCTGTATGTGGCCAGGCTGTGGAAGTCTCCCACATGTGGTATCACCATACTCAGGAGAAGCAGGCAAATCTATTTTGGGGTGTCATTTTTGCTATGTGCATGCTATGTGTTAGAAATATTGTATGAATGGACAACTTTGTGTAAAGAAAAAAATGCTTTTTCAGTTTCTTTCCACATTTTCCAAAAACTTTTAGAAAAAATGACATATTCAAAAGACTCATTATGCCTCATAGATTATACATTGGGGTGTTTTCTTTCCAAAATGGGGTCATTTTTGGGGCATTTCCATTGTCCTGCTGCTCCAGGGCCTTCAAAAGTGTTATAGGTAGTCAGGAAATTGGATGTGTAATTTATGCTCCAGAACGCCTGAAGGTGCTCCCTGCATGTTGAGCCTCTGTATGTGGCCACGCTCTGTAAAAGTCTCACACATGTGGTATCGCCATACTCTGGTGTAATAGCAGAATGTATTTTGGGGTGTAATTTGTGGTATGTATATGCTGTGTGTGAGAAATAACCTGCTAATATGACAATTTTGTGGGAAAAAAAAAGAAAAAAAAACTTGATTTTGCTAAGAATTGTGGGAAAAAATTACAACTTCAAAAAACTCATCACGCCTCTTACTAAATACCTTGCAATGTCTACTTTCCAAAAATGGGTCATTTGGGGGGTATTTGTACTTTCCTGGCATGTTAGGGTCTCAAGAAATAAGGCCGTCAGTACTTCAGGTGTGATAAATTTTCTGATTGGCACCATAGCTTGTGGACTCTATAATTTTTACAAAGACCAAATAATATGCACCAATTTGGGTTATTTATACCAAAGTTATGTAGCAGTATACATTTTGACAAAAATGTATGAAGAAAAATTACTATTTTGCAAAATTTTATAACAGAAACAAAGAAAAATGCATTTTTTTTACAGAATTTTCAGTCTTTTTTCTTTTATAGCGCAATAAATAAAAAACCCAGAGGCATGAGTACAGTGTTGCATGACTGAGTAATTGTCATTCAAATTGTGAGAGCACCGAAGGCTGAAAATTGGTCTGGTTAGGAAGTGGGTTTAAGTGCCCAGTGGTCAAGTTAAAAAATGCCTCCTTTACCGGATTTCACAGCGTTTCCCTGCAAACATGTGACCGGCCGGCTCCCTCCTCCTCTCCTCCTCTCCTCTTCGCATCCTGGTTGACGTCAGTGGGTGAATACGGTGAAGGAGGCATTTTTTAATAAAACACACAGACAGGAGCACTTGTTATTAGGACACAGAGGGACTTATATAAAGTTATATAAGTGAGTTAACAACTACTTTAAAGTAGCACAGTGCTAAATAGCAAAAACTGGCCTGGTCATGAAGAGGGTAAAACCTTTCAGAGCTGAAGTGGTAAAAACTATCTCTGATTCTTTTGCTTACATAGCCAGGGATTTTCTTCATCTATACAAGGCCTGAATCTGAGGATGCCGCCTGGCAGGCCCAGACATCTGGGGGGGGTGAGCATGTGCCCTCAACACAGGGCAGGTACCTTGCCAGGAAGAGAACAGACTACAGTGATATAGACATGTGCTGCTCTGAAAGTGGCTGCTATGCACCTTTGAGGAGATGTGAGCAGGGCCGTGGATAAAGGGTTACCACTGGTCTTCCTGTACAAGGCCAGCAAGGGGGCCCAGGCAGCTGGGTGAATCAGATGTGGGCAGGAAGGGGGACCAGCACGACAGGAGGCAATTACTGATCAATTACTGATCCCCTGTGTGGCTCTCTCTCCAGTAGTTGAAAGCTGGCTTCTTCTCCTCGCCCTCTCACTGGCTTTCAGCTGCTGTAAAGAAAGCCATACAGGGGATCAGTTCCAGTACATGCCCCTCGCCATACCAATCACCCTCCCTGTGCACAATGCATTACCCCCTGCTGTCCAGCCTCCCCCCCCCCCCCCGTGTACCCTCCACAAACTGATATATACTATAAGAAATCATGTCAAACTTTGGTACGTAGAGAACATTTTGTGCTATATTTTTCTATATGATCTAAGTTTGAGAAAGCTCAAATTATCTTTCAGTAACATTTATTTATTTTTATTTTTTTTTGAGAAACCTCAAGTCACATTTTGCATTGATTGTGTAGTTTTTCAGTCAGGAGAATTTAGCAAATAGATCCTATCACACTTTGTCCACAGTTATCATTATCTCCCTGTTCCCAAGTTTATCCTTTTACTCCTCACAGCAGTTCAGAGTCAATTTCTGTCCTAATCTTGTCTGTGTCACTGCGTCTGTGAATATGTTACTGCAGTCTGCACTAGGACTGTCTATTAAATATTAGAGAATACAGGTCATTAGTAGCTGCCTTTGCTGGCATCTTTTCCACCCTTTGTTTCCTGCTCCTGTTGGTTTTTGTGGCTTACCCTTCTGTCTTTAATGGTTTAGCGACTGAACTGCTTATGATAAAAACTGTCATTAGATCTCTTGGAAAAGTTCTGTCATCTATACTATGCATATAACTTAATTGTGGACTTTTCTGCTAGGTATAGTTTTAATGTCAGTACTGAACTTTGTAATGGCAACTAGAAGCATATATTACATTACGAAGCTGTAGCTTATCTAATATCTGCATCTAAAAACTAAAAATATATTTACATTATTTGTACAGAGTTAAACCAACTGGTCACATGTGAAGCAAGAGAGGATTAAACAATCAATTGCTTTTGTGTTTTATATTTGTAGCCGGATCCCCATAGGGGCTGCTAAGAACTGTGGTCTGTCTGTCACCCTGCCCAGCCTGGTATTCACCTCTCAGACACTCAGAGACATAGAACAGTCCATGCGCTTTGTTTTTTTTGTTTTTTATTGAGGGGATTGAACTTGGATGGGGTAAGGGATGTATGGGATGCCCAGTAGATTTGGTAGAACTTGCTTGGGACAACTATATACAGTCAAGTATATACACTCCATTTCTCCATTTCTACACATCGCTTCCTCTCTAATCTTCAGGCACAGCTAGCACAAAGTGGTTAGAACTGACACTGACTCAGTCAGGCCTTAGCAATTGTCCTTTTCAGGCAGGGACCGTGAGCCCCTAGAGTGCATCAAAATAGAAAGTCTCTGGTGCTAGCTGTCCTAGATGCGGCTACTGAGCCCAGTAACTAGGGATGAGCTTCGCGTTCGAGTCGAACCCATGTTCGAGTCGAACATCGGCTGTTCGATCGTTCGCGGAATTGCAAACATTATGGGCCGTTCGCGCCAAATTCATGTGGCGTGTCACGGCCCATAATTCACTGTGGCATCGCAGTGCATTGCTGGCTGATGATTGGCCAAGCATGCACTATGACCCGCATGCTTGGCCAATCACAGCGCCATCAGTAGAGAGAGCTGCAATTGGCCAAAGCCAGGGTGGCTTTGGCCAATTATGGCTCAGGGGGTTTAGAACACGCCCCACACTATATAAGGCTGCCTGCACGGCAGCCCTGTGTAGTGTGTTCCAGCATGCTTAGATAGACAGAGAGACAGTGTCATTTCATTTGGGTTAGCTAGATTAGGCAGGACAGTCAGTGAGTTAGCTGCACTTACAGTGTATTGTGTATATATATGCATCCCAGGTATTATATATATATATATATATATATATATATATATATATACACTGTATTCAGTTTAGCTAGATCCGTTCCTGTTATCTTCCTACTGACAGGCAGGCTTGTCTTGTTACAGTATTTACAGCTACCTGAAGAAAATTGCTGGTGTTCTTTTGATGCTATTAGTAGGACAGTCAGGCAGCTAGACTATTTACAGTTAGTGTAGTGCGTCCTCCACACAGTGTTCAGTTAAAGCTACAAGTTACTTTAGTGTGACCTCTGCACAGTGTTCAGTTAAAGCTACAAGTTGGTGTAGTGCGTCTTCCTCACAGTGTTCAGCTAAAACTACAAGTTAGTGTAGTACGACCTCTGCACAGTGTTCAGCTAAAGCTACAAGTTAGTGTAGTGCGTCCTCCTCACAGTGTTCAGCTAAAACTACAAGTTAGTGTAGTGCGACCTCTGCACAGTGTTCAGCTAAAGCTACAAGTTAGTGTAGTGCGTCCTCCAAACAGTGTTCAGCTAAAACTACAAGTTAGTGTAGTGCGCCCTCCTCACAGTGTTCAGCTAAAGCTACAAGTTAGATTAGTGTGACCTCTGCACAGTGTTCAGCTAAAGCTACAAGTTAGGGTAGTGCGTCCTCCTCACAGTGTTCAGCTAAAGCTACAAGTTAGTTTAGTGTGACCTCTGCACAGTGTTCAGCTAAAGCTACAAGTTAGGGTAGTGCATCCTCCTCACAGTGTTCAGCTAAAGCTACAAGTTGGTGTAGTGCGTCCTCCTCACAGTGTTCAGCTAAAACTCAAGTTAGTGTAGTGCGACCTCTGCACAGTGTTCAGCTAAAGCTACAAGTTAGTGTAGTGTGTCATCCTCACAGTGTTCAGCTAAAACTACAAGTTAGTGTAGTGCAACCTCTGCACAGTGTTCAGCTAAAGCTACAAGATAGTGTAGTGCGTCATCCTCACAGTGTTCAGCTAAAACTACAAGTTAGTGTAGTGCGACCTCTGCACAGTGTTCAGCTAAAGCTACAAGTTAGTGTAGTGCGTCATCCTCACAGTGTTCAGCTAAAACTACAAGTTAGTGTAGTGCAACCTCTGCACAGTGTTCAGCTAAAGCTACAAGTTAGTGTAGTGTGTCATCCTCACAGTGTTCAGCTAAAACTACAAGCTAGTGTAGTGCGACCTCTGCACAGTGTTCAGCTAAAGCTACAAGTTAGTGTAGTGCTCCCTCTGAACAGTGTTCAGATAAAACTACAAGTTAGTGTAGCGCGACCTCTGCACAGTGTTCAGCTAAAGCTACAAGTTAGTGTAGTGCGTCCTCTGAACAGTGTTCAGCTAAAACTACAAGTTAGTGTAGTGCGAGCTCTGCACAGTGTTCAGCTAAAGCTACCTGTAGAAGGTTGGTGGTGTTTTCCTGATCCTATCACTACTGCAGGCAGCTAAATAAGCTACAAGTTAGTTTTTTGCGAGCTCTGCACAGTGTTCACCTAAAGCTACAAGTTAGTGTAGTGCGTCATCCTCACAATGTTCAGCTAAAACTACAAGTTAGTGTAGTGCAACCTCTGCACAGTGTTCAGCTAAAGCTACAAGTTAGTGTAGTGCGTCATCCTCACAGTGTTCAGCTAAAACTACAAGTTAGTGTAGTGCGACCTCTGCACAGTGTTCAGCTAAAGCTACAAGTTAGTGTAGTGCTCCCTCTGAACAGTGTTCAGATAAAACTACAAGTTAGTGTAGTGCGACCTCTGCACAGTGTTCAGCTAAAGCTACAAGTTAGTGTAGTGCGTCCTCTGAACAGTTTTCAGCTAAAGCTACAAGTTAGTGTAGTGCGTCCTCCTCACAGTGTTCAGCTAAAACTACAAGTTAGTGTAGTGCGAGCTCTGCACAGTGTTCAGCTAAAGCTACCTGTAGAAGGTTGGTGGTGTTTTCCTGATCCTATCACTACCGCAGGCAGCTAAATAAGCTACAAGTTAGTTTTTTGTGAGCTCTGCACAGTGTTCACCTAAAGCTACCTATCGAAGGTTGGTGGTGTTTTCCTGATCCTATCACTACCGCAGGCAGCTAAATAAGCTACAAGTTAGTTTTTTTGCGATCTCTGCACAGTGTTCACCTAAAGCTACCTGTAGAAGGTTGGTGGTGTTTTCCTGATCCTATCACTACCGCAGGCAGCTAAATAAGCTACAAGTTAGTTTTTTGCAAGCTCTGCACAGTGTTCACCTAAAGCTACCTGTCGAAGGTTGGTGGTGTTTTCCTGATCCTATCACTACCGCAGGCAGCTAAATAAGCTATAAGTTAGCTTTTTGCGAGCTCTGCACAGTGTTCAGCTAAAGATACCTGTAGAAGGTTGGTGGTGCTCTCAGGTACTACAGGCAGGCAGTTGATTCTGCTAGCTGCAGTATCAGTATATATATATATATATATATATATATATATATATATATATATATATATATATATATATATATATATATATATATATATATATATCCCAGCTTAGTGCAGCTACAGGCCATTCGTATGTCTGGAAGGTCAACAAGGAGAGGCAGACAGTCTCAAGCCAATAAAAGAGGGCAAGCAGGCTCTGTGTCTAGAGGCATCAGTGCTGGTCGTGGAGACGGTGCACCCTCATCACGCTTGGCCTTTTTTTCGGCAGCTGGCCGTGTTGAGCTGCAACATGCGGAAGACTTGGTTGAGCGGATGACCAAGCCGTCTTCATCCTCCTCATCCTCTCTCACCCATGCTCAGGGTACTTTGTCTGGCAAAGCAGCTACCAATGTGGCCTCTTCCCTCGGCTCAATGGCATCAGTGACTCCTTCTCTAGCCCCACCATGTCCTCCTGAGGAGTCCCTCGAACTGTTTGACCACAGTGTTGGGTACATGCTCCAGGAGGATGCCCAGTGTTTAGAAGGCTCTGATGATGATACTGAGCTAGATGAAGGCAGTAACGTGAGCACGGACAAAGGGGGTGCCCAAGAAGGACAGCAATCTGGCAGTCATAATAGTAAATAATAAATTGCAGCGCTTTACTAAATGTTGAAACACTAGGACGCTATATATGTACAACTCTACCATACCAGGAAGATCCAAAATTTAGGAACTCCAGGTAAAAATAGAGTTACAGCAATCAATATTCCACTATATTGTGCAACCAGAGGTCACAAAGAAACCAATATTGCATCAACAAATGAGTTTAAATACAGATGACGTGAAGCCCCTATGGATTATATGATTAGAGAGGAATGTTTCCAATCAATAAAATTCCTCAAACTGATAGAAAAACAGGGGAGCAAAATGATATCAGGTCAATAGTATATATGTAGCAAAAATCAAAAGAGTATTAAATAACCAATTTAAAGTGTAACGAGAATCCGAAAATACACATCCCAGGTGTCAAATGTCATCCAGAAAGTATGTCAAACACAACAACTCCAAAATGTAACATAATGCTACTAAGGATATTCTGAGACTGCTCCACCAATAATGTAGCAAATTATAGGTTCAACGAAAACAATTGTTTAAAATAAATCACGTGCATGAATTTAAACAGTGCAGCAAAAATAATAATCTGAAACTAAATAATAACGATAAGTGCACCAAGTGAAGTACAACAATAAGTGCAGCATAAAATTTGCAACTTCAATATAAACTGGCACCCAGTTCTTCAAACAGGTGTGGATAAAAAACAAAAGTGAAAAAAATGGTTGACGAATAAATCACATAAATAGTCCCATAAAAAAGTCCAATACACAATCAAATCCCCCCACCGTGATAATTAATTAAAAGAATGTGTCAGGATGAGTTCCTACAGGTATAGCCAATATTGTGAAAAAAAATGTGAAATAAAGTGCAACAAGTTGACAATAAATTAGTCACGTAAATGGTCCCATAAAAGGTCCCATACACAATCAAATCTCCATCGTGGCAGTAAAACAAAAAAGTGTGTCCAAATAAATTCCTCCAGGTGTGACCGATATTGAAAAAAGGTGAAATAGAAGTAATGGTTCCCCCAGCCTCTCACCTCACGGCTGAACGATAACAGCCAAGCAAGCCAGCAATAGTACCATGGCAGCTCCCAATCTCCCTGATGACGGATCCCCCCGGGTTCTCCGGGCTTCTGCTTCCAGATGACTCAGGCAGACTCAGCTCCAAGAACATAAAGAGGGAAGGACTCCATAGTGTATTAAAGTATAACAATCTTTATTCAAGCCTCTACTCACTTATATGTTAAAACTTCCACAATCAGCAATAAAAAGGCTGCAGCTATTCACTGCTCACCGATCCCGGCCATGATCGGGGAGCCGAATGCAACCGAACGACCCGCGGCTCTCCTCTCTGACGCGTTGCGTAACTGTCAAGTCACTTTCTCAAAGGGTATGGAGACAGGCGGATCGCTCTTATGGCAGAGAGGTAGCCATAGCAACCCCTAGACCACGAGCATAACGGCAGATAGAACAAGCGCTCATACACATAAAAACATAGTAAGTCCCTTTTATGGGACCATTTACGTGACTAATTTATTGTCAACTTGTTGCACTTTATTTCACATTTTTTTCACAATATTGGCTATACCTGTAGGAACTCATCCTGACACATTCTTTTAATGAATGATCACGGTGGGGATTTGATTGTGTATGGGACTTTTTTATGGGACTATTTATTTAATTTATTCGTCAACCATTTTTTTCGCTTTTGTTATTTATCCACACCTGTTTGAAGAACTGGGTGCCAGTTTATATTGAAGTTGCAAATTTTATGCTGCACTTATTGTTGTACTTCACTTGGTGCACTTATCGATATTATTTAGTTTCAGATTATTATTTATGCTGCACTGTTTAAATTCATGCACATGATTTATTTTAAACAATTGTTTTCGTTGAACCTATAATTTGCTACATTATTGGTGGAGCAGTCTCAGAATATCCTTAGTAGCATTATGTTACATTTTGGAGTTGTTGTGTTTGACATACTTTCTGGATGACATTTGACACCTCGGATGTGTATTTTCGGATTCTCGTTACACTTTAAATTGGTTATCTAATACTCTTGATTTTTGCTACAGATTTACTATTGACCTGATATCATTTTGCTACCCTGTTTTACCATCAGTTTGAGGAATTTTATTGATTGGAAACATTCCTCTCTAATCATATAATCCATAGGGGCTTCACGTCATCTGTATTTAGACTCATTTGTTGATGCAATATTGGTTTCTTTGTGACCTTTAGTTGCACAATATAGTGGAATATTGATTGCTGTAACTCTATTTTTACCTGGAGTTCCTAAATTTTGGATCTTCCTGGTATGGTAGAGTTGTACATATATAGCGTCCTAGTGTTTCAACATTTAGTAAAGTGCCGCAATTTATTATTTACTATTTTGTCTATTGGTGTGTGAACACTGTTATTTGTGGCAGCTACAACCTTATACTTTGTTGAGCCTGATTGTATATGACTTCTAATATTTGTTTATTTTTTATTTATTTATTTGCTTTTTGTTTGTTTTTTGGTGTGTGCACAAGTATTTATTACTCCTCAATCTGGCAGTCATGCTCCCCCTGCTGCAGCATACTGCCAGGTTTGCTCCAGTGATGAGGAGGGAGGGGATGATGAGGTCACTGACTCAACGTGGGTGCCTGATAGGAGAGAGGAGGAGGAGGAGGAGGTACATCACCAACGAGGCAGGATGCCCTCCAGGGGCAAGCCTAAGGGCAGCACACTGACTGCATCACACCCCAAAGCTCTGCATTTGCAGGGCGCTGCTGTCTCTGCACGTTATTCCAAAAGTTCTTTGGTGTGGGCCTTTTTTGAGACGAGTGCATCATGTCACACCGCTGCTATTTGCAACATATGTCTCAAGCGTATCTCACGTGGCCAAAACATCTCCCGCTTGGGCACCACATGCTTGACCAGACATATGTTGACCTGCCATGCAGTTCGTTGGCAAGCGTATCTAAAAGACCCACACCAAAGAGCAAAGAGGACCTCTCCTTGCTCCTCATCAGCTGAGATTTCCAACCCCACTATACCTTCAGTCCTCTCTGAGACCTGCACTGAGAGGAATGAAGGTGTAGAATTAGGTGTGTCACAGCCAAGTACTTGTGGGCAATCTGCTTTCGGTACGCCGACGTCAGATTGTACCAGGCAAATTTCCCTGCCCCAGCTGCTGCACAGCCGAAAGAAGTTCGCTCCCAGCCATCCACATGCCCAGCAGTTGAATGCTAGCTTGGCAAAATTGCTAGCACTTCAACTGCTGCCTTTTCAGTTGGTAGACTCTGCCCCCTTCCGTGAGTTTGTGGAATGTGCGGTTCCTCAGTGGCAGGTACCCAAACGCCACTTTTTCTCACAGAAGGCGATTCCGGCTCTCTATAGGCATGTGGAAGGCAATGTCCATGCCTCGCTGGACGGGGCGGTCAGCGGTAAGGTGCATATTACTGCTGACTCATGGTCCAGCAGGCATGGACAGGGACATTACCTAAGTTTCACCATGCATTAGGTGACTCTGCTGGCAGCTTGGAAGGATGCAGGACAAGGTGCAGTAGTGTTGGAGGTTGTTCCGCCACCATGCCTCCAAAATGCCACTACTAATTAATGTGACACACCTCTCTCCTCCACCCCCTCCTCTTCTTCTTCCTCTATGGCCGCTTCCTGTGCTTTGTCCTCGGAACCAGCGGTGCTCCGTAGCCGTTCAAGGGGCTACGCAAGTATGCAGGCCAAAAGATGCCATGTGGTGCTTGAGCTGGTGTGCTTCGGGGACAGGAGCCACACTGGGGCAGAGGTTCTGTCAGCTCTGCAGGCGCAGGTTCAGAGATGGTTGATGCCACGCCAACTTAAGGCAGGAATGGTGGTTTGCAACAATGGCACCAACCTCCTCTGTGCCCTCCGACAGGGACAACTGACCCATGTGCCCTGTTTGGCTCACATCCTTAACTTGGTGGTGCAGCGGTTCTTGGGCAGGTACCTGGGCTTACAGGATGTCCTGAGGCAGGCAAGAAAAGTCTGTGTGCATTTCCGCCGTTCATATAATGCCAGTGCTCGGCTGGCAGACCTCCAAAAGGAGTTTAACCTGCCCAAGAACCGCTTAAGCTGTGACATGCCCACCAGGTGGAACTCAACGTTGCCCATGCTGCAGCGGCTGCACATGCAGCAGAGGGCCATCAATGAGTACCTGTGCGACTATGGCACCAGGACAGGGTCAGGGGAGCTTGTTTTTTTTTCCCCACGCCAGTGGGCCATGGGCATGCACTGTCCTGTCACCATTTGAGGAGGCCACGAGGATGGTGAGCAGTGACAGTGCATGCATCAGTGACACTGTCCCCCTTGTCCACCTGTTGGAGCACACGCTGTGTGGAATAATGGACAGGGCACTTGAGGTAGAACAGAGGCAGGAAGAGGAGAACTTCCTTAGCTCTCAAGGCCCCCTTTATCCAGACAGTGTTCTTGCGTGCCTGCCGATCACACAGGAAGAGGACGATGAGGAGGAGGATTGTGTCAGTATGGAGGTGGAGCCTGGCACACAGCATCAGCAGCAGTCTTTAAGGGATCAGTCCCAAGAAACACATGGACTTGTACGTGGCTGGGAGGAGGTGGCTGCGGACCATGTCGTCCTTAGTGACCCAGAGGACTCCGGACCGAATGCCTCAGCAAACCTATGCTGCATGGCCTCCCTGATCCTGCAAAGCCTGCGTAAGGATCCTCGTATTTGTGGTATCAAGGAGAAGGACCAATACTGGCTGGCAACCCTCCTTGATCCACGTTACAAGGGTAAGGTTGCGGACCATATCTTGCCATCGCAGAGGGAGCAGAGGATGAAACATCTTCGGGAGGCCTTGCAGAAAGGTCTGTGCAATGCGTTCCCAGAGACTGGGAGGTTACAAACTCCTGTTTCTGGACAACGTGTTGCTGAGGCTTTGGTCAGTCAAAGAAGGAGCCGTGGAGAAGGTGGCCGTCTGACCGATGCGTTCAGACAATTTTTTAGTCCGCAGCCCCAAGGTATGATCGGTTCCAGCAACCATCACCAGCGTCTGTTTTACATGGTGCAGGAATACCTAGGGGCAAGATCTGACTTGGACACCTTTCCCACCGAAAATCCTCTGGGTTACTGGGTCTTGAGGATGGATCACTGGCCAGAGCTTGCACAGTATGCAGTTGAGCTACTGGCCTGTCCTGCGTCCAGCGTTCTTTCGGAACGCACATTCAGTGCTGCTGGAGGCTTTGTAACCGATCACAGGGTGCATCTGTCCACCGACTCGGTCGATCGACTGACTTTCATAAAAATGGATCAGTCTTGGATCACCACCAGCTACCAAGCACCTGATGCTGATGTAACCAAATAATTTTTTTTTGAAATCTCAGATCCCTTCAAAGACTGCCTATGCTGATGCTGAGTGACTATCCTGAGTAATTATCCTCTTCCTCCTCAATGATCACGCTGATAGCTTGTAAGAACATTTTTGGTTCTGGGTTTGCAGTGTTGTGGCACCAGTACCTAAGGCCCAATTTTTCAGCCCCTGTTCAACAGGGACATGTAATTACAATTCTTGATCTAATATTTCATAGCAGAGCCCGTTTCTGCGCCCACCAAGAGTAACTGTGAGGACTTACAGTGTTGTGGCACCAGCACCACCACCACCAAAGGTCCAATTTTTCTGCCCCTGTTTAACAGGGGCGTGTAATTACAATTTTTGATGCAATACTTTGCAGCAGGGCTCATTCCTGCGTTCCAACTAGAGTATGTGTGAGGGGTTGCAGTGTTGTGGCACCAGCACCAGTGCCTAAGGCCCAATTTTTCAGCCCCTGTCTAACAGGGGTGTGTAATTACAATTTTTGATGCAATACTTTGCAGCAGGGCTCGTTCCTGCGTTCCAGCTAGAGTATCTGTGAGGGGTTGCAGTGTTGTGGCACCAGCACCAGTGCCTAAGGCCCAACTTTTCAGCCCCTGTTCAACAGGGGCATGTAATTACAATTCTTGATATAATATTTAACAGCAGGGCCCGTTTCTGCACCCACCAAGAGCGAGTGAGGACTTACAGTGTTGTGGCACCAGCACCACCACCACCACCAAAGGCCCAATTTTTCTGCCCCTGTTGGGCATGTAATTACAATTCTTGATCTAATATTTCACAGCAGGGCCCTGTGAGGGCTTACAGTGTTGTGGCCACAACAACACCTAAGGCCCACATTTCTGCTGAGTATATAGGGCAGGCCCCTACTTTCAAACATCCAACTTACAAACGACTCCTACTTGCAAACAGAAGGAGACAACAGGAAGTGAGATGAAATCTACCCCTAGGAAGGGAAATTCTCTCCTGTAATGCCCCGTACACACGGTCGGATTTTCCTATGGAAAATGTCCGATCGGAGCGTGTTGTCGGAAATTACGATCGTGTGTGGGCTCCATTGGACATTTTCCATCAGATTTTCCGACACACAAAGTTTGAGAGCAGGATATAAAATTTTCCGACAACAAAGTCCGATCGCGTCAATTCCGACCGTGTGTGGCCTGTTTCGACGCACAAAGTGCCACGCATGCTCAGAAGAAATTCCGACACGGAACAGCTCGGTCTAGTAAACTTAGCATTCGCAATGGATACAGCACTTTCGTCACGCTGCAATGTTAAAAATGGTTTAATACAGCGCACTCTCTTCTTCTTTATAATGTGACAAGAATTAAGTAGTTTTGCTGCTCATATTCACACACACTTCTCACAAACTTTGTTGTTTTTTTTTTCCTTGGGATTCCCTCAATATATTGTTATTTGTCACATCGTTCAAAAATATATATATATTTTTTTTTTTTTTGGTTTTAAAGCCATTTTTCTTTTCGATTTTATGTTTGTATTTTTTCATAGGCTGATCTTTGTTTAATGTTATTTTTAGTTTCACTCCAGAATATTTTTTAGTGTGTTTTGTGTGTCAAGTTACCACAACACCACTGATATCTTTTATTATTTAATCTCAAGGAGATTGTTTGGTGTTGTTGTCCCTTGTTAATTTCACATTGTATTTTTGCAATGTACCTGAATCTTCACAAACAAACTGTCTTTTTTGAAGTCAAACACACATAGGCAAGTATAATTCAAACCAAAAATCCTTTATTAAGGGCTCAGTACCAAACAAAGAGGGAGGCAACGCTGAATAAACAGCAGAAATTAGCGAAGCCTGTGACCCCCAGGGCAGACATCAATTCTTGAACATCAAAATTGGTGGCCTGAGGAGTCCATTTGTAAGGGCAGTCTGGTCCAGAAGTCCCAGAGATCCGGAAAGCAGCAGATGACATCTGTGTCCCCAGGCTGTGGTACCACAAGAGGCTGCATCTTTTGGCTGACCAGACTGGATCCAGGGTCCTCACTTCCTGGTCTTCCTTCCACGCTTCATTCCGGGCTGTGGCTCTGCTGTTGGAGATGTGGCAGGAGGAGGAGTAGGACTTGGAGGAGGAGGAGGACTAGAAGGACCTGGAGGAGAAGGAGGAGGAGGAGGAGGACCTGCAGGAGGAGGTGGAGGACCATGTGTGAGTTCACAAAGGTGTGTATCAGATGTAATTTGGGCCCTCATCCCCTTATTAAGAGCCTCCAATATTAGCGACTCACACATGAGTTGTTGTCCCTCCTCCATCCTCTGCATTTTAGAGGCAATGATGGCAGCGAAGTCATCCTCCACGGTGTGTGGTGCTCCCAGGGCCTCTGTAGCCCTCCAAAAGAGGCCTATGGCAGCCTCCTCTAGGGCACTCCTCCTGTCACTTTCTCTTTCCAGGTGTAGGGGAGGGACCGGCAGATCAGGCAGGCGGCTCGGCCCGGCCACCTTCTGGCTGAGACTTCCCTGTGTATAGAAAAGGGACATGGTTTTAGTTTTTGCATCATCAATCACAATCATAAATTAGTACTCCAAACTAACATCTAGTTAACATCATTGATTGGACAACCTGAAATATTTAGAGGAATGTTATACCTGGCTCAATCTGGGCTCCTCCACATGTTGTTGCCTGGAAGGCCCAGGTTGGGCGTCAGAAGCCTCAGCTGGGGGGGAAGGAAGCATGGAAGGAAGACTAGAGAGGGATGACCCGGGTTCAGTCTGGCCTGCCAGAAAATGCAGCCTGTCATAGTACCACATCCTGGGGACATAGATGTCACCTGCTGCTCCGGATCTCTGCGAATCCTGGACTTTCTGGCGCTCCCTTACATATGTGCTCCTCAGGCCACCAATTAAGATCCTCAAATATGTGATGTCTGCCGTGGGGATCACCTGCTTCACAATTTCCAACAATTGATCCAGCGCTGCCTTCCTCTTTGTTTGGTTCCTGTAATGTGGGTGGTTGATCTCCCACAGACAAGGCAGCTCCCTGAACATGTCAATGAAGATTGCCATGAAGTCTGTATCATTCAAGATATCCATTTTAACTGCAAGACACAACACAAGACAAACCCTAATGTCACGCCAAACTCTACTAATCTTGTTACAATATAGGCCTCAATGTAGAAGCAGTATAGGCACAAGTATGTCTCTTACCTTCGTTCTGACGATCGGCGCCTCCAATGCTCCTTCCTCCGCTCACAGATCGTACCTAATACGCACGTGTGGTACGCTTTATACACACTGCGCATGCGTGTAACTCCGCCCGCCCCGACGTTCTTTCTAGTCTATTCCCCGCCCCTTTTCGTTTGGCGCAGTGGGTGAAGAGCACATGGCAGAGTCAGAGCAGGTGCGTGCTAATTACAGGAACGAGGAGGAGGAAAGCCCGGATCCGGACACGTCCCAATCCAGAAGGAGAAGATTTAAGGCCACAAATATGTCCTTTGGGGAGATGTTGGAGATGGTTGACATCCTGAAGAAGGCCGACTATGACGGGAAGTATGGGCCTTACCCCAACCCCAATATCAGAAAGGCCAAGATCATTGCGAAAGTGGTCAAAAGTCTGCACAGGAATTTCGGGGTACGACGATCGAAAGATTAGCTCAGGAAGCGGTGGTCAGAACTGAAATTAAGAGAGCCCGAGTAGTACAGAAAGATCCGGAGAGTGCTGCAAAAAAGTAAGTAGTTGTGCTGTGTTCCTATTCTTTTTGTCTTTATTACGTTCGTGCTGCTCCATATGTCTTTCTTAATTGTTGTACAAATGTCAATTTTAATGTTCATGGGCCCATTATTCGTTCGTATCTAACTTTTTTTTTCCGCCTCTAAAACACCATTGTTTAGGCCATATGCATTTTCCTACATTTTTTAGGGCCTACTTGGATGCAAAATATTTGGTTGTGTAGATGGCTTTGTTACTAGAATGAAATGCAAACTCTTTTCACATCTGGACACTGGAGCACTAGTGTGGGACACAAGAACACCCTTTTTATTAGGGGGCCCACACAGGTGCTCCAGTGTATACTATAGGGGGGTCTCCATCTGTGAAGCTTGTACAAAACAGGTAAAGTATTGCAGGTTGACAAAGGACGCTAAAAAAGCGATATCTTTGAACTCTGCTAAAATTGACAATTGTACACCACTTCCAAGCAATGTTTCCTATTTATAGTTCTGCCATCAAATATCTGTGTGCTAATTATACCATTTTTGTTTTACATAGGGGAGAAAAGACTCGGAGGACACCCCTCATCCGAGGAGACCACAGACCCCCCACCTCTGGAAGAAGGTGAAATACCCCCAACACAAGCAGAGCAGGAGGAGGAAGAAGATGTGGTGGAAATTGGCACCACAACAGGTGAGTGTCTGCGACCACAGACTCAGGTAAGAGATGGATGCCGGCAGATTGTTGATACCTGTTTTTGTTTGGTTTCTTTCTTTTTAGGTGATCGTGAGGTTATGGATCGACATCCTTTCACATCAGAAAGTACCCAGATCCTGATCGGGGAGATCATGGGGTGTAATTTAGAATTGGAAAACATCAAGAAAAAAATCAATGATGTGATTCAAAAAAATAATAACATCATTGATGTTTTGGGGCGAATTTAAAACCCCACAAAATCACTATCTTTTTTTGTGTGCTACAATCTTTTAAATTTTTGAGCGATGTTTCAAAAAGCCAAATTTGGAGGATGCACACAGTGTGCCAACATGTGCTATCTGCCATCACGGGAGATCAATGGACGCGTTTTGGGGGGTGCAACCCCTTCCTCAATAATAAAGTAGCGGTGAGGAAGGGTTTGCTCCCACAAAACACGTCCCTTGATCCCCCGTGATGGCAGCTAGCATATGTTGACATTCGTAAATTGGTGTGCATCTTCCAAATTTGGCTTTTCAAGGGGTGACTTCACCCCATCAGAACGCAATATCAAACACAGCTCCTAAATACTCATGTCTGATATTGCTTTCAAGTTTTACCATATGTGAACTTTGTAAGTTCCAGTTTTTTGTTTTTCTTGTTGGTTTTACACAGGCCTGTTTTATCGTAAATGGACATTTCTATTTTTGATAATGCCACCCCCAAAATTGTTATACAACAAACATGTTGGTTTGTTTTAAAAACCGTTTCTAAATGCACATGTGATTGTGCAGCTATTAAAAAGTTTGTTAATCAAGAATGTGTGGATTATTGTCTCAACGCTACAACACTTTTGTGGTGATGTAATTGCTGTTTTCTGAGAAAATGGTGGTTATTTCCTAAGGGCAAATCCTCTTTGCACTACAAGTGCAGTTTCAGTGTAGTTTCAAGACCACTTGTAGTATAAAAAGTGTTTAGTAAATAACAGCCAACAGTGCTTTGGATAAGGTTACACAATCACGCCATTTTCTGGACTCCACACATTGCTGCCAGGGTCAGCTAAAACACAAGCAGTAAATGTCACCAAAGATTATTTTTTTTTTATTTGCTAAATGCCTCACAAAATGTCTGGCATATTGATGGCCCCCCTACCCACAAAGAACTCAAGGTATCTTAACCGGACATCACGGGCATTCAGGGAGGGCAAGCCAGGACGGCCACTTTCAAGCGCCGTCAGGGTTGTATCATGTAGATTTCCGGCCTCAGGCCCAACTGAGCCAGCATAGTTGGCAGAATGTTGGCATAAAAAGTTATGGAGAACACAGCACGCCAGGATTAGATGATTAAGTTTATACCCCGCCATATGGATGGGTGTCAGAAATAGGCGGAACCGGCTAGCCAGGATTCCAAATGTGTTCTCCACCACTCTTCTGGCTCTGGCCAGCCGGTAATTAAAAACCCTCTGTTCCGGGGTGAGGGTCCTCATCGGGAATGGCCGCATAAGCTGGTCCCCCAGCGCAAATGCTTCATCCACAACGAAGACGAATGGGAGTCCTTCCACATTGTCCTCTGGAGGTGGCAAGTCCAAGCTGCCATTCTGGAGATGCCTGTAGAACTCCATCTGGGTGATGACTCCACCATCGGACATCCGGCCTTTCTTCCCCACGTCCACATACAAGAAGTCGTAATTAGCCGACACCACCGCCAACATCACAATACTATTGAACCCCTTATAGTTGAAATAGTACAACCCCGAGTTGGGTGGTGGGACGATGTGGACGTGTTTCCCATCAATTGCCCCTCCACAGTTAGGAAAGTCCCACCGCTGGGCAAAGTGGGAGGCCACAGTCTGCCATTCCTGTGGCGTGGAAGGAAACTGTTGAGGAAAACAAAAATAAATTAGTATTTTTGCACATAAACATGGCAAGCAGATTAGGCACAAACATTCTTGGCCAACCTCCAGATAGCATTTATTAAGGGGAAATTAACACCAAAGTATAAGGTACACCTATCATATCCCCCCCCTCTCATGGGCCATTTCTAACATTATAGGGGGGGAGAATCTTGGACAGGTAACCCTCTCCACTTCATTGCGAGATGAATGCCTAAATACAGGGTATTACTTGGAACAGCCCCTCCTTAGTTAAACTATTGTCAGCCCACTGGACAGGTAAGAAGTGTCATAATACAAAGATATAAATACACACTGTACACATTTGAGCACATTTGGACATTATGATATTACCTATCAAGATAATAATAGAATACAAAAACTTTAAACAGTATCATTTGAAAGTATACAGGCAGGCCCTTGCACTACATGCTTTGGGTAATTCATCCATACATCTGAGCACAAAAGAGATGGGTGTAGTGTGTATGGGTTTGGCAAAGTCAGCAGATAGATGATTGAGGATAGATAGAGAATTGGGATCAGCTGACTTAGCAGTTGGGGGGAGGGAGGGTTACTAAAAATGATTTGGGGACACTACAAAAAAAAAGCCTCTGGCACTCTGCCTGAATTTAAAGCACAAATCAGATTTCTAAACATTTTAGGGGGTGTTTGGGGTAAAGCACTACTATGGAGCTGATAAAATACATTGTTAAGTGACTACATGAGGTGAATATAGGGCAGGAGAGCATGTTGGGGAGGTTATTGAAGGCAGATATGTATGAAGGAGTACAAAAATAATTACATAAAAATCCAGCATGAATGAGGACAAAGGGGACATTCACAGCATATTCCAATCATGGTAATTAGGGAGTGAGGAAAGAAATACAATATATTATCAAACATTAAATACAATAAAATGTGATATTAAAGGATAAAAATCTTACCTTCATATACTCCTTCTGCAGGACCTGGATGATGGCAGAACAGGTCTCTGGGATAATGATTCCCAGATCCTGGGGGGAGATGCCTGTCGAGAACTTGAGGTCCTGCAGGCTTCTCCCTGTCGCCAAGTACCGCATTGTAGCGACGAGCCTCTGCTCCGGAGTGATGGCTTGCCTCATGCAGGTATCCTGCCTGCTGATATAGGGGGTCAGCAAAGCCAGCAGACGGTGAAACACGGGGTCCGTCATCCGGAGAAAGTTCCTGAAATCATCAGGATTATTCTCACGGATCTCACGGAGCAAAGGCATATGAGAGAACTGGTCACGTTGAAGCAACCAATTCTTGGTCCATGAACTCCTCCCCACCCTGTTCATGGACTGGGCTTGTGTCAAGGTCAGGACCCCAACACCAAGCCCCCGCACAGCACGAACTCTACGAGGAGTATGTACACGAAACATGGCTAGAAGACGGTCGGCTGCTCAGAACGAAGTAACAGAACACCCTAAAGAACAGCAAGGCCTGTGAAGAGCGACCTGAAAAACAGTAACGAACGAACAAGAACACAATGACTACTTAAAGTCACGCGGAGCTTGCTTGCACGCACTGAAGAGCAGATACAAACCCACAAGCACAAACTGAACTGCAGAAAACGATCTGAAAGCCACGAGTCTGAAAAAGCACAAATCGTCTCTCACCAAACTTTTACTAACACGAGATTAGCAAAAGAAGCCCAAAGGGTGCTGCGCTTGGTTCTGAACTGGCCTTTTCTAGTCTCGTCGTACGTGCTTGACGTCACCGCGTTGTTGGCGATCGGAAATTCCAACAACTTTGTGCGACCGTGTGTACGCAAAACAAGTTTGAGCCAACATCCGTCGGAAAAAATCCTAGGATTTTGTTGTCGGAATGTCCGAACAAAGTCCAACCGTGTGTACGGGGCATAAGAGTTAATATGGGAAAAACATTTCTCCTTTCCACTGATGCTTTATCACCAATCCTTGTTTCACAAAAAAAACCCAAATTTTCAAAAAACATTTGTCATTGGGACAAAAAGTGAGGTGAAATCTTCTGAAGAGGAGCACAGCCAGCAAAACAAATGTCACAGGGGTGATAACCCTTCCCTATGTTTTCCAAAAAGCTTAAAATAGATTTTTTGGCTGGAGCTAAACACGTTTAAATTGTACCAGTTCAAAATTTCAAACAGATTCTACTTAACAACAAACCTACAGTTCCTATCTTGTTTGCACCGCCTGTATACTGCTGTTCAGAGTACAGAGCCTGTATACTGCTGTTTCCTTTTTTAATTTGGGTGTGGGGATCCGCTTAATACCCATGCAAGACCCAAAGGGCCTGGTAATGGGCTGGGGGGTACCCATGCCGTTTGTCTCACTGATTTTCATCCATATTGCCAGGGCCCGACATTACATTAAAGCCACAAGCAGTTTTAAATGACTTTTTTTCCTTTAAAAATGACATTTTGTGCAGGGACTGTTCTAAGCACGGGAAACACGCGCCACTTTACAGGCATACTATAGACACCCCCAGGTGTGATATTTAAAGGAATATTTCACTTTTTTTTTTTTTTACTTTAAGCATCATTAAAATCACTGCTCCCGAAAAAACGGCCATTTTTAAAAGTTTTTTTTGCATTGATACATATCCCCTGGGGCAGGACCCGGGTCCCCAAACCCTTTTTAGGACAATATCATGCAAATTAGCCTTTAAAATGAGCAATTTTGATTTTGAACGTTCAAGTCCCATAGACGTCAATGGGGTTCTAACGTTCATGTGAATTTTCGGTCCGTTCGCAGGTTCTGGTGCGAACCGAACCCGGGGGGTGTTCAGCTCATCCCTACCAGTATCCCATCTTCAGGCCCTGCCAGCCCTCCTGGCTGCAGCTGCCTCTTTCCACTGCCCCTTCCACTACAGTCCACACTTTTATTTCTGCACCCATCTCAGACTGCATGCTCCCAGTCTTCTCTGGCGTGTCTCCCCAGTCCTCCTGACTGTGCCTCACTCACCAGCCCTCCTGGCTGTGACCAGTTGTCCTCCCTGGAGTCTCTCGGCAGTGCACTTTCCGGCTGTCCTCTCTTTGCTCTCTCTTGTGCCTCTGATCCAGGACCTCTTCACATGTTCTTTAAGTTGGTCCCGACTGCGCCCTGAACCCAGGCCCAAGGTCACCCTCCCCCTCCCAGACTGGGGAGCTCCCTCAAAGGCCCCGACAGCCTCGGCACTCTCTCATTCCAGCTCTTCCACCCGACAACTCCTCCCCAGCTGGGCTGACCCTGGATATTTAAGGAGGCCTGCCCCCTGCCAATTCAGGTTGGAGATTGATCAGTGCTCCCTAAAACCCCCTGGCAGCTCCACCTCTCCTCTCCTCCTCTCTTTCCAGAACTTTCCAGCAAATTCTAGAAAGAAGAGGGAGGTCTCAGTGATGCTGCTTGTGAGTCACCAGCTGCTACCCTGAACCACTCCCAGCCCAGATCAGATCAAAACCAACAGGTCTGGCTGCCAGTCAGGTCTGCCTATGGAGGACTATCCTACAAAATCCTATCTCTAGCACCTACCTACCTATAGGGTGCTACATATTCATACAGAATAATCACTAATGGTATCATGTATTTTTTATATATAATTCTATATCAGCAAAAAGCAGTGATGGACACTACATATAATTATTTAAAATGGCTGAAGCTGGAATTATCTAAACATTTAGAGAGAATACACATTGTGCCTGTATGTTTGCATACTTTTCTGTTTAATAGGTACAAGTTAGGTTTTAACACACTTGCACTTTTTTTTTGTTTACAAACGTTTTTATTGTAGGAAAATATAACATCTGGGTGTACAGGCACAGTGGTGACAAAAATCATGGTGGCCAGAAAGCCCAAAACAGTTAAATGATATATCACACACAATGCAAATAATAATTCTCATAACCGTACAAAATAAGCCCATAAAACAGAAGTAATAAAACAAAAAGGAAATGAAAAGACAATCAAATAAAGAAAAAAAAAAAAAAAAAAAGGGAGCTTACAGTTGTGATAAATGTGCACTGCTAGTAAATTGAATATAACGTCAAGCAACAAAAATGTTGTTTCCATTAATACAAGGATCATAAATGTTATGGAGAACTGGAGGTATCCTACAAATTGGTTCTATCAAATAGGATTATGATTTGTTTTATTGGGAGTCAGCTGCGGGTACCGAGGGATCCTCCAGTCTGTTACTAAGCAGATGGGCTGTCCAAATGTTCCACTTTCGGTCAAATATGTGCATGGAGTCCAGAAGAGTATGATGTATTCTTTCCATAGATCTGATGGACTCCATACGAGAAATTACCTGTGACCAAGAAACGTGGGGGCGTTTCCAGTTCAATGCTATTGCCCACTGAATCGCACTAAAAAGTGTGTGGATTAATTTTTGTATGGGGAGGGGAACAGTTGGAAGCTCTGCAAACAGCAAACACATTTGACAAGTCAATGTAAGCGATACTCCGGAGAGAAGCGTTATGAGAGATGTAGTCTTGTGCCAAATGGCGTCTAAGGCTTTACAACTCCAGAACGTGTGTAGCAATGTACCCCTGTCCTGGCATCCTCTAAAACATGTGCCAGAGACCAGGGGATACATTCTATGGAGGCGCTCCGGAGTGTAGTACCACCCAGTGTGAAGTTTGAGTACCGTTTCCTTAATTGACACAGAACGTGTGCATTTGTGCATGTTGTCTATCATGTCCTGCCAGTCCCCAGCAGGGACCTCTTGGGCCATCTCTGCCTCCCATGCTGCCATTGCTATGGATTTTTGAGGGGAGTTATAATCATTGAGGTATCGATAAAGTACGGAGATGGTCCCTTTATCCCACGCCGCTTCTCCACATAGAAGTTCAAATGGAGTTTTCGACATCTCCACTCCACCCACCAGAAGTGTCGAGTAGAAGTGTCGAATTTGCAAGTATTGGTGAAACTCGGATCTACCCATATCGTATGTCTGCTGCAGGTGAGTGTAGGAACAAAAGGAGGCATTCTGCAGCAGAGACTCGAGGCTCACCAAGCCCCTTGCAATCCACTTAAGGAATGGCAAATTAGAGGAAAAGGCTGGGGGGAATGAGGGTTCTCCCAAAAAAGAAGATAAAAGGGGCACGTCTGATTGTAACTTAAATTTTTTACAGTAGAGAGACCATAAACAAAGTGATTGGCCTACAATATTATTTAATGGGGTGACATCTTTGGGAGAAATTGAGCGGGACCAGAGAAGACCGGGGAGGTAGTATGGAGTCACCGAGACCTGCTCAAATTGTAGCCATGGTATAGAGGTAGGAATGGTATGCCACTGTGCCAATTGGATAAGACGTGATGCCAGGAAGTACTTCCACAGATCTGGGCATCCCAAGCCTCCCCTCCTCTGGGCTCTATACATCTGTATACGTCCCATTCGCAGCTTTTTGTTTTGCCATATGCATCTAAGCAGATCTATTTGAATCCTCTGTAGAACTGAGCGAGAAACATATAGGGGTAGGGATCTAAAGAGGAATAGGAGTTTGGGCAGGATGTTCATTTTCACTGCCTGAATTCTCCCTAAAAATGATATACGATATGAGGACCATTGATTTAAGAGGTATTTGACATTTGAAAAAGCTGGAGGATAATTCAAGGAATATAGCTTTTTCAAAGAGGGGGCTAGTTTAATACCTAGATATTGTAGGGAGGCATGGTTCCATGAGAATTTAAATTTATCTGTAAGAGTGGTCAATAAAAGTTGTGGGAGGTGAATTGGTAGAGCCGAACACTTGGAGGGGTTGACGCCCAGGCCCGATAATTTATAGAAGGAGTCAAGGGAGGACATGAGGTTGGGGAGGGAGAGTAGAGGGTCTGAAATAAATAAAGGTACGTTGTCCGCGTAGTGCACATTTTTTTTTAGCAAACATCTGCATTTTGTGGTGTGCTATGTAGATATGTTAACCCCTTTGTGATAATGGGTAAGGCATTATGCACGTGAGGAGTTTGCTTTGCTCCTCTGGAAGACAGAACTCCTGGCAGGAGAAAAGCCGCTTAAAAAATGTGATTAAAGCCATGAATTGCACGGCACGTTTGTGCACTATTAGACGTGTAAATTTAGGGGGTTATCTGTTCTGTATATAGTTCATATTTAATCTGTGGCTAAATTAGCTTCTGTTCCAGCATTGGCTGTGTTGCGTGTAGTTCCACACTGTTGTCTGAAGGTGTCATTGTCACCACAGGCCAGTGTTGGAAGAGCAACAGGCTGAAGTGTATTGAGTGCTCTTCTTTCTTGGAAACAGCCCAGTGGGGGTGGTCCACCGCTGTGCTTTCTGGGAGAGGGTACTTAAGGGGCAGACGCCATTTTCTTCTCTCTCTTGCCCACCTGGCCTAAGGTATGTGGTGACTTTTCTCCTGTCTCGGGGCCTCGTTGGCCCGAGGCTACGTGACTGCAAGTAGGCCCAGAAGCCTGTCTGGGGCCTACTACCGCAGAGGTGGTCCTTAGGCTGTCTCACCTGTTAGGAAGAAGCCGAGCCAAGCTGAGAAAATCCAGGAGAAGACCCTTGCTGGAGAGAGCCAGGATGAAGGCTGGTCTCTCGGGAGGGCCTGTTAACTTACTTGGAGGACACACCTATACCTAACTAACCTATAGCACAGTACTGCCGGGTCGGCTTAAAGGTTCTGGTACTGTGTTTGCTGTTCATCTAATACTAAGTGCTGCGGCAGAGGATCATTCAACTAATACTAAATCCTGTGGCAGAGGATCGTGTTACTGCTTCATCAGCGGACATCACCCTTGCTTCTACATCCATTACACCTGTTCCCGCTGCACCTGTCCAGAGGAAGGTGGGATATGTGAAGGCTTCCCGCGGCCGCGGTCGAGGCTTACCCCAAAGACTACCTGAACCGGAGCCGGAGGAGAGCATGAATCTGGAAAAGTCCACGACAGGAACGGGTGAGAGATCAAGAGGGAACATATCTGGGACTGTCTGTAAATATTTGCCTGCAGAGGAGTTGAGAGACTCGGAGATAGATTCTCTGTCAGATATCTCCGGTGATGACGATTTGTTTGAGACAATGTCACAGGAATTTGTGTGGGCCCAGGGTGAAGATATTGCTTCTGCCTTTACTTTCTCAGACTTGATAGCCATGGATTCTGGGAAAACATCACCTAGTGTGGAGCAACACAGCACTATCAAAGAGACATTGTCTAAAGTTACTAGTTCGTTTGAGTCTGAACCAATGCCCATCGGATCTATGGTGCACAAATCTCCTAATTCTTGTGTGCCTCCTGGTCTGGGAAAAACCAAAGCTTTACCTAGACTAGCCCAATTGCAAAGAGTGCTCACTAAATGAGTTGCCACAGAGTATGGTCTGGAGTTCCCTTATGTTATTCAAGAAGTTATGCAGGAAATCGAGGCCAATCGAGAACAGTGGTACCGTGAAGCTGTCTGGGACTATTTGTGTGTACCAAAGCCTTTCCGGAGAGCTGGTTATTCTGCTATCATGGATGAACAGTTCAATGGGTGTTTGCTACATTGGAATTACGGTCGGCGCATCTATGCTGACAAAGTAATCATTTGCAGACCTGGAAAATATGACATTGTTTATTTCATCACTACTTTGAATAAACAAGGGAACAAACTGACTCTGCCAGATTCCCGGTTCTATTGGTGATTGTGCAAAGGGACTGTTGTTTTCTACTTTGCCAAAGAAAAGAGAACTCTGGGGTACATAGTTAGATAGCGTCAGGGTTGGTGAGAACTTTGTGGTCAAGAGGTTTCATCTACTTCAGCATTCCTATACCCAAAGACTCTTTGTAATGCCAGATTTCTGTCACTAGGTGGTGGGATTCGCCCAGAGATAGGGATGGACTTTTAAGTTACATCCAGTTCACTTTGCATTTAAAAATGTGTGTAAGAAAGTTTCATTCTCTTGGGTAATTGATGAGTAACACTGTTATGTGATTTCTACATGTGTAATTTTGTTTTTCAGGTAACAAAAGATCTTCTATCAAACTGCTAGCATGGGGGGCAGTTAGATAGGTAGTGAGGTTCTTGTAACATGGCTGATGTGAATATGCTGTTGATCAATGTTTTGAAACTGTAACATTCTTCTTTACTATCTTTCTTCTTCTCCCATCCAAGTTTTGGTTCAGATACTCACTCTCAGGCTTGAGAGTCATTTTTCCTAGACGCTGAGGACACCGTCTTTTGTAGTGGGGGGAGTATGTAGCACCCAGCTCCTGTTGATCAGGCGCTTGCATGTAAATTTAGGGGGTTATCTGTTCTGTATATAGTTCAGATTTTATCTGTGACTAAATTAGCTTCTGTTCCAGCATTGGCTGTGTTGCGTGTAGTTCCACACTGTTGTCTGAAGGTGTCATTGTCACCACAGGCCAGTGTTGGAAGAGCAACAGGCTGAAGTGTATTGAGTGCTTTTCTTTCTTGGAAACAGCCCAGTGGGGGTGGTCCACCGCTGTGCTTTCTGGGAGAGGGTACTTAAGGGGCAGACGCCATTTTCTTCTCTCTCTTGCCTCCTGGCCCACCTGGCCTAAGGTATGTGGTGACTTTTCTCCTGTCTCGGGGCCTCGTTGGCCCAAGGCTACGTGACTGCAAGTAGGCCCAGAAGCCTGTCTGGGGCCTACTACCGCAGAGGTGGTCCTTAGGCTGTCTCGCCTGTTAGGAAGAAGCCAAGCCAAGCTGAGGAAATCCAGGGGAGGACCCTTGCTGGAGAGAGCCAGGATGAAGGCTGGTCTCTCAGGAGGGCCTGTTAACTTACTTGGAGGACGCACCTATACCTAACCAACCTACAGCACAGTACTGCCGGATCGGCTTAAAGATTCTGGTACTGTGTTTGCTGTTCATCTAATACTAAATCCTGTGGCAGAGGATCGTTCAACTAATACTAAATCCTGTGGCAGAATATCATGCAACCATTTTGTTCTTCTCAAGTCTGTGACAGAGACTTTTTGTCCGTGCGCCATTCTGGCTGCTAGGTCAGTGAGAGAGGCCTATCCGGGTGGGCAAAGATCTGTTGACTGAAGGTGTGTTTGTCTTCAGGATCTCAAATTCCTCAGTGATCTGCATAAGGTATCTGAACCCTCCTGCAACTCCCTTTCTACCTCTTTACTGCTACTTCTGCAAAAGTTTTGCAATAAAGCATTGGAAATATAAAGAAGTGACTGGTGCATACATTGATGGGCGCAAGGCCTAATACAGGCTCTAAGTCCCGTATATGGTGGAAATACAGGTAAGGGGGTGACGGCAAAGACCCAATTTAAATCAGCTGCTCCTTCGGGGGGTAAGTGCTACAAACGCATCAAGCATTTCAGCATTAATGGATTCCATTGGCCAGAATATTAATTTATTCTGGCCATTGGAATGCATTAACACTTAAATGCTTAAACACATTTAGGTGCATTCTGCAGTTTTTAGGCTCTCCAGCTCCTCTCCTTAACATGCTTTTAATAGGGTTGTTTTTTTCCAGCATATAAACACTCATCTTCCTGTAATGCCTGTAAATGCCTGTGTGTGGTTAACATAAAGGGGATTTTAAAGGCTGAGAAAAAGCCAAACACCTGTAAAGTTGGCAATTTTTAAGCCCAATATGAATGAGGCCTTACACATCTTTTTTTTTTTTTTTTTTTAAATTGTATTTTTATTGAAAGATATCAGATTACAATAAGGAAAGGAAACGTCAAACATTTATCATAACGCGATACAAACAAACAGTTTATGAAGCACATAACATAGGTCTGAGTCTTAAGGGTAAGGTTACAATGCTACCAATTTAACAAGAGCACGATATGGCAAATGCATGGGTTAGAAGGGGAGGATAAGGTAGGGAGGGGGGGGGACCTAGGAAGATGGAGGCATAAACAAAACGACATTTCACACAATAAGACTTATAGCTCACCAGATCTAAGCTTAGTGGGGTCTCAGGAGTACCTATGCCAGACAAAGGCACCCCTGGGGGGGGGGGAGGAGGCACCATGGTATCCTTAAAGGGGTATGTTAGCGGAGTTGAAAAGTGAAAGCAATTAATTTATACTTTTAAGAGGGAGTTGTAATACTGGGAGACAATAGAGTAGCACCAGGATTAAGCTTTGAGTGATCCCACAGGTCCCAAACCTTCGAAAATTGTGGACGTGTGTCATGAACAGTTGCTGTAAAGTGTTCCATTCTGCGGATCTGTTCCAATATTTGTAATACCTGTGAAAGGGTGGGTGGAGAGGGAGACAACCATCTTAGGGGTATAGCCCGTTTTTCAGCCAAAAGAATAAAAATTGCCAGTTTTTGAGTGTGCTTGGAGACGCTGGGAAATGGGAAGCCTAGGAGAAATTCAGTCGGGTCTAAAGGGAGATCAATTTCAAAAAGATTTTGTAGGAGAGTCTGAATAGAGGACCCTAAGGGTTGAATAGTGGGACACTCCAAAAATATATGAAAATGGGATCCAATGTCTTCCTGGCATCTCCAGCACACCGGGGAACCTTGGGATCATATCTGGGGTTCTGTACCAAAACAGCAGTATTTTATAGGTTGTCTCCCTTTGCTCCACACATCATGAAGATTTGGAGGCAATTTCCCATATCTTTTGCCATTAAGGGACAGATATAGATCTCTTGACAATCCGGGACCATTTTTTTCCATGTAGGAGTGGTACATGTCAGTGAGTGAGGAGGCTTCATGTAAGTATTGATAGATGTCTGAAATAAGGTGGGTTGGTACAGGCCCTTAGAACAAAGGAGTTCAAAGGGGATGGGCTTATCTAGGTTTGAGAGTGGGAGATTTGGAATGGAAGTAGTGTTTGATTTGAAGATAGGCGTAAAAGATTTGTTTAGGAATCTGATGTTTCCGCTGAAGTTCGTCAAAAGGCAGGAGTGTGTGGGTGAGTGGGTGTACAAGGTTTCGGAACTGGAAGATTCCAGCTTGTGTTCAAAGGAGCATTTGGGTATAGGATAAACTATACGCTATATCAGGATTGAATAGCACATTTAACGGAGGTGGACATGGGGAAGAGAGGGAAAATTGTTGAGAGCATTTCCTCCATATTGAAAGAGTGAATATCATAGGGTGTAAGCAAAGGCTCCTAAGCTGAGTTATGGAAGTCTTTAGATCCGTCCAAATCATAGAACAGGGGTGAACCAGACTAGTAATGCTCATTTAAATTTCCGACCAGATGCTGGATGTCATTCTGCATAACCAAACAATGATTGGTTTTAGATGGGTAGTGAAATAATATTTAATGAGATCTGGGGCTCCCAACCCACCTCTGGACCTAGGGGACAATACGACCGAGCTAGCTATACGATGTGCCTTTTAGTGCCAGATAAAGTTAAGGAAAGACCTCTGGGTAGCTTTGAGCTGTGACATTGAGATGGGGATCGGTAAGGTTTTGAATAGATAAAGGAGTCTTGGCAAAATAGACATCTTCAGGACATTGATGCGGCCTAAGAGGGAGATGGGATAGGTATCCTGCTGTTGCAAGAGTCGGTCCATGTCACGGAAGAGGGGAGGGAAGTTGGCCTGGTAAAGGGTTGAATATGAGGAGATTAGATTGATCCCTTGATATTTTCGAGAAATCGGACACCAGCGATAGGAGTAGTTCTGTTGTAGGACAGTAAAATCTGAGGGTGGAATGAGTATCGGTAGGGCTTCTGTTTTGCGTGTGTTAATTTTATATCCTGAGAGAAAGCTAAATTACTTAAGCAGGGCGTGAAGTTTTGGAGGGAAGTGTTAGGTCTAGTTAAGGTCACTAGTATATCGTCTGCGAACAAGGACAATTTGAACTCATTTTGTACTCATTTTGTCGTAGAGAGACTCCACGGATACCAGAGTGGATGCGAATGGCCGCAGCTAGGGGTTCTAGACAGAGAATGAAAAGGAGAGGGGATAAGGGACATCCCTGAGGGTCGAGAGTATAGGCACTGTAATGCAGCTATGAAGGGGCCTTTAAAACCATAGTAGGAGAGTGTGACTAACATAAAGGGCCAAGTGAGCCTATCAAAGGCTTTTTGTGCATCAAGGCTTAGTATCAAGGCTGGGCGGGATGTTTTGTTTAACAGGTCTATGAGGTCTATGGTCCATCTGGTGTTGTCACCTGCGTGTCTAGAGGTCACAAAGCCTACTTGGTCTTTGTTTATTAGTCTGTGTATTAAATGGGATAGTCGGTTGGCTAGGATCTTTGTGATCTAGGATCTTAGAGTCGAAATTAAGAAGAGCAATGGGCCTGTAGTTGTCTGGGATGGAGGGGTCCTTAGGTTTTGGGATCACGGAGATATGGTCATGGAGGAATTGTGGTTGAGGTTTAATACCTTTAAATAGGGAGGAGTAAAGGGAGATCAGGTGTGGGCTTAAAATTTATAGAAAGGTTTTAGAGTAGGAATAGGGCAGGCCATCCGGTCCAGAGGATTTTTGAGTTGGAAGGTTTTTAATTACGTCAGCTAGTTCCTCGGGAGAGACTTCAGAGTTCAGAGTTAAGAGATGGTCAGGGAAGAGTTTGGGTAGGTGTAGGGTGTCAAAGAAGCAGTCAAATTTCTCCTGTGTAAAGTTGTAGTTGGGATCTGTTTGTAGGCAATTGTACAGTTTGTGATAGAATTCTCTGAAAACTTTAGTGAAAGGGCAGTAGGTAGGAGTACCATCAGGTTGCCTGAAAAAATCTGGGGATGAGTGAAAGGGGCGGGGTTTCAGTTTATTTACCAACATTCTGTGGGGTTTGTTTGAGTACTCAAATTTCTGTTTGGACCAGAGAAGGGATTTATCAATTTTTTCATATCTACTGATATGATTTGAGAGATAACGGCTCAGTGCCCAGCCACCGTAGGGGAGGAAAGTAAACATTTCTCAGCTTTACGGAGTTTGGACAGGATAGAAGAGTGTTGAAAAGCCATCTCTTTCTTCAAACGGGAACCTGTAGCTATGCAATGTCCTCGAAAGACGGCTTTATGTGCTTCCCACATGGTGGAGGGCTCCGAGTCCGTGTTTACGTTAAGCTGGAAATATTCAACAAGACTATTAGATAGGTGGTCTCTGGTTTCAGGGATTTGGAGAAAAGTTTAATTAAGGCGTCAGTGGCAAGTCCTAGGGGAGGCAGAGGACAGGGACAAATCTAGGTGTACTGAGGAGTGGTCTGACCAGGTTATGGGACTGATTTCAGAAGGAACTGCGGTGGTCAGAAGGGGTAGGGAGATAAAGAAGTGGTCTAGTCTGGAGTAGAGTTTGTGAGGGTGTGAATAGAATGTGTATTGTTTATGTATAGGGTGTAGGGATGAGCCGAACACCCCCCTGTTCGGTTCGCACTAGAACGTGCGAACAGGAAAAAAGTTTGTTCGAACACGCGAACACCGTTAAAGTCTATGGGACACGAACATGAATAATCAAAAGTGCTAATTTTAAAGGCTTATATGCAAGTTATTGTCATAAAAAGTGTTTGGGGACCTGGGTCCTGCCCCAGGGGACATGGATCAATGCAAAAAAAACTTTTAAAAACTGCTGTTTTTTCAGGAGCAGTGATTTTAATAATGCTTAAAGTCAAACAATAAAAGTGTAATATCCCTTTAAATTTCATAGCTGGGGGGTGTCTATAGTATGCCTGTAAAGGGGCGCATGTTCCCCGTGTTTAGAACAGTCTGACAGCAAAATGCCATTTCAAAGGAAAAAAGCCATTTAAAATTACTCGCGGCTATTGTATTGCCGGTCTGACAATATACATAGAAGTTCATTGATAAAAAAGGCATGGGAATTCCCCACAGGGGAACCCCGAACCAAAATTTAAAAAAAAAAATGATGTGGGGGTCCCCCTAAATTCCATACCAGGCCCTTCAGGTCTGGTATGGATATTAAGGGGAACCCCGGCCAAAATTAAAAAAAAAAAATGATGTGAGGGTCCCCCTAAATTCCATACCAGCCCCCCAAAACACCTTGTCCCCATGTTGATGAGGACAAGGGCCTCATCCCCACAACCCTGGCCGGTGGTTGTGGGGGTCTGCGGGCAGGGGGCTTATCGGAATCTGGAAGCCCCCTTTAACAAGGGGACCCCCAGATCCTTGCCCCGCCCTGTGTGAAATGGTAAGGGGGTACAAAAGTACCCCTACCATTTCACTAAAAAACTGTCAAAAATGTTAAAAATGACAAGAGACAGTTTTTGACAATTCCTTTATTTAAATGCTTCTTCTTTCTTCTTTCTTCTATCTTCCTTCATATTCTTCTTCTGGTTCTTCTATCTTCTTCTCCTCGGCATGGGGGGAGGCTCCCGCTCTTCTCTTCATCTTCTTCTCTTCTTCATCTTCATCTTCTTCTCTGCTTCATCTTCTTCTCTTCTTCATTTTCTTCTCCGGGCTGCTCCGCATCCATGCTGGCATGGAGGGAGGCTCCCACTGTGTGACGGCGTCTCCTTGTCTGACGGTTCTTAAATAACAGGGGTGGGGCCACCCGGTGACCCCGTCTCCCTCTGACGCACAGTGACTTGACGGGACTTCCCTGTGGCATCACGGGGAATGCCACAGGGAAGTCCCATCATGTCCCCGTGCGTCAGAGGGGGGCGGGGTCACCGGGTGGCCCCGTCCCCCGTTATTTAAGAACCGTCAGAAGAGGAGACGCCGTCACACAGCGGGGCCAGACCTGAAGTGTCGGTATGGAATTTAGGGGGACCCCCATGTCATTTTTTTTTAAATTTTGGCCGGGGTTCCCCTTAATATCCATACCAGACCTGAAGGGCCTGGTATGGAATTTAGGGGGACCACCACGTCATTTTTTTTTAAAATTTTGGTTCGGGGTTCCCCTGTGGGAAATTCCCATGCTGTTTTTATCAATAAACTTCTATGTGTATTGTCGGACGGCAATGCAATAGCCGTGAGTAGTTTTAAATGGCTTTTTTCCTTTGAAATGTCATTTTGCTGTCAGACTGTTCTAAACACGGGAAACATGCGCCCCTTTACAGGCATACTATAGACACCCCCCAGCTACGAAATTTAAAGGGATCTTAAACTTTTATTGTTTGACTTTAAGCATTATTAAAATCACTGCTCCTGAAAAAAACAGCCGTTTTTAAAACTTTTTTTTGCATTGATCCATGTCCCCTGGGGCAGGACCCAGGTCCCCAAACACTTTTTATGACAATAACTTGCATATAAGCCTTTAAAATTAGCACTTTTGATTTCTCCCATAGACTTTTAAAGGGTGTTCCGCGGCATTCGAATTTGCCGCAAACACCCCAAATTGTTCGCTGTTCGGCGAACTTGCGAACAGCCAATGTTCGAGTCGAACATGAGTTCGACTCGAACTCGAAGCTCATCCCTAATAGGGTGTTTGATCCTCCAAATATCTAAAAGATTTTTGGCTCTGATGAGTTTATAAAATGATTTGGAGAGACGATCAGACTTGGATAGTGTTGAGGACGGGAATAATACACGTTTGTCTTTACTGGGAGACATGGTCATTAGGGATGGGCTTTATGTTCGGGTCGAACATGAGTTCGACTCGAACATTGGCTGTTTGCCCGTTCGCCAAACAGCGAACAATTTGGGGTGTTCGCGGCAAATTCAAAAGCCGCGGAACACCCTTTAAAAGTCTATGGGAGAAATCGAAAGTGTTAATTTTAAAGGCTTATATGCCCCAGGGGACATGTAATGCAAAAAAAGTTTTAAAAACTGACGTTTTTTCGGGAGCAGTGATTTTAATAATGCTTAAAGTGAAACAATAAAAGTGTAATATTCCTTTACATTTCGTACCTGGGGGGTGTCTATAGTATGCCTGTAAAGTGTTTAGAACAGTCTGACAGCAAAATGACATTTCTAGAGGAAAAAAAGTCATGTAAAACTACTATCGCTAGCGCCGGCTATAATGAATTGTCGGTCCGGCAATACACATAAAAGTTCATTGATAAAAATGGCATGGAATTTCCCCACAGGGGAACCCCGAACCAAAATTTAAAAAAAAAATGGCGTGGGGTCCCCCAAAAATCCGTACCAGACCTTTATCCGAGCATGGAACCTGGCAGGCCGCAGGAAAAGAGGGGGGATGAGAGAGCCCCCCCTCCTGAACCATACCAAGCCACATGCCCTCAACATTGGGAGGGTGCTTAGGGGTAGCCCCCTAAAGCACCTTGTCCCCATGTTGATGAGAAGAAGGGCCTCATCCTCACAACCCTTGCCAGGTGGTTGTGGGGGTCTGCGGGCGGGGGGCTTATCGGAATCTGGAAGCCCCTTTAACAAGGAGACCCCCAGATCCTGGCCCCTCCTGTGTGAATTGGTAGTGGGGTACAAATTTACCCCTACCATTTCACAAAAAAAGTGTCAAAAAGGTTAAAAATCACAAGAGACGGTTTTTGACAAGTCCTTTATTAATTTCTTCTTCTTCCATCTTCTTTCCACTGGTCTTTCTTCGGTGTTCTTTTTCCTCCATCTTCTTCTTCCTCTGCTCTTCTTGTCTCACATCTTCCTCCGGCTTCTTCTCCGCTCCGTCTGCATGATCCGCCTCAGTGGGAGTCTTCCTCCATGTGACGATTCGGTTCTTTTGACACTTCTTATATAACGGAGGGCAGGGCCACCCGGTCCTCTTCTGATCCACGGGGACTTTACGGGGACTTCCTATGGCTTTCCCCATGTTGTCAGAGGGGGCGGGGTCACCTGTTTATGTAACCGGGTGACCCCCTCCCCCCTCTGACAACAGATTCCAGATAACTGATTCCGATAAGCAAGGGTTGTGGGGATGAGGCCCTTCTCCCCATCAACATGGGGACAAGGTGCTTTGGGGGGCTACCCCAAAGCACCCTCCCAATGTTGAGGGCATGTGGCCTTGTATGGTTCAGGAGGGGGGGCGCTCTCTCGTCCCCCCTCTTTTCCTGCGGCCTGCCAGGTTCCATGCTCGGATAAGGGTCTGGTACGGATTTTTGGGGGACCCCACGCCATTTTTTTTAAAATTTTGGCACGGGGTTCCTCTTAATATCCATACCAGACCTGAAGGGCCTGGTATGGAATTTAGGGGGACTCCCACACATTTTGTTTAAAATTTTGGTTCAGGGTTCCCCTGTGGGGAAATTCCATGCCATGTTTATCATTGAACTTTTATGTGTATTGCCGGACCAACAATTCATTATAGCCGGCGCTAACGATAGTAGTTTTACATTACTTTTTTCCTTTAGAAATGTCATTTTGCTGTCAGACTGTTCTAAACACGGGAAACATGCACCCCTTTACAGGAATACTATAGACACCTCCCAGGTACGAAACTTAAAGGAATATTAAACTTTTATTTTTTCACTTTAAGCATTACTAAAATCACTGCTCCCGAAAAAACGTCAGGACCCAGGTCCCCAAACACTTTTTATGACAATAACTTGCATATAAGCCTTTAAAATGAGCACTTTTGATTATTCATGTTTGTGTCCCATAGACTTTAACAGTGTTCACGTGTTCAAACAAATTTTTTACCTGTTCGCATGTTCTGGATGTGAACCGAACCCGGGGGTGTTCGGCTCATCCCTAATGGTCATATTGGAGTCTCTACCAATCACTATGAAGGGTTGGGAGAATTTGTCTAGGATGTCAAACATGGTGGTAAGGAAGTGGATCTGTCCAGATTTGGGAGCATACACATTAACTATAGTGAGAGATTGAGAGAGAAACAAGCAGTCCAGGATAATAAATGTGCCCTGGGGGTCCAGGTGTGAGGATTTAACTCGCAGGGGGCAAGAGTGATTAATTAAGACTGCGACACCTGCTTTCCCAGATGGATCGGAAGCCATGAAACATGTTGAGAAATGTTTGCTAGCAAATTTAAGGGACCCCCAGGACGGAAGTGGGTCTCCTGGACCAGAATTACATCAGCTTTGGAAGCTTTAAATGCTTTCAAAGCCATCCATCTCTTTTGAATAGAGTTTAAACCTTTTACGTTACAAGTAAAGAACTTTAGCTTCATAACAACTTAACCTGGTGAGCAAGCATGTAAACCTTATCATAGCATATATTAGGTGGGGAATTCCTTGGTGCAAGGGTTTCATATCGGAAAAAAAAACAATATAGTAGCAGTAGCAGCATTGTGGCATGAACATAACCAGTCCATAGGATGTAGCAACCTCAGGTCAAATAAAAAGACCAGAGGAAAAACGGTGTAAAAATAAAAATAAAAATAAAAATGGGATTGAGAGTAGGGGCAAAAATAAAAATAAAAAATAGCAAAAAGAAAAAGGAAAAAATAAATGAGAATCCAAAAGTCATCCATAGAGAAACCTGGAAGGCCGGGTGCCTCCAGGAAGCCCAGGTCTAAGCCTCGGGCTAGGAAGAGGAGCATGAGGACCACCGGACATAAGGGGAGGCGAGGGGTCCCCCCACAATCTTCCAGAATGGAAAGGCCTGAGTCACAAAAAACAGAACTAGTGAACCAGGGCAACTTTAAAGAGCAACGTGTGTTGCACCCCATAGGAAAGTAGGTGCATAAACAGACCCCCTAAGGGGTAGTTGGCCAAACAGGAACATCAGGAGGCCAAACAAGAGAGAAGGTAATCAAAGCCATGGCCAGGCGGGGGGGTCTTCAGGTTGGAAATTTGGATGATGGGCGCCTCTGAGGAGTGAAGTTGGACTTGAATGATTTCTGCCTCACTGGGGTCCAGATGCAGCCTGGAGCTGTTGGAGGCTTGGGAGTGGCGGAGACTGTACAGGGTCCTCATCAGGGAGAGGTGGTAGGCCCAAGTTGCGTAGAAAAGTGTCACTTTCTTGTAGGTCACGGAGGGAGTATTGTATGCCCTCTTGGGAAGCAGAGAGGCGGAGAGGAAACCCTCATTGGTACATGACTTTGTGGGTCCGGAAGTGCAGTGTTAGCAGGCGAAGGTTTCTACGTCTTGCCAGGGTGATAGGTGAGAGATCGCTGAAGATCTGAATCCTGGCCCCTTTGAAGTCAAGCCTAGATTGATTGTGGATGTCGATAGTTAAAGCCTCTTTGCTGTCATAGTAATGAAATCTGACAATCACATCTCTCGGGTTGGTTCCAGCTGGGGGTTTGGGGGCCAAGGATCTGTGAGCCCTGTCTAAGCGCCAGTCAATATCAGGGATTTTAGGGGTAACCAAATCAAACAGGCTCAGGAGGTAGGAACGGAGGTCTCTGTCTTCTACTGCCTCAGGGATACCTCTGATCCGCAGGTTCTGCCTGCGTTCTCTGTTTTCAAGATCCTCTTGTTGTGCCTGAATCTGAGTGATGGAGTGTTTAATGTCAGCATTGTCTTCTTCTAGGACTCCTAATTGGCCTCTCCACTCTCAGCTCCTTAGCAAGTTTACCCACTTCCAAAGCAATGTTATGTGTGATGGCCTGAAGCAGGGAATGTAGTTTAGTGTCCAAAATGTCTCCTGTTAGTGGGGGGGGGAGTCCCCTGTACCGGAGTGTGGGAGAGATCAGTGAGCATACCTGTCTCATGTTCAGAGCGCTCTGGAGGGTCCTGTGTGCCCCTATCACTCGAGGCCACGGATGAGGGCCTATGCAGAAAGCCATCCATGGCGGAGGAGGCCCGGGGGTTAAAGACTGCTGCGTAGCTCTTCCTCTGATCTCCAATCTTTCCCATGGGGTGCAAAACCATCTCAGGGGCTTGTGAAGGTGACTCCCGTGGCTGGCAAAGCTGCGGATCAGTCAGTGGGAGTCCCAGGGAGGCAGCGGGGGACAGAGCTCCAAGCCTACACGTCCGCCATGCTCAGAAGCCGCGCATGCGCCCCGGCCTTACACATCTTAATGCCTAAAAACAGAGTTGTAAATTTAATTTGTGTTAGTAAAACTGTACATACAGTATCATCACAACTGTTTAGTGTATCCAGGTAAATTATAACTTGTTTTTTTCAGGACAAATTGGGCTTTTATTTGGTGGTAAATGGTAATGGATATCTCCTGATTTTTTTTTTCTCATTATTATTAACACGAAACTGGCACCGAATAGTAAAGACAATCCTTTTTTGAAATTTAGCTGTATATTTTTATTGCTATTTCCATAACCTGCTATCAAAGAACAACCAAAAATACACTTTCCTGCTCCTGACAATTGCAGCAATACCACATATGGGCATGCTATTTGTTGTTTGTACCCATAGTGGTGACTTTTTTAAGACAGAAGACAAAGAGTGACCTCTACCTGTGCCACATCCCAAAACGAAATCTACAAAAAAGGATGCAAGAACTAGTCTTGCAACTGGTGGACTTTACTGGCACATAACATGAGACCAAAGACAGGTTATATAAAAGTATCAAAAATGTATTAGTATATTCCTTTAAAAAGCACCATCAAACCATTCAAGAAACACAAAACTTAAAAACAATACATATGGCATTTCACTCTTGAAAATTACCCCTATATACCACCTCTCAGATAACAATATAATAAGGCTACAAAGGCCACCGAAGGTGTCTGTATATTGGGTCTCCTCTGCTGGTCGAGGTGTTTTGCTATAATGCGTAGCTTCTTCAAGACCATTTGATGAAGGGTGACACATTCTGTTAGATACAACAAGAATTTTTTTTTACAGGCCTATAGTCTTATACATACATGTTTGTATTTACACTTATACATTTCAATGATATATAATTCAAGAATAAACGACAAGGGGCTAGCAAGGTTCACATTAACCCCCACCAACAAAAAAACCTCCAAGAGATCTCCAAAAGACACATCTATCAAGGTATACCAAATCAGAGTGAATCTATCATTGTTTTGCTGCAATCCACTGTACGGGTGCCACACAGTGGGTTCTGTGTCGCCATCCTACACAGGTTGAACTGGATGGACTGTTGTCAACCTTACCTACAATGTATCTTGATCCTCTTCAGCTGGCTACCTCTTCTGAGTATAGGCAGCCAGCTCCGATGACACACTGGATGCACCCCTCAGCCTACCCTCCAGATTGCCCTCTAACTGCTTTGTGTGACCATCCTGCAGCCTCCTGGGAGATGTGATGTAAGTATCACAGGAAGCAGCAGGACCAGGAACATATCATTCTGGACTAAGTAGAGCTAAAAATGTAAATTTTCTTTTTTTTTAAATAGATAGCAAAGTGAAAAGAATAACATTACCAGCAATTCTGCTTGTAGAAGAGGGAGTGTTAAAGTGGAAATAACGCCCTTTTGCAGCCAGCCAGCATCCCTGATCACCACTAAAGGAGTACATTGTCACCAGACCAGCGTAGCCAGCAACAGTGTCCCTGATCTCTGCCACACCAGTAAAAGTGTTGCCAGATCAGTGTAAGCTAGGAACAGTGTTCCTGATCAGGCCACATCAATCCCAGTTTACCCAGACAAGTGCAGCCAGCAACAGTGCCCTTGATCGTCTGCTACCTCAGAAATACCCATTTGGGGATATCATATCAAATGCTCCCTCTTCCCTGTCTATAACTTAATATGGATCCTTCCTTCTCATCAGCCTGGAATCTCTAACCCCTCCTTGTTACAATACTTGTACCAATGGGAACCGGCTGAAGTATTCTTGCAAACTACTGTCCTCAATTTTCCCCCTTTGGATGGAGGATGCCCACATCCTGGATTACCCCCAGTGTAATCCAGCTTATGACAACCCCATGGCCTTCCAGTGGTGGTGCACAACATGGGTCAAGTATGTTTACAATCTCCACCATCATTATTGATGGATGGTAATAAATCCTTCCAATACGGCCTCTGCAGATATGCCGTCCCTAATGCCGGAACAACGGGCAAATTTGGAATCCACTATCACCTCTACAGAGGTAGAAGTGGCAGTTCAGTCCTTACCTAATGGTAAGAGTCCTGTACCATACTCTTGCCCAAAATTACCACCCTATTTCTCTGTTAAACACAGACTTGAAAATGTCTGCAAAGATCCTTGCAAATCGGTTGAAGTATCTCCTCCCATCATTGGTTCACCCAGACCAGAAGGTTTTTATAGCGAGACGTGAGGCTAGAGATAATTCACTCAGGGCTATTCACTTAATTCACTGGGCATGTACCAGTCAGACCCCGTCGCCTTACCTTATCCTATTCACTGACGCCAAAAAGGCATTTGACCGGGTGGATTGGTCTTATCTTACCATGGTGCTGGAAATTGTAGGTCTGGGTCCACAAGTGCTGAGGTGGATATCGGCCCTATATACTTCCCCAAGTGCTCAGGTACGAGTTAATGGTAGATTATCCCAGAGATTCCTGGTTTGGAATGGTACGAGACATGGGTGTCTGCTTTCACCACTTCCTTTCGCCCTAGCTGTGGAGCCGTTTCTTAGGGTGGTTCAAGCAAACCCGAACAAGGGGGGGCAACAGGTACAGCGGAGCATAAGCTTTCGGCCTATGCAGATGATATCCTTTTCCACCTTATGGGCCCCCACTGCCCAATCTGATGAAGGATCTGCTACTGTTTGCCTCAATATCCAATTTTAAAATTAGTTATATGAAATCCCAAGTGTTGCCTATAACTTTATCTCCCACTTTTGCTGCTAACCTACAATGGGCCTTCCCGTTTACATAGGCAAAGTCCTCCCTGAAATAATCGGGCATAAATTTTACTGATCGGACTGAAACACTCTACGCACAAAACTACACTCCCTTACTAATCTCCATTTGACAGGACTCACAGACATGAAATAAGACTGATTTTACCTGGATAGGACGAACTAATATTGTTAAAATGAATATCTTTTCTAGGATTCTTTTCTTCCTGCAGATGGTACCAGTGTCCAAGGGATTCTTTGCTCAGCTCACAAGCTTATTTACTGCCTTTGTCTGGTCGGGCCAGAAACCATGTATAGCCATGTGGATGTTAAAATGCACTAAGCGGTTGGGTGGCTTGGGAGTACCTGACATTAGACAGTACTACAAAGCAGTGGTCCAACAGAGAATTCTCAATTGGCGTCCCTGTGGGTCCCTTTGGAGAAGTTCATGGCAGGGTATAACTTATTCTATGCCCGTGGTTGCCTTGGGAGCACAGAGGTCTGTCAAGCACAGTGTCACCTCAGATGACACATACTTTGAGGGTCTGGGATGGTATCAATCATTGGCTTTCCCTGGCACCCTCTGTGTCCCTGCTGGCACCATTGGAAGGCTTTCCCTGGTTTCTTCTAGGTGAACATATGGTCTTTTTTAAATCATGGGCCTCTGATGGTAAAACTTGTTGTGGTAAACTTATGTTAGATGAGAAACTCCTTCCTTTACAAACCCTTAGAGACAGCTATGGTGGTTTCCGCATGGACTCCTGGAGGTACAGACAACTCCAACATTTTCTCTCGGCCTGTGGGTATACGATCCGAGAGGCGACTGACCTTACCCAATTTGAGCACCTGTTTGCTGCAGACGAACCTATACCCCATATGATCTTGGAATTGTACAAATTGATATAAAGGATACTGCACTATAGGGTAAAAATTCTGAGTGAGCTGCGACTACAGAGTGTTATACAACACCAAACAGATAAACAAAACAAAAAAGTTGTGCTAATCAAATGAAAAATGGTTGACATGTGCTAAAAATGATAACTGCCAAAATCACGACAAGTGACACAAAATAAATTGCAATGATAAATAACCATAAAATTAATCTTGGGTGCATCAAACCATATAAACCTAAATTGGTATATCAATGTGCAGATACAGATGCTGGGTGAGTGAAAGAAAATATTGTACAAGAGTCCAATTAGCAATTGTCCATAGAGGTGAAGTGAAAAAAACGAAGATCAATCCATATTTGAAAAAATAAAATCCACAATGCAAAAAGTAAATCATAAAAAGTCAAATAATTGATGTAGATTCAAAAGTGATAGGTTGTGAGGTTCCACACTGGAGTGATACGTGAAAAAGATATAGCCTCCACCACAGAAAAATACTGCCGCTTACCGGAAATCGGTGGTCCCAGTCCCGAAGTTATGGGCTGTGTGGAAGCCGGCCGGCTTATTCCTTCATGTTTACCTTGCGCATGTACATCCATCGTTTTGTAAATGTTCATTTGTTTTTTCTACTCAAAATAAATGTTTAAGGACTTACGCTATGTGGAGCAATATGAGTCCATTGCTTGCCAGGGAGATCCCGGGCTGGGGTTACAGTCACTTGCACAGTGTGGTCCCCTGTAATAAGGGACCACCGATTTCCGCTAAGCGGCAGTATTTTTCTGTGGTGGAGGCTATATCTTTTTCACTTATCACTCCAGTGTGGAACCTCACAACCCATCACTTTTGAATCTACATCAATTATTTGACTTTTTATGATTTACTTTTTGCATTATGGATTTTATTTTTTAATATATGGATTGATCTTCGTTTTTTTCACTTCACCTCTATGGACAATTGCTAATTGGACTCTTGTACAATATTTTCTTTCACTCACCCAGCATCTGTATCTGCACATTGATATACCAATTTAGGTTTATATGGTTGGATGCACCCAAGATTCATTTTTTGGTTATTTATCATTGAAATTTATTTTGTGTCACTTGTCGTGATTTTGGCACTTATCATTTTTAGCACATGTCAACCATTTTTCATTTGATTAGCGCAACTTTTTTGTTTTGTTTAATTGTAAAAATTGCTCACACAGGCCTCTCCTATAGTTAAATTTGCCTACATATGTGAATGGGAGCGTGGCTTGGATTGTGAAATCTCTGGGGACCAGTTAGCTCACATGTACCAGCTGACCCATACCCATCATTAATGTTGCACCTGGAAAATGTCAAGTGCCTGGGTACTTTAATTAAATGCATGTTATAGAATCAGATGTTGTCATACTAGCAATCCCAGGCAGTCGATGGACCGCGCGGTTGGTGCCAGGGCAAACACCCCATGTTGGCTTGCACCGTGTGGCCTATCGCTGGTCCTCCAGGTCTTGTTATGGTCAGTACGGCCCCCACTTTCTGCCGGGTTAGCCTCTGGCCCATACGGTCACCCAGGACACTGCTGATCTCCGGAACCTCCTTTTAAGGAGTCCTGAGCTGTTACTGGGTACGTTGGCTTTGACCATCTTATCTTATGTAATGTTTGTCTTTTGGAAGATGGCTACCATATGATTTGCATCATGTTTAGCTACCTAAAGACTAATAGTTGCACCAGATAATCTATTTTCTGTTTTTGTCTTATCTTTTATGTGCTTAAACTTTAAATAAAGATTATATAAAAAATCCTTCCAATACCTACAGGAGCATTGGCAACTGCTGACCTGGAAGGCTTTTTGATACATTCAAATATGCCATCATATTCTCAGCTTAATTAGACACCATATGGAGTCTTTCACATACTTTACCCCAACCCCACGATGCTGGAAAGACCCTCACTCAAAAGGCCTGGTCTCTGCCCTTTACGCTTCCCTCACAGACTGGATGGGCCCTTGTAAACTCACTTAAATGTTGAAATGGGAGGCAGACCTTGGCATGATCCTTGACCAAGCTACTTGAAATAGTATTTGTCTGGCCTCCTCTAAATGCTCTCAAAATATCTTACCCAGTGGTTCTCAACCTCAGTCCTCAAGTACCCCCAACGGGCCATGTTTTCAGGTTTTCCTTTACTTTGCACAGCTGTTTTAAATCAATATCAATGACATGTTACTGATAAGAGCTATTTTATCTAAGGGAAGTTCCCAAAGCATGGCTGTTGGGGGTACTTGAGGACTGAGGTTAGGAACCACTGTTAATTTCACAGTGAGAACAGAGAACACAGCGCTCCCTTCCCTATTTGGTAGTCCTGTCCTAAAGTTCTAACTGTCATTCTCATCTGAAACCCATGGGAAGCCCTACTACATAAGCTTATCCCAACCTTTACTAGGAATGAAAGAAAAATGGTGGGGCTTGTGTTCTTTGCAGCCTGGCAAACGCTAGCCAGAGCCTGGAGACACCCATCACTCAACTTTTCTGAAGGTAAACAAAGGTGCATGGGGACTATGATACTTGAGAAGCTCACTTCCATACTCACTGACATGAACACCAAATTTCTAAAGCTGTGGGACCCATAGATAACTTACAATGGCCACCTGTTGCTCCCTGCTTTCGGTATGACTGGGCATACAGTATATTGCCTTGTGCGCATGCTTTTATTTGGTCAGGCCTCAGGAATCTCACTTGCCCTGTCTCTCTACCTCCCCCATCCCTTATTTTCCATCTCTATTTTTTGTCTTCTCTTCTTCTATCCTCTCTCTATCTACCTATTTTAACTTATCGCTCCCCCTTTCCTCAGTCCTAAGCTCTAGGATATGGGATATCTGATCTTCCTTTCCTTCCCCCCAAAGAGGCAATTATTGCTGCTAAAGCTCAAAACCATTTCTTGTTTTTCACACGTACCTACTTTATTTGTGAAGTGTTTAATTTGCCTCTGTACCTACACCTTGTTATTGTTGCTGGGTAACTCTTGTGCTTTTCTATGTACTCTTGTATGACTGTACATTGTTAACAACCCTAAAACCAAATAAATTCTTTTTAAAACAACATGTGACCACTTTGTTGGTGTTTCTACCATCTTGGTACTCCAGGGCCTCCATACATGATATAGGTAGTACAATGTAATTGACAGCTGTGCGTAAAAAAATACAATTTCATTTTCTTTCATAATTTCCCTAAAAAAACATGTGACAAAAAAATTATCTTCAAAGGACTCAATGTCTCTAATTAAATATGTTGGGGGATCTGTTGTCATGAATATCAGGTCTACCTTAATGCAGGTGGTCAGACATTATAGCTAGCTACTGTGTGCTTCACCTATAGCAGCCCCCATTCCCTAAAGACAAGCAGGCCTACCGGTACTTGGTCGCCCCCAGGACTTATACGCAATGCTATAGGGCCTGGCCACCACCTTAGGGCAGACACGAACGGAGCAAAGTACAGACCACTTGTAGTTTAGCAGACAGATAGCGTGGTTCTAAGACGGTCCAGGTAATAAGGCAGGCTGAGTTCAGGGAACAGTCCAATATCCGATCCAATGACAGGCTAGGCAATAAGGCAGGCTGAGTTCAGGGAATAGTCCAATGTCTAATCTGGGTCATACACAGGGAAATCCAACAGCAAAGCAAGGCAGACAGACGGGAGGCTTGAACAGGAACAATGCAGGTATGTTTCTCTATCACAAGCAAGGGATAGAGTGTTCGGTTTGCTTATATCAGGTGACTGATCAGGTCAATCACCTTCCAAGTGAACACAGACAGGGAAAAAGCAACAGCCAACACCCGGTTGCTGGAATGAGGAACATGGTCACTAAGTGATCATGACATTACCCTCCCCTCTGAGGAGGGGCCCCCGGACCCTCAATGACCAGTTGGACATCCAGCATAGGACCATCAGACTGGGCAGAGGTCCGTGGATCCACCAGGTCAGGCTGGTTAGCAGGGGACGTGTCACAGGGGTCAAGCCGGACAGCTAAAACACGAGCGGAATACAGAGAGCCCTGAAAAAAGGATTGAAAGCCCCACCTGGCCGAATAAAGGAATTTTATCCAAAGGGTGGATTGAACCTCTTAGGCCGATTAGAGAAGTAGGGTAAGGACAGGTTACAGAAAGCCCTGAATAAGAAAAAGCAGGAGGCACAATGGGCATGGGCCGGACCGGCACAATCAATGCAGTGGCCGACCGAGCCACATCGCCAAGTGCAGCGACTGTCTGAATCGCATCAACAGATGGCCCTGAGTAAGAAAAAACAGGAAGTTCAATGGGCATGGGCTGCACTGGCATAACTGATGCAGTGGCCGACTGGGCCGCATGGCCAAGTGTAGCGACTGTCTGAATCGCATCACCAAGCGTAGCGACTGTCCTAATCATATCACCAGAGAGTCCAGGATAAGAAAAAGCAGGAAGTTCAATGGGCATGACCTGGACTGGCATAATTGAGGCAGTCGTTGACTGGGCTGCATCGCCAGTTGTAGTGACTTTCTGAATCGCATCGCCAGGGGCAGCAACTGTCTGAATTGCATCACTAGGTGTAGAGACAGTGGAACTTGCTGACAAGGGAGTTTAGCGACAGGCAAAGGTAGGGGTAATCCAGGGGGCTTGACTTCTGAGGATTTAGAGGAAGTTTCCAAACAGGGCCCAAGGCTACGAGACAACAGATAAGCTTGGCTTCTGGGAGGAGAGGGTTCAGGCTGTGGCCATTGGCTGGAGAGGTGGCCTGTAGAGAATTCAAAAGACTTGTCAGCATCTTTTGTTATAACAGAGTCATATAAAGGTACATGGTTATGTAAACTGTAGTCACATTTGGAAACGTTGTCATGAACAGGATCTGAATAGGACTGCAATTCTGGATGCAGGTCTGGGACCAGGACCCAATTTCCTCTGCAGCCCAGTCTAAGCGCGGGTTGTGAAGTTTAAGCCAGGGATACCCCAAGATAAGGGGATAAGCAGGAGAAGAGATAAAGTAGAAGCTGTTTGTCTCCCTGTGAAATTCCCCAACGATCAGGGTAATAGGTACCATACACAAGGTCACCAGGCCCATGGACAAGGGGGAATTATCAACGGCTAAGAATAAGAAGGGTCTGTGCACCTTAATCATCTGTAGATTGTGTGCTAGGTCCCTATCAATTAAATTGCTAGCATCACCAGAATCAATGAAAGTGAAGAGGTGGTGAGAAAACTTGGCAGAACTAAGTTGTGCAGAAATGAATAAGCTATCTCTGAGGGAAACAGACACAGTATGGTCTATAGAAGCAGACTCTACCCGCACTAGACTCTTGCCATTTCTCGGCTTATTAGGACAGCTAGTGACAAAGTGGCCGTGGTTGCAACAGTATAAACAGAGACCCTGAGATCTCCTTCTAGCCTTTTCCCTAGAGGATAAATGGGTAGCGCCAATTGGCATGGGCTCATCCTTCTGGAGGGGCTGAGAGGGCTCAGGGAATCAAGAAAAGGTGGGCAGCATACTAGGAGGCAAAGAAACAAACCTCTCTGTACGCCTTTCCCGTAAACGCCTGTCTATGCTGATGGCTACTTGCATGGCTTCATTCAATGACTTTGGTTCAGGGTAGTGAACTAAGGAGTCCTTGATAGAATCAGAAAAGCCTAACCTGAATTGGCTTCTTAGAGCGGGGTTATTCCGCCTTGAGTCAAGTGCCAAGTGATGGAAATCAGAACAGTATTGCTCAGCGGTGCATTTACCCTAATGTAATGACCTGAGATTAGCTTCTGCTGAGTGGGCACTATCAGGATCATCATAGAGTAAACCCAGGGCCTTGAAAAATTCTTCAACTGACCCTCTGGCTGGGTCATCTGCGGAGAGACTAAAAGCCCAAGACTGGGGATTCCTCTGCAACCATGTAATAATCAGGCTGACCTGCTGTGCTTCAGAACCAGAGGAGTGTGGCTTGAGCTTAAAGTATAGCATACAACTATTATTAAAGTTAGAAAACACATGGGGGTCACCAGAAAAACAGTCAGGCGGGCCAACTTTAGGCTCTGGCTCTTGTGTTACTGCTGGAAGTGCATTTACACGCACAGAAAGCTCCTGGGCTTGGCATGTCCGTTTGCAAAATTCCTCAGCAAACAAACGGCCTGTGCAGAGTTCATCTTGACAGAAAATTTTGTTAAAGGCCTGTGATAATGTCACAAATGTCACGTCTACCTCAATGCAGGTGGTCAGACATTATAGCTAGCTACTGTGTGCTTCACCTATAGCAGCCCCCTTTCCCTTAAGGCAAGCAGGCTTACCGGTACTTGGTTGTCCCCAGGACTTAGAGTCCTTTCACACTGGGGCGGTTTGCAGGCACTATTGCGTTAATAATAGTGCCTGCAAACCGACCCAAAAGTGCCGCTGCTTTCATTCCAGTGTGAAAGCCCCGAGGGCTTTCACACTGGAGCGATGCGCTGGCAGGACGGTAAAAAAAGTCCTGCTAGCAGCATCTTCGGAGCGGGGGAAGGAGCGGAGTGCATACCGCTCCTGCCCATTGAAATCAATGGGACGGCGCGGCTATACCGCCGGCAAAGCGCCTCTGCAGAGGCGCTTTGCGGTGGTTTTTATCCATTTCTCGGCCGCTAGCGGGGGGGGTAAAACTGCCCCGTTAGCGGCCGCATATCGACGGTAAAGCGCCGCTTACAATAGCTTTACCGCCGACGCCCGCCCCAGTGTGAAAGGACCCTTATACACAATGCTATAGTGCCTGGCTTCCACACTAGGGCAGACGCGAACAGAGCAAGGCTGAGTTCAGGGAATAGTCCAATATCCGATCCAGGTCATACACAGGGAAATCCAACAGCAAAGCAAGGCAGACAAATGGGAGGCTTGAACAGGAACAATGCAGGTAACTGTCTCTATCACAAGCAAGGGATAGAGTGTTCGGTTTGCTTATATCAGGTGACTGATCAGATCAATCACCTTCCAGGTGAGCACAGACAGGGGAAAAGCAACAGCCAACACCCGAGTGCTGGAATGAGTAACACTGTGATCATGACATCTGCTTTGTATAGTGTGGTCATATGGTGGGTTTTTCTCCTTTCCTAGCACTTCAAGGCCCCAATAAATGTAATAGGTAGTAGGGAAATAAGATGCAAAATATATGCCCATTTAAAGCCTGAAGGTGCTCCTTTGATTTTGGGCCCCTCTATGCATTTAGACAATGAAAAAGTCTCATGCCGAGTACACACGATCGGACATTTTTTTCGGAATTTTCGACAACAAAAATTTGAGAGCTGGATCTCAAATTTTCCGACAACAAAATCCATTGTCGGAAATTCTGAGTATGTGTACACAATTCTGATGCACAAAATTCCACTCATGCTCTGAATAAAGTACGAGATGGAAGCACTCGGGCTGGTAAAACTAGCATTCCTAATGGAGATTAGGGATGAGCTGAACACCCCCCTGTTCGATTCGCACCAGAACATGCGAACAGGAAAAAAATTTGTTCGAACACGCGAACACCGTTAAAGTCTATGGGACACGAACATGAATAATCAAAAGTGCTAATTTTAAAGGCTTACATGCAAGTTATTGTCATAAAAAGTGTTTGGGGACCTGGGTCCTGCCCCAGGGGACATGGATCAATGCAAAAAAAAGTTTTAAAAACGGCCGTTTTTTCAGGAGCAGTGATTTTAATAATGCTTAAAGTGAAACAATAAAAGTGTAATATCCCTTTAAATTTCGTATCTGGGGGGTGTCTATAGTATGCCTGTAAAGGGGCGCATGTTTCCCATGTTTAGAACAGTCTGACAGCAAAATGACATTTCAAAGGAAAAAAGTCATTTAAAACTACTCGCGGCTATTAATTCAATGTCGGTCCGACAATACACATAGAAGTTCATTGATAAAAACGGCATGGGAATTCCCCACAGGGGAACCCCGAACCAAAATTTAAAAAAAAAATGACGTGGGGGTCCCCCTAAATTCCATACCAGATCCTTCAGGTCTGGCATGGATTTTAAGGGGAACCCCGCACCAAAATAAAAAAAAAAACTGCGTGGGGTCCCCCCAAAAATCCATACCAGACCCTCATCCGAGCACGCAACCTGGCAGGCTGCAGGAAAAGAGGAGGGACGAGAGAGCCCCCCCTCCTGAGCCGTACCAGGCCACCTGCCCTCAACATTGGGAGGGTGCTTTGGGGTAGCCCCCCAAAACACCTTGTCCCCATGTTGATGAGGACAAGGGCCTCATCCCCACAACCCTGGCCGGTGGTTGTGGGGGTCTGCGGGCGGGGGGCTTATCGGAATCTGGAAGCCCCCTTTAACAAGGGGACACCCAGATCCCGGCCCTCCCCCCTGTGTGAAATGGTAAGGGGGTACACGTACCAGTTCACTAAAAAACTGTCAAAAATGTTAAAAATGACAAGAGACAGTTTTTGACAATTCCTTTATTTAAATGCTTCTTCTTTCTTCTTTCTTCTATCTTCCTTCGGTTTCTTCCTCCATCTTCTTCTTCTTCTGGTTCTTCTGGCTCTGCTGGTTCTTCCACCGGTGTTCTCGTCCAGCATCTCCTCCGCGCCGTCTTCTTCCCTTCTTCTCCTCGAGTCGCTCCGCATCCATGGCATGGAGGGAGGCTCCCGCTTTTCTTCTTCATCTTCTTCTCTTCTTCATCTTCTTCTCTTCTTCATCTTCTTCTCCGGGCCACTCCGCATCCATGGCGGCATGGAGGGAGGCTCCCGCTGTGTGACGCTTCTCCTCTTCTGATGGTTCTTAAATAATGGGGGGCGGGGCCACCCGGTGACCCCGCCCCCCTCTGACACACGGTGACTTGACGGGAATTCCCTGTGGCATCACGGGGAATGCCACAGGGAAGTTCCATCATGTCCCCGTGCGTCAGAGGGGGGCAGAGTCACCGGGTGCCCCCCCCATTATTTAAGAACCGTCAGAAGAGGAGAAGCATCACACAGCGGGAGCCTCCCTCCATGCTAGCATGGATGTGGAGCGGCCCGAAAAGAAGATGAAGAGAAGAAGATGAAGAGAAGAAGATAAAGAGAAGAGCGGGAGCCTCCCTCCATGTCATGGATGCAGAGCGGCCCGAGGAGAAGAAGGGAAGAAGACGCCGCGGAGGAGATGCTGGACGAGAACACCGGAGGAAGAACCAGAAGAACCAGAAAAAGAAGAAGATGAAGGAAGATAGAAGAAAGAAGAAAGAAGAAGCATTTAAATAAAGGAATTGTCAAAAACTGTCTCTTGTCATTTTTAACATTTTTGACAGTTTTTTAGTGAAATGGTAGGGGTAGTACCCCCTTACCATTTCACACAGGGGGGAGGGCCGGGATCTGGGGGTCCCCTTGTTAAAGGGGGCTTCCAGATTCCGATAAGCCCCCCGCCCGCAGACCCCCACAACCACCGGCCAGGGTTGTGGGGATGAGGCCCCTGTCCTCATCAACATGGGGACAAGGTGTTTTGGGGGGCTACCCCAAAGCACCCTCCCATTGTTGCGGGCATGTGGCCTGGTATGGTTCAGGAGGGGGGGCACTCTCTCATCCCCCCCTTTTCCTGTGGCCTGCCAGGTTGATTGCTCGGATAAGGGTCTGGTATGGATTTTTGGGGGGACAATATGCCGTTTTTTTTTTTAATTTTGGCGCGGGGTTCCCCTTAATATCCATATCAGACCTGAAGGGCCTGGTATGGAATTTAGGGGGACCGCCCACGTCATTTTTTTTTTTAATTTTGGCCGGGGTTCCCCTTAATATCCATACCAGACCTGAAGGGCCTGGTATGGAATTTAGGGGGACCCCCACATCATTTTTTTTTATTTTGGTTCGGGGTTCCCCTGTGGGGAATTCCGATGCTGTTTTTATCAATGAACTTCTATGTGTATTGTCGGACCGGCAATGCATTAATAGCCGCGAGTAGTTTTAAATGACTTTTTTTCCTTTGAAATTTTGCTGTCAGACTGTTCTAAACATGGGAAACATGCGCACCTTTACAGGCATACTAGAGACACCCCCCAGCTATGAAATTTAAAGGGATATTACACTTTTATTGTTTCACTTTAAGCATTATTAAAATCACTGCTCCTGAAAAAACGTCAGTTTTTAAAACTTTTTTTTGCATTGATCCATGTCCCCTGGGGCAGGACCCAGGTCCCCAAACACTTTTTATGACAATACCATGCATATAAGCCTTTAAAATTAGCACTTTTGATTTCTCCCATAGACTTTTAAAGGGTGTTCCGCGGCATTTGAATTTGCCGCGAACACCCCAAATTGTTCGCTGTTCGGCGAACTTGCGAACAGCCGATGTTCGAGTCGAACATGAGTTCGACTCGAACTCGAAGCTCATCCCTAATGGAGATAGCACATTCATAATGCTGCAAAGTTTGAAATCTTTCAATGCAGCGCATTCTCTTCTTCTTTACAATGCTAGAATAATGAAGTTGGTTTACAGCTGATATTTACACAGAGTTCTGACAAACTGATTTCTTTATTATTTCTTGTGATCTCATGAATACATTTTTTTTTCACCAGATCTCCAGAATAATGTTTTTAAATTTTGGTTATAGTAATCTCCTTTTTTTTAAATCAGTGAAACTGGATTTTCCTTTAGTAAATAACACCCACAGTGCTTTATAATTTGCATCAATCAGGCCATTATCGTCACTCCAAAAAATTAATTCAGGGTGCTGAAAATTATGAATATTATTATCATTAATGCATTACATACATTAACAACAAAAAGAAGGTGTGTGTGTAGCAGACCCACAACATAATAGTTAGCTGAAGAAGAGATTGACACCTCATGTATCAAAGAAATTACATTGGAACTATTGAAGAAAATGGCCAAAAAAACCACATTGGAGAACCTAGGAGACAGCTAAAAGAAATACAAGCAGTAAATCAAAGGAAATATTTTTCAGTTTAAAATACAAATTTATTTTAAAAATACATTTATTTAAATACATTTAATGTGATGTTAAAGGATAAAACTTACCCTAATATAGTCCTTCTGCAGGACCTGAATGATGGCAGAACAGGTCTCTGGAATAATGATCCCCAGAGCCTGGGGGAGATGCCTGTCGAGAACTTGATGTCCTGCAGACTTCTCCCCATTGCTAAGTACCGCAAGGTGATGACTAGCCTCTGCTTGGGAGTGGCATGCCGCATGCAGGTGTCCTGCTTCGTAATATAAGGGGACAGCAAAGCCGACAGACGGCGAAAAACCGGGTCCGTCATCCGGAGATAATTCCTGAAATCATCAGGATTATTCTCACGGATCTCCCACAACAAAGGCATATGAAGGAATTGGTCGCGCTGGAGCAAACAATTCTTCGTCCATGAACTCCTCCTCGCCCTGTTCATGGACTGGGATTGGGTCAAAGTAAGAACCCCAACACCGAGCCCCTGCACAGCACGACCTCTACGATGAGTACGTACCCGCAACATGGCCTGAAAATGGTCGGCTGGTCAGAGGGAACTAACAGAACGCACTGAAAATCAGAAAGGCCTGAGAAGAGCAAGCTGAAAATCAGAAACGAGCAGACAAGAACGCACTGAGAATTATAAAATTCTACTATAAAATACGCACTGAAAACCAGATGCGAACTGACTACACGCACTCAAAACCAGATACGAACCCACAAGCACAAACTGAAGAGCAGTAACGAACTGAAAAGCACGAGGCTGAAAATCGCAAATTGTCTCTCACCAAACTTCTACTAACACGAGATGAACACGAGATTAGCAGAAGGAGCCCAAAGGGTGGCGCACTGGCTATTGAACTTCCTCTTTATAGTGCCGTCGTACATGTTGTACGTCAGCACGTTCTTGACGATCGGAATTTCCGATAACATTTGTGCGACCGTGTGTATGCAAGACAAGCTTGATCCAACATCCGTCAAAAAAACCCCCAGGATTTCGTGGTCGGAATGTCCGATTGTGTGTACGCAGCATCACACATGTGGTATGTCCATATTTGGAGGAGTAGAAGAATGTGGTGATGGGTGTAATTGTAAGTATGCTTATGCAATGTTTGAGAAAAAAACGCGTTAATATGACAGCTTTAATTTTACAAAATTACATTTTATTTATTTTCCTAATATTTTAATGGCAAAAAATGACAACATCAAAAAAGCTCATCATGCTTCTCAATAAATACCTTGGAGTGTCTATTTTTCAAAAATGGGTAACTTTGGATGTCTTTGTACTGTCCTGGTATTTTAGGGCCTCAAGAATGAGGATAGGCAGTCAGAACACCAGGGTTGATAAATTTTAAAGATAAATACTCTAAATTGTAGATTGTTTCTACTTTCATACCAACTAAATAATATGCACTTGTATTTTTACTAAAGAAATGTAGTAAAATTAATTTTGTTCTAAATTTATGAACACATTTTTTTTATTTGCAAAGTTTTAAACAAAAACAGTTTTTTCAACATTTTCAGTCTTTTTTTCCTATATATAAAAAAAGAAAGTTACACTGAAAACAAAAGTATCATAAAAAATAATTACAAAAAAAATTTTGTTTCGGGCCACAGTATGCAGAATTCTCTGTCAACAATGCTACAGCACCCAGTACCCAAATACTGTTAATCCCAGGCATCTGAGACATCAAGCACCTCAGTTCTGTGTATCCTATTTTACACATCAACAGTTTATGTGTTATTTCTATTATTTCAGTACTTAAGAGCACAAACAGATCTCTCTTCCAAACACTCTCATTCATAAATTCCACCTCCTCACCTTGCTTGCCTTGATATTGTGATAATAATCTTGCTTAAGAAATAATGATTTAACTTGCATGCTTGTGAAGGTTTCCTACAGTTTTGTTTGTTTTGTCTAAAATATCTGTTTAGTTTTGTAGAATGGTTTGCTGATTTTGAAAAATGTTTTTTTCAATATTTTCTTCGATTTACAAAACGTCACAACACAAAGAGTTCTGTCTATGAGCACATTCTGATTTTCTCTGCTTTCTTGTCATTATTTTACTTTACCCCTCTAAACTTTTTTTAAAAAACTACAGTCAACCTGCTCTTTTTCAAAACATTTAACTAGGAGTTTTGTAAGATATGACAACAAATTCACAGATACAACATATTTTGGCAGTGTACAGTATGTCACACATACAGTGTATATCTAATAGACCATTATATATTTGTCTTCTATATCACATATTTCCAAACCCATGAATGGGGTTAGGGATATGATATCAAAAACCAAAAGCATTGAAAATAAAATGTAAATAAGGAGTAAAACCAAACTATAACAGAACATTCTGCTCTCAGTAAAATTGTAAAAAAAGACATCTTTTAGTTTGTAAGACTGTGGGTTCACCCTAAGGATTTGACAAGTTGCCTTTAAAGGTGGGGTTGGACATCAAAAATGGGCAATGTTTCCTTTCAACCGCTCAACAGAGTATTGTTTTGTGCATTTAAATATATTAAATATTGATTGTTTTTCTTGTTCTTGTAAGTTGAGTGGTGCATATGTGTCTTCTTGAAAAAAGTAATGAAAAAGTGTCAGAGCCTGGGTGGTCCATTATTGAAAAGCAAAATTATCCTCCCCCTGAGGAAATGATTGTTTTATTGTATTGTATTGTATTGTATTATTGAAGGATATCTTTAAAAATATGAATAATATAAAATATGAAAAATATGGCAAATTAAGCAATTTTCACTGCTCTCCCTGTGCAATCATCATATCGCTGAATTAAAGATTATTGGAGAGGGTATTTTTGATGGGAAACAATGATAGAGAGCCATAAGATGCATTAAATGCATTTCAATGAGAAATAAAGATTAAAGAGTAGGGATGAGGCCAACACCCCCCTGTTCGGTTCGCACCAGAACATGCGAACAGGAAAAAAGTTTGTTCGAACACGCGAACACCGTTAAAGTCTATGGGACACGAACATGAATAATCAAAAGTGCTAATTTTAAAGGCTAATATGCAAGTTATTGTCATAAAAAGTGTTTGGGGACCTGGGTCCTGCCCCAGGGGACATGGATCAATGCAAAAAAAAGTTTTAAAAACGGCCGTTTTTTCAGGAGCAGTGATTTTAATAATGCTTAAAGTCAAACAATAAAAGTGTAATATCCCTTTAAATTTCGTACCTGGGGGGTTTCTATAGTATGCCTGTAAAGGGGCGCATGTTTCCTGTGTTTAGAACAGTCTGACAGCAAAATTACATTTTGAAGGAAAAAACTCATTTAAAACTACCCGCGGCTATTGCATTGCCGACAATACACATAGAAGTTCATTGATAAAAACGGCATGGGAATTCCCCAAAGGGGAACCCCGAACCAAAATGAAAAAAAAAAAAAATGACGTGGGAGTCCCCCTAAATTCCATACCAGGCCCTTCAGGTCTGGTATGGATATTAAGGGGAACCCCGGCCAAAATTAAAAAAAAAAAATGACGTGGGGTTCCCCCTAAATTCCATACCAGACCCTTATCCGAGCACGCAACCTGGCAGGCTGCAGGAAAAGAGGGGGGGACGAGAGTGCGGCCCCCCCCCTCCTGAACCATACCAGGCCACATGCCCTCAACATTGGGAGGGTGCTTTGGGGTAGCCCCCCAAAACACCTTGTCCCCATGTTGATGAGGACAAGGGCCTCATCCCCACAACCCTGGCCGGTGGTTGTGGGGGTCTGCGGGCGGGGGGCTTATCGGAATCTGGAAGCCCCCTTTAACAAGGGGACCCCCAGATCCCGGCCCCCCCCTGTGTGAAATGGTAAGGGGGTACAAAAGTACCCCTACCATTTCACTAAAAAACTGTCAAAAATGTTAAAAATGACAAGAGACAGTTTTTGACAATTCCTTTATTTAAATACTTCTTCTTTCTTCTATCTTCCTTCATCTTCTGGTTCTTCTGGCTCTTCTGGTTCTTCCTCCGGCGTTCTCGTCCAGCATCTCCTCCGCGGCGTCTTCTATCTTCTTCTCCTCGGGCCGCTCCGCACCCATGGCATGGGGGGAGGCTCCCGCTCTTCTCTTCTTCTTCATCTTCTTCTCTTCTTCTCTTCTTCATTTTCTTCTCCGGGCCGCTCCGCATCCATGCTGGCATGAAGGGAGGCTCCCGCTGTGTGACGGCACTCCTCGTCTGACAGTTCTTAAATAACGGGGGGCAGGGCCACCCGGTGACCCCGCCCCCCTCTGACGCACGGGACATGACGGGACTTCCCTGTGGCATTCCCCGTGACGTCACAGGGAAGTCCCGTCAAGTCACCGTGCGTCAGAGGGGGGCGGGGTCACCGGGTGGCCCCGCCCCCCATTATTTAAGAACTGTCAGACGAGGAGCGCCGTCACACAGCGGGAGCCTCCCACCATGCTAGCATGTGTGAGGAGCGGCCCGGAGAAGAAAATGAAGAAGAGAAGAAAAGAAGAAGAGAAGAAGATGAAGAAGAAGAGAAGAGCGGGAGCCTCCCCCCATGCCATGGGTGCGGAGCGGCCCGAGGAGAAGAAGATAGAAGACGCCGCGGAGGAGATGCTGGACGAGAACGCCGGAGGAAGAACCAGAAGAGCCAGAAGAACCAGAAGATGAAGGAAGATAGAAGAAAGAAGAAGTATTTAAATAAAGGAATTGTCAAAAACTGTCTCTTGTCATTTTTAACATTTTTGACAGTTTTTTAGTGAAATGGTAGGGGTACCCCCTTACCATTTCACACAGGGGGGGGCCGGGATCTGGGGGCCCCCTTGTTAAAGGGGGCTTCCAGATTCCGATAAGCCCCCCGCCCGCAGACCCCCACAACCACCGGCCAGGGTTGTGGGGATGAGGCCCTTGTCCTCATCAACATGGGGACAAGGTGTTTTGGGGGGCTACCCCAAAGCACCCTCCCAATGTTGAGGGCATGTGGCCTGGTACGGTTCAGGAGGGGGGGGCCGCACTCTCGTCCCCCCCTCTTTTCCTGCGGCCTGCCAGGTTGCGTGCTCGGATAAGGGTCTGGTATGGATTTTTGGGGGGACCCCACGCCGTTTTTTTTTTTTTTTTTGGCGCGGGGTTCCCCTTAAAATCCATACCAGACCTTAGGGGGAACCCCACGTCATTTTTTTTTTTTAATTTTGGCCGGGGTTCCCCTTAATATCCATACCAGACCTGAAGGGCCTGGTATGGAATTTAGGGGGACTCCCACGTCATTTTTTTTTTTTAAATTTTGGTTCGGGGTTCCCCTTTGGGGAATTCCCATGCCGTTTTTATCAATGAACTTCTATGTGTATTGTCGGCAATGCAATAGCCGCGGGTAGTTTTAAATGAGTTTTTTCCTTCAAAATGTAATTTTGCTGTCAGACTGTTCTAAACACAGGAAACATGCGCCCCTTTACAGGCATACTATAGACACCCCCCAGGTACGAAATTTAAAGGGATACTACACTTTTATTGTTTGACTTTAAGCATTATTAAAATCACTGCTCCTGAAAAAACGTCAGTTTTTAAAACTTTTTTTTGCATTGATCCATGTCCCCTGGGGCAGGACCTGGGTCCCCAAACACTTTTTATGACAATAACTTGCATATTAGCCTTTAAAATTAGCACTTTTGATTTCTCCCATAGACTTTTAAAGGGTGTTCCGCGGCATTCGAACTTGCCGCGAACACCCCAAATTGTTCGCTGTTCGGCGAACTTGCGAACAGCCAATGTTCGAGTCGAACATGAGTTTGACTCGAACTCGAAGCTCATCCCTATTAAAGAGCGAATGTTAAACCTGGGGGGGGTAAACCATAATGTAAAAAGACATATTAAAGAGAATAAAATGGTATTTGAAAAAATTATAAAGAGGAGTGGTCATTGTCAGCATTCCAACACTACAGGAATTGCAATAAGAAGTGTAAGAACACAATCAGGGTGGCTAAAAAAGACTATGAGATGCACACAGTGGAGGAGAGTAAAAAAAAATCCCAATAAACATTTTTAGTATATCAACAGTCAAAAAGTGAGGTCAGAGCATATTGGCCCCATAAAGGATGATGAAGGCAAGTTGTTTACAGATGACAAGGAAAAAGCAACTGTATTAAATGCTTTCTTCTCCTTAGTTTTTACCCAGGAAAAGGAGGGTTAAAATAATCAAGACTGTATAATTTGTAACGCATTACAGAATGCACCACTGTGGCAACAGAAGTCAGTGTTCAAAAAAGACAGAAGCTTAACACAAATAAATCACAAGGACTGGATGGCTTACACCCAATAATTCTGAAAGAACTCAGTCAGGTTATAGTCCTAATTTTTATAGACAGCATACTGACAGGAATGGTGCCAGCTGATTAGGGAAAGGACAAAGAGGTACCAATAGTCAAAAAAGGACAGAGATATATTCCTGGAACCTACAGGTCAGTCAGTCTAAGATTGATAGCATGTAAACTACAGTATTTGAGGGGAAGTTAAGAGACTATATCCAAGAATTTGCTGATGAAAACAGTATCATTAGTAGTAATCGGCATGGGCCTACAAAAGGACGTACTTACCAAACCAATCTGTTTACAATCTACAAGGAGCTGCCACCTAGATAAAAGGAAGGCCTGTGGATGCGGTGTGTCTGTATTTTGGAAAAACGTTTGATACCGTCCACCATAAAAGCCTAATTTACAAATTGGGGCCTGTAGGCATGGACCATATGGTTTGTTCATGGACAGAAAACTGGTTACAGGGAGGTGTCCAAAGGGTAGTGATAAATAGTATGTACTCAGGCTGGTCTGGAGTGGTAAGTGGGGTACCCCAAGTCTCTGTCCTGGGACCTATTCTGTTTTATTTATTCATAAATGATATAGAGGTTGGTATGAATAGCTCAAGCTCAGTGTTTGCTGACAATACAAAAATAAGTAAGACAATAACTTCACAGCTGGATGTAGAAACTTTACAAGAAGACCTGAATAAAATATAGGGGTGGAAAACTACATGGCAAATGAGGTTTAATGTTGAAAAATGGAAAGCAATGCACTTGGGGGCTAAAATAATGAACACAAGTTACTCGGTGGGGGGAGAACCTCTGGGGAACCCAGGATGGAGAAAGATCCTCCAAACCAATCAAATATTGCTATAAAAAGCCATAAATCATTTGCAATAATAGGGGATGGAGGAGTTTAAAGAATTTGGTTGAACACCCATCAGGACCTGGTGCCTTATTGTTAGATGGATTCTTAGTAGAAGAGATCTCTTGTGGGTAGATATCTGCAATAAGTTAATTAATTATTTGAGGTAATATCATTGGTATGGAAAGGTTATTTAAAAAAGTACATGTAGGTGGGATGCAGCGTGGTGCAGTGGTAATAACACACACAGCCCAAGTGCAATAAAAAAACACGTATTAAAATAATGCAAAGGCAGTTCACAATTAACCCAGTGGGAAGGTAGCCCAGCTGGGAACACTCACAGATCCAACAGCATGTAGAGAGCAGGATTCAGTTGAATTGGCAGCACCTATTGAGAAAGATAAAATGTGGCCATCTTGTGTCCAAGCAGGAAGATGTCCAAAGAAGTTGAGAGCCCTATGTTTTCTTTCCTCATCAGGAACCTTTCCCTGATGCTAGTTCTGTCCCTACCCGCGGGGTACCTGTCCCTACTCTATCAACTTGCAAAATGCGTGCCAAGCCTGGGAGCTAGGGCCTGATCCAAGATGGCTGCTAGAGTCACATGGGGTGGCGGCATCCAATCAGATAGCTTCCCTAATGACCCAGGAACCCATAGAGAAACAATAGCAAGTAAACTAAACAATAGTGTAAAAAAAAATAATATTTTCCACCTAGATAAATATTATATCAATATTAAGTGACCAAGTGATACAATAAATTTTGTAACCAAGTGTTCCAATATTAGAACACAAAATCTCCAGCTCCCATCCATACAATTACCTAAATAAACCAAAATGTATGTGAATAAACGAAACACTTCATATAAATAACAAAAGAGAGAGTGCTAATTATATCTTACCATAATAAACACCTTCCAGGGACTCTAACCCCTCAAGTAAACATTAAATATTAGCAAATAATATGTGCAGAGTTAGTCCCATCATATAATAAGTCCCAACGGATGTATGTAAATTCTTCCATGGCGTGTTCCCTCTTGTTCCATTAAGAATGTGATTTAAAACACCAGTGAATCTTATATAAATATCTTCACTGTGCTCCACCACCTTCAGGCGTGCATGCTCACCTTCATTTTTTGATCTATAAGAATAGGTCAATAAACGGGCTGTATAATCCCTCTCAGACAGGGCACTCTCCACTGGCTTGCGATGTACTGTCTTTTTAAGTCCTTTCCTCGGATGGATCACTGCTCGTCTGGACGAAATTCTGTCACTTGTAAAGTAATATCTAGGTACCAGCAATTAGGAAAGACCACAGACATGTTAATTATATTGGACTTTAACCTCTTGCGGAACAGCCGCCACAGTTTTACTGTGGCAGGTTGGCTCCGCTGCGTGAAATCACGTTATTGTATGTGATCTCGCGAGGCCTGGATAGCAGGCGTGCACACCGCAAGCTCCATGAGTCTGAGAGCGGGTGCCGTGGACTTTGAGTCTGCGGGGAGGAAGAACGGGGGAGCGCTAATGTAAACAAGCATTTCCCCGTTCTGCCTAGTGACACTGTCACTGACCACAGCTCCCTGTGATCGGGATCCCTGAGTGACGTCTTCGCATAGTGTTCGGCAAACACAGCAATAGCTGTATGAGCGGTGAAGCTGCCTGACCATTATAACAAAAGCAATTCAGCTACTGCGAATGTGTGAGTGGATTACATTGATTGCTCCGTTTTGTAGCATTTAAAAACACTGTGCAATGATGGTTTTTCATCTACATATATCTAGGGATGTGTGTTTTTTGATGCATTTATTTGCATTTATTCAGTTTGTTGATTGATATATTTATTTGCACTTATTCACTTTACTGATTGTGAGATCAGGGTATATGTTTTTTGATGCATTTATTTGCATCTATTCACTTTATTGATTGATATATTTATTTGCACTTATTCTTTTTTTTTTTTTTTTTTTTTCCTTTTCTTTTCCTTCTTTTTTTTCTTTTTTTCTTTTTTTTTTTTTACCACTCAGTTACCTTGATCCAGAGACATCTTTCAGATTGATGGTCATATTTGTCTCTTGCTAAGTCTCATCATTGTGGCCTTTTTGACTTTTCTCTTGCTATATACGTTCCATATATAAGTGATTGCTATTATACCAAGGTGTAACATAATAAAAAAAAAAAAAAGCACCCGCTGTATACGTCCCGGCCAGCCGGCCACACAATCTCTTGTAGTTTCAATACGTGGTTGTATATTGTTGCTTTTCAATCTAATAAGCCCCCCACCCCCCACCCCCCAATAACCCACCCAAATTGTTCCAAGGCAGACCTTATATCAAGCTATTGTTCTTTTCCTTATTCTCTCTTAGTTTCAAAACTCTAGACTATGCTTAGTACATCATCTCTGCCCTGATAGAAAGACAGTTGCCCTCGGCGCTAAGGTAACACTGGTAAGGGGCATGGCATTGCTTGGACCCACGGGTTCCAAAGTTTCACGAACGTGTTACGATTGCCTAGCCTTGTATAGAATGTCCTTTCACTCCATATTGTGGAGTTGACCGTTCCGGTCCAAGTTTCCGGAGTTGGGGGTGTTCTTGATTGCCAGGCTTGTGCAATCAATTTTCTAGCCTGAAACAAGCATCTTGCTATTGCTACGGCTGTACTCCTATCCCTCATCCCGTTGTTGACGTAGCCCAGCACACAGGTCTTAGGATCAAGCTCTAGGTTAACTCTAAACGTGGCGTTTATTTTCTTTAGAATCTTGGTCCAATACCTGACTAATTTTGGACACCTCCAAACCATGTGGATTAGGTCGCCTGTTCCTCTACATTTAGGGCACTCATCGTTGATTCTACGGCCAAACATAAACAGCTTTTTTGGTGTATAGTAGGATCTGTGCAGCAACATCAAGTGGGAGGCTTTTTGTGAGGGAGAAACCGACACCTCTGATCCAAATTCAAGAATCCTCTCCCATTGTTCGTCCGTTATCTCCCCCACATCGGTCGCCCATCTGCCCCTTACCCCTGATAGACTCGCCCTTGTATTTCCTCTCTTGGTTAGTTGGGTATATATCTCTGAGATTAAACCCTTGGTGGTCTCTGATTTGATTATTGTTTGTAGTAGTGGGGTTCTACACCATATTGGGGGTTGTCTACTGAATTGCTTGCTTAAATCATGCCTAATCTGTAAATAACTATAGAATACCTGGTTTGGTATCCCATACTCTTGCCTCAGATCCTCAAAAGATTTCAGAGTGTCCCCTTCATGTAGTTGTATCAGCCGGCTTACCCCGCAACTTTCCCACATCCTGTTCTTGTCGACTGTTAATAGTTCGTGCAATTGCTTGTTGTTCCAGATTGGCGCGTATTCTGAGATTCCTTTATACCCCATTATTTTCTTAGCTGCCTGCCAAACCCTGGTGATCATTTTAAGTGTCGGGATTTCCCCTTGCAATGAGTCTGCCTCCAGAGCTCCCACTAATGAGCTGTGTGGATTCCCCTGTAGAACAGTTTTAACATTATTATTTCCCCCTGCCTCAGTGTCGCATCCACCCAGTTGTTGTAGCTGGGCTGCCAGATAGTAGATAAACGGTTGAGGAACCCCCAGTCCCCCCTCCGTGTCGGGGCGCTGCAGTTTTTGTAGGCCAATCCTGGCCTGTCCTTTTTTCCATATTAATTCCCTGAATAGGGATTGAATCTTTTGGAACCACTTCTCTCCGATCCAAACTGGTGAGTTGTGGAGTAAATATAACAACTGCGGCATCCAAACCATTTTTATCAGGTTGGCTCGGCCCGCCACAGACAGAGGGAGTTTTCTCCAAATGTCACATTTTCTCTTAAATTTTGATAAGAGAGGGAGCAGGTTGTCCTCAATGAACGCGCCAGGGTCCTTGGACAACACAACGCCAAGATATTTAATTTTCCCTGTAACCTTCAAATGAGGCAGACACATCGGGGCAAGGTTAGCCAGTAGATCAACCGGTAGGAGCGATGACTTCTCCCAATTAATAATTAATCCCGAGAACTTTCCGAAGTCCTCCACTAAGTGCATCACTTTCTCCAGCGAGGAGGCCGTGTCCCCCAGGAAAAATATAACATCATCTGCAAAAAGCACTATTCTCTCTTCCCTCCCTTTTCTTTGAAATCCCTGTATTTCAGTTGACGATCTCACTGCTTCCGCCAATGGCTCCATAGCCAAAACAAACAGCAAAGGAGATAAGGGGCACCCCTGTCTTGTCCCTCTTTCGAGGGGAAAACTATCCGAGTATTCGCCGTTTATCTTGAGCCTTGCCCTTGGGTGGTTGTATAGGATTTTTAGCCAGCTGATAAATACGGGGCCAAATCCAAACTTCTCTAGCACCCTCTAGAGATATTCCCACTCCAGGCTGTCGAAGGCCTTGGCAGCATCCAAGGACAATATAGCTCTGGATCCCGCATTATCTGTTGGTACCTGAAGGTTCAGATAGGCCCTTCTGATATTTATGCTAGTGGACCGACCGGGGATAAACCCCGATTGGTCCGGGTGCACGAGTTTCGCAATACATTTGTTTAGTCTGGATGCCAGCACCCTTGCAATGATCTTGACATCTGTACACAGCAGTGATATCGGTCTGTATGAAGAGACTTCCGATTGATCTTTCCCCTCCTTTGGGATCACTACTATGTCGGCCTCTGACATTGATAGGGGCAGCCTTCCATCCCTGGTCGTCTGCTCTAGCACTTTTAGGAGCTCCAGGAGCAGGACCTCCCCGTATTTCCTATAAATCTCCAGTGGCAGCCCATCCGGGCCCGGAGATTTCTGGCCTGACAACTCTGCGACTGCCTTCCGTAGCTCCTCTAGGGCCAGAGGAGAATCCATCTCGCTCCTGTCTCTCTCCGAGAGTACGGGCAAATCTACCCCTTCTAAGAACCCGTCCATCTCACGCTGGCTCAAACCCCGGCGCGATCTATACAGGTCTCTATAAAATATAGCGAAAGTTTCTAGGACCTCGGCGGGATCAGATGTAATCTTTCCAGCCGATGTTTTAATTAAGGAGATGGCCGGTGAGAATAAGTTAGACCTGGTTAAGAGAGCCAGCATCCGGCCTACTCTCTCTCTCTCACCAAAATAATTTTGTTTCTGAAAAAGTCTCTTGTTCTCTACTCTTCTGTTGATTACTTCTTTATGCTCTTGTTGTTTATTGAGCCAAGTCTTCTGTTTTTCCGGGGTTGGATCCAACACATATTGTGCTTCCGCTTCCATGGCTTCCCTGCTGGCCCTCATCTCCCAGTCCCTTGATGTTTTCTTTACTATAGCAACCTGCTGGTGTAGTAGCCCCCTAAGGTATGCTTTTAGGGTATCCCACACTACCCCTGCTGGTGCTGTACCTGAGTTGAATGTTACAAACTCTTTTAGCTTGGAGGCTACTTCTGCTGGGCTGCTAATCAGGTCCAACCATAGTGGATTTATTGTCCACCTTTTCTGGCTAGATCTGGTGCTTAAATTTAAGGTCAAGGTCAGGGGTGAGTGGTCCGATATTCCCCTCGTTCTATACTCTATATTTCCTATTAGTCGCAGGGCTTCACTGTTGCCCACTGCCATATCTATGCGCGAGAGAGTAGAGTGTGACCCTGAGTAGCAGGAATACTGCCGAGTATTTGGATTGTGAGATCTCCACAAATCGCACCATCCAATCTCTTTGAGAAGTTGGCCTAGTCGTCCCTCTGGTACCCTTTCCGCGCGGATTACGGGCGGGAACCGATCCATGTTGTTATCTAGAACTGCGTTAAAGTCCCCCACTACTATTATTGGAGTATCCACCATACTATCAACAAACTCCAGCAAATCCAGCATGACCTCTGTTTTGCACGGAGGAGGGATATAAACATTTGCTATCACCAGAGGTTTACTCTCCACAACGCAGCTCAGGAAGACATACCTTCCCAGCGTGTCTATCCTGGCTTCTCTGCAGGAAAATGAAATACCTCTCTTAACCAAGATACTCACCCCTCTTGAATAAGAGGTATGAATTGAGTGGTGCTGTTCTTGAAATTTATTACTCCGAACATGTAGTTTAGTTTCATTAGTGAGATGGGTTTCCTGCAGACAAGCCAGTTCAACACTATAGTCTTCCATCACCGAAAACACCGCTGCCCTCTTAGCAGGGACACCCATACCCCTTATGTTCCACGAGCCTATTTTTAGAGTTTTAAAAGGCATCTAAGAAAAAAAAAACAAAACAAAAAAAAAGAAAAACAGAAACACGAGAAAAAAAAAAGAAAAAGAAAACCCCCCCCCCCAAAGAGTAGGGGCATTTCGTTTGTGCAGTTATATCTGTAGAACTTGCCATCCTCTCTGTGGTTGTGATAATAAGAAAGAAATAAAATAGATAAACAAAAAGGGTGAAGGGGCGAGGTCCCCCACGTCCAGGGACTGCTCCACCCCCTCCCCTAGTGTCATTTAGCTGCAACCATAAACAGTATGTGCACATGTGCTTTATTTTTATAAACTCCCTCCTCCTAAATATGTGTACCTTTCGTTTTCCCCAGTAACTAACCCTATAATTCACTGCAAACCTCCCTCCCCCCCACCCTCTATTTGACCTACCCCCCTTCCCCCTCTCCCCCCAACTACTACCTGACCCATCCCCCTTTTCCCCACACCTTTTTTTTTTTGTCCCCCCCTCCTGCCTAGCTAGGCTTGCCCTTGGGGCTGTGCTTGTGACCTTTTTCCTCCCTCCCAACCATTCAAGAAAAGACTCCCTACTCATATACTGACCAAATACTTTGTGACATACTTCCAAACTCTGCCCCCCCTCCCCCCCTCCCATGGCCCAACTCCAAAACACCAAAACAATACTTAAAGCGTATATACCTAGTGAGGCCACATCCTTCATCCGTGCTTCCAACCAACACACCCCCCCCTACCCCCCCTCCCCCGTGCCATCCGCTGTATACTACAAAAAAAAAAGAAACATAATAATTCAACCGGCCTCATGCCACCCCTAGCTCTGCAGGTTCACTTTGTTGTCTTCGAGCCATTTTGTTGCTCCTGTCTTTGTATCAAAAAAATGAGTAGCCCCTAGGGCAGTGATGCGCAAACGTGCTGGATACAACAGGGCATATTCAATTTTATAGTCTCGTAACTTGCGCTTAATGTCCCTAAATTCGGCTTTTTGTTTCTGCAGGTCTGGAGAGTAGTTGGGAAAAAATAATATTTTTGCCCCGTTGTGCAGGATTTCCCCCGTCTCTCTAGCCCTGCGCATCAGTCTTACCTTGTCTCTGTAATTTAAGAATTTAATAATTATTGATCTAGGATACCCCCCTGATGGCGGGGCTCTAGTTGGCACTCTATGGGCCCTTTCAATAGAGAAGAGGTGAGAAAAGGTTTCCGTCCCAAATATTCCCTTAAACCATTCCTCCATGAACTCTTCGGGGTGGGGACCCTCACTCCGCTCCGGTAGGCCCACCACCCGCACGTTGTTCCTTCGAGACCTATTTTCTATTTCCTCCATTTTAGCTTTATGCAGGTCAATCTGTGTTTTCATTGCTTTAAGCTCTTGCTTCCATGGAGTCAAATCATCCTCAACCTGACTCAACCTCTCCTCTAATGTGGTTGTTCTTACAACAGTCCTTTGCAGTTCCTGGCTTACTGTAATTAGCTCCTCCTTTAACCCCTTCAGCTGGTCGCACAAATCGCTTAGGGAGGCTTTACAGGAATTAACAGCGCATAGAACATCTTTCAGTGTAGGTTCCGCTGTTAGTGATGTATTGTGCTCGGCGACATTACTGGTTGCCATTCCTGAGGGCTCACCCGCAGGGCTTTTGCTGCTCGCAGTTTTTGTTGTGTTTGTTGCCGTCGGCCCCTTTCCTACACTCTTCCTATCCCCAGTGCCCCCCACATGGGATTTCTCCTGCTGCTGTGGGATGCTTCTAGATGGTGATGATGTAGAGGGGTGCGCAAATTTTTCCAGTTTGGCCGCTGCTGCTGCTGCTGCCTGGCTCCCCTTTTCTTTAGATGTATGAGTCATTTGAGAGCTAGTATTCTCCTGCTGCTGCAGCTCCTCTCCCTTTTTTCTAGTCATGGCTTTGTTATATAGTCTGGGGGGGAGCACTTACAGGGGTTTAACAGCTCATCGAGTTGACCTTTCCCTTCTTTTTCTCAGGTCAAATATTAACACTGTCCCAAAATATCTTTCTGGTGTTCAGCTGCTACTAGGGCTAACACCCAGCCTGATGTACCAGGTAGTTCAACTTTATTAGGTTGTTATATACTTTGCCATAAATCAGCATCTACTTTGGTTACACATCCCACCTCCAACAAGCAGGATGTCCCTCTCCCCCACAGGGATAAGCCTCCGTTCAGTCACAAATTAATGCTGCCTGAGCCTGAGCCCCTCCACTTCAGGCAGCAGTGCAGCCCCCAGAGGGAGAGGGAGAACAGTGTACCTCTCAGATAGCCAAAATGGTTAATACCTTGATGCTGCCGGACTGCCTGGGCAGTGCAGGGACGCTCCCAGTGCTCGCTCCTTCTGCTGTCTATCGCCGCCGCACGCGTCGGAGCCGTTGCCCTGGCAACCCTCTCGAGCACGGCCAGTCCCCACGCTCCTCCTCACCGAGGGGGGTCGCCGGCGCCGCTATCTAAGCCGCAGCGTCGATGTTCCGGCGGCACACACCGATACAGGCGGGGTTGAAGGGAGTCAGGCAGCCGAGCAGTCCATAGGATTTACCGTGAGAAAGAGCGCATCTAGCTGGGCTTGATACACAGGCTAGTGCGGATGGTCACGGAGGCGTCGGGCCAGGGAGAGATCTCTAACACCACCTCTCACTCCCACATCCGGTCACGCCCCGTACACAGCACACTTGGGACAGACTTGAGCATAGTTTCTATTTGCACTTATTCACTTTACTGATTATGATATCAGGGTATTTTTATGGTTTAGGATTTTATATATAAGCACCACTCCAACAGATGGGGATAGTTTGATAAGCGCACCAACATATTTTATATTGGTGATCAGTGTTATATCACCCCCCCACTGTTAGAATCACTCCCTAGGACACACTTAACCCCTGCAGCGCTCCCTCCTAGTTAACCCCTTCACTGCCAGTCACATTTACACAGTAAATTTTTAATCACACTGATTGCTGTATAAATGTTAATGGTCCCAAAATAGCGCCAAAAGTGTCCGATGTGTCTGCCATAATGTCACAGTCACGATAAAAATCAATGATCACCTCCATTACTAGTAAAAAAAAAATATTAATAAAAATGCAATAAATCTATCCCCTATTTTGTAGAAGCTATAACTTTTGTGCAAACCAATCAATATATGCTTATTGCGATTTTTTTACCAAAAATATGTAGAAGAATACATATTAGCCTAAACTGAGGAAAAAAAAATGTTTTTTTAATATATTTTTTGGGGATATTTATTATAGCAAAAAGTAAAAAATAATGCGTTTTTTTCAAAATTGTCACTCTTTTTTTGTTTATAGCGCAAAAAATAAAAACTGCAGAGGTGATCAAATACCACCAAAAGAAAGCTCTGTGGGAAAAAAAGGATGTCAATTTTGTTTGGGAGCCACGTCGCACAACCGCGCAATTGTCAGTTAAAACTACGCAGTGCCGAATTGCAAAATGTGCTCTGGTCTTTGGCCAGCCAAATGCTCCGGGGCTGAAGTGGTTAAGAGATTTCTTGTTTGTTATGATATTTTTATTTTTATTTTTTGAATGTACTTATTGCAATAGCCAACATAAATATAGATTTTTTTGCAATAACAGACACAGAACAAACATTAAAACAAAGAACAAACTGGCAATTATGACAATTAATTTTAAAAGTTAACTTAAAGTATAAGGATTGCAGGCTTTGCTTTTTTCCTGGAGAGCAAGAAGCAGGATCTCTACTATGCCCCACATGACAAGAGGAAAAACTGCCACAGTAGTGGGATAGCAAGCATCTAGTGTATGTAAATACCATGTGACTCTGGCTCATATAATGCATACTATTTCAATACTTATGGTATAATTTTCTTTATTAGTGAATAAAGACAAAAAGCTGAAAAAAACAGGTACCAGATAGTTAAGTACCTCTGCATCGTGTCAGACAATCTGGCCTCCATGTTCTCATGTAACATAAACGGCATCTTTTTAGATCTGTTTTTAGCTATAGAAAGCTCTTCAAGCTTTACCAATCATCTGCTTAGCAGCATTTGGAACATGGATCACTTACAACGTTTTGGGTGGGCCTCCTGCCAGACGTCTACCAATTTATATTGTTCTAATAGGGACCAAAATTGGACTGCCACTTGAATAAGTAAGAAGGTGATTCAGATCTATCGAGTGAGACCAAAGCCCAAAGGTAAGGATTAGGGATGGGCCGAACGGACCCCTGTTCAGTTTGCACCAGAACTTCCGAACACCGCGAAAGTTCTTACCCGAATAACGAACCCCATAGTCAATGGGACTCAAACGTCAAATATCAAAAGTGCCCATTTTGAAGGCTTATATGCAAGTAATTGGGCATACAATGGTTATAGGTGTCCGGGTCCTGCCCTGGGGGACATGTATCTATAAAGAAAAGTTTGTAGAAAAAACGTCATTTTTAAATGAGTAGTGATTTTTTTTTATTTTTAAACCCTAAAAATGAAAAATTCCTACCAATATAGTGCCCGGGGGGGGGGGTCCCCTTAGTCTTCCTGTAAAGTGCCAGATCTGTACCATCTAAAATCTGCTGCAGCAATAATTGCATTTATAAAGCCAAAAAACAAGCAACAGCTGGGGAGCCAGTGTGTGTGATGAGGCCACATTGTAGTGCACTGGTAACAAGATTAGAGATTTTTTGGATACATTCTGGTGTCACTTTAAGTTTGTATAGAAGTAACGGGTGCGTAAAAATTGGTCTTTGGGTGTTGGTGGCGCCTTCCCACCGTAACCCTATTGAGGTAATCTTGATGAAAGCAACTCATGCTCTGACCTCAATTTAGAACCCTCCATATGAATGGACTCACATCCTTGACACTTCAACTTAAGATTAAGCCACTCCTTCTATATTAACAGACATACCAAACTCCATGACTAACCCCAATTGCTCAAAAAGTACTCAGAACATAGAGAAACCAACAAACCCTTGTCACAAAGCAAATAGGGTTCTATCTCAATGTCCCACTTTTAGTTGATACACTGATGTCATCAGCTCAAAAACTAAGATGTTAAAGTAACCTATCTATTGAAATTTTACTAAGCATCTCTGTATTACACCCAATTTTTGCTTGTTCTCTTCTACTTCCAAAAAAAGATCTTATGGAAAAAAAAAGAAAGCAAGAATTGGCCTTGCTGTAAAAAATTGCAATGATATGCACCTGTCAAACAAGTGCAGAAAAATCGGTCTTTGGGTGTCGGTGGTGCCTTCCCACCGTAACCCTATAGAGGTACTCTTGATGAAAGCAAGGATTGGCCTTTGCTGTAATAAATTGCAATGATATGCATCTGTCAAACAGGTGCAGGAAAATTACTCTTTGTGTGTCAGGGTCACCTTCCCACCGTAACCCTATAGAAGTGCTCTTGATAAAGGCAAAAAAAATTGCAATGATATGTACCTGTCAAACAGGTGCTGAAAATTGGTCTTTGGGTGTTAATTGTGTTCATGAAACCTATACCAAAAACATTCTTCCAGATGAAATGATTGAACACAATCAAAGCTAGGCAGCCTCAAAGTCCCGCAGAGATTCCACATCCCAAAAAGACTTAATCAGTGACATCGGCATCAGGGGCTTCATAGCTGGTAATCCAAGACTGATTCATTTTTACAAAAGTCAAATGGTCCACGGAGTCTGTGGACAGACGTGTTCTTTGATCAATAACGAAACCTCCTGCAGCACTGAATGTCTGTTCTGAAAGCACGCTGGATGCAGGGCAGCCCAACAACTCAATAGCATACTGGGCAAGTTCTGGCCAGTGGTCTATTCTCATGACCCAATAAGTCAGTGGATCGTCAGCTGGAAAGCTCTCCATCTCTGTTTTGGCCCCGAGGTAGTCGTCCACCATGTGATGCAGATGCTGCCAATGGGAAGTGGAAGCTGACAGCTCTGGGCAGCGAGGACTAAAAAAATTCTGAAATGCCTCACTTAGGCGGGCGCCTTCTTCAACACTCCTCTCTTGACCAACAGAAGACTCACAACTCAAAACGACATTTTCCACGTTACTGTAACCTACTGGAGTCAGGAAAAGCATTAAATAAAATCATCTTTAACATGTCCTTAAGAGATGTTATCTTCTGCACGCTCTGCGGGGACGGAATGAGTTCTGAGACCTTACCCTTATAACGGTGGTCAAGGAGGGTTGCCAAGCAGTAAGCATCCTTCTCTTTCATGCCACATATTCTTGGGTCCTTTTGCAGGCTTTGAAGCATAAGGTTGCCCATGCGCCTCAAATTTGCCGAAGCTTGAGAAGCAGACTCCTCTGGGTCACTCAGGATGACTGCATCTGGAACTTCCTCCTCCCAGCCACGTACTACTCCCAAGGGTCCTAGGGTTGGAACGCCATTGCTTACAGATTGACGCATGTCTTCCTCTTCTTTGAAGCCTATGAATCTGCCAGAATCCTCCTCATCCTCCTCCCCTCTCTCTGTTTTGTGACATAGGAATGATTGTGTCTGGATAAAGTGGGCCTTGAGAGGAAAGGAAGTCCTCTTCTTCCTTCTGCTGCTTTGCCTCCAGTGCCCTGTCCATATTGCCACGCAGAGTCTGCTCCAGCAGGAACACAACAGGGATTGTGCCACTGATGCATGGACTGTCACGGCTCACCTTGTGGCCTCCTCAAATGGTGACAATACAGTCTATGCATCCCTAATGATCAGCCATTAGCGTGGGGAAAAAAAGCCGAGGTGGCCTGAGCCTGTCGTTGTGCCGTATTCACACAGGTACTCATTGACAGCCCTATGCTGCATGTAAAGCCGCTGCAGCATTGACAAAGTCGAGTTCCACCTGGTGAGCATGTCACAAATCAGGCTGTTTACGGCCAGGTGGATTTCCCGCTGAATTTCAGCCAACCAAGCACTGGCTGTGTATGACCGCCTGAAATGGCTACAGACTCTTCTGGCCAGCTTTAGCACATCTTGCAATCCTGGGTACGTATTTAAGAAACGCTGCACCACCAAATTGAGGACAAGTGCCAGGCATGGCACATGTGTCAGCCTTCCCTGTCTAAGGGCGGACAGGAGGTTTGAGCCACTATCGCACACCACCATTCCTGGCTCCAGCTGGCGTGGTGTGAACCACCTCTGGGTCTGTCCCTGCAGAGCTGCAAGAATCTTTGCTCCGGTGTGGTTCCTGACCCCTAAAGACACCAGCTGAAGCACTGCATGGCACCTTTTAGCCTGACTCTGGGAATAGCCCTTTGAACGTTTAGGAGGTACCTGATGTTAATAGGACAATTCTGCAGAGGAGGGCATTAGGGTGGAGGAGGAGGAGTAGGAGGATGAGAGGATAGAGCTCACAGGTCTGGCATCATCATCACCAGCTGTATGGAGACGTGGGGGCACAATAAGCTGCAGCACCGAGCCCTGTCCTGCATCCTTTCAAGTTGCAAGCAGCGTTACCCAGTGTGCTGTGAACGAAATATTTTGTCCCTGTCCATGCTTGCTGGACCACATGTCAGCAGTAAGGTAGATTTTACGGCTGACTGCCTTGCCCAACGATGCCAGAAAATTCCCTTTCACATGATGGTAGAGAAATGGAATGGCCTTACATGAAAAGTAGTATCGACTGGAAACCTACCATTGTTATACAGCACATTATGCCAATTCACGGAAGGAGACAGAATACACCAGGCTGAAAGGCAGAAGTTGGAGAGCCAACAGCTTTGACAAGCTTGCATTCAGACGCTGGGCATTTCAGTGGCAGGGACTGTATTTTTTTTCCACTGCAGCAGATGGGGCAGAGACATTTGCCGGCTACAGTCTACAGCTGGTGGTGTGCTGCTGGCAGATGTGCTGCTAGGACCTGGGACACCCTGTGCTATACCATCAACCCTGTCAGTGGAGGCTGTTTAGAGGTAATGACTCAGTATAGCAGGGGCAGACTGAAGTGGGTAAGGAGGAGGAGGAGGGACAGATTTGTGCCCCTTTTGTGTGGCCTTTAGGTGCTCTTGCCAACCGTCTGAGTGGTTGGACGTTAAATTCCTTGTTAAGCATGTGGTACCCAAATGGTTGGTGTTTTTGCCACGTTTGATGTGCCTGAGACACAGTAATAGGGCGTACACACGGTCGGACATTGTTCGGACATTCCGACAACAAAATCCTAGGATTTTTTCCGACGGATGTTGGCTCAAACTTGTTTTGCCTACACACGGTCGCACAAAGTTGTCGGAATTTCCGATCGCCAACCACGCGGTCACGTACACCACGTACGACGAGACTAGAAAAGGCCGGTTCAGAACCAAGCGCGGCACCCTTTGGGCTCCTTTTGCTAATCTCGTGTTAGTAAAAGTTTGGTGAGAGACGATTCACGCTTTTTCAGACTCGTGGCTTTCAGATCGTTTTCTGCCGTTCAGTTTGTGCTTGTGGGTTTGTATCTGCTCTTCAGTGCGTGCAGCAAGTTCCGCGTGACTTTAGGTAGTCATTGTATTCTTGTTCGTTCGTTACTGGTTTTCAGGTCGCTCTTCACAGGCCTTGCTGTTCTTCAGTGCGTTCTGTTACTTTGTTCTGAGCAGCCGACCGTTTTTTAGCCATGTTTTGTATGCGTACTCCTCGGTAGAGTTCGTGCTGTGCGGGGGCTTGGTGTTGGGGTCTTGACCTTGACACAAGTCCAGTCCATGAACAGGGTGGGGAGGAGTTCATGGACCAAGAATTGGTTGCTTCAGCGTGACCAGTTCTCTCATATGCCTTTGCTCTGTGAGATCCGTGAGAATAATCCTGATGATTTCAGGAACTTTCTCCGGATGACGGACCCCGTGTTTCACCGTTTGTTGGCTTCGCTGACCCCCTATATTAGCAGGCAGGATACCTGCATGAGGCAAGCCATCACTCCGGAGCAGAGGCTCGTCGCTACCCTGCGGTATTTGGCCACAGGGAGAAGCCTGCAGGACCTCAAGTTCTCGACAGGCATCTCCCCCCAGGTTCTTCTTTGTGGACATTTACTGCTTGTGTTTGTTTGAGCTGACCCTGACAGAAATGTGTGGAGTCCAGAAAATGTTGTGATTGTGTAACCTTACAAAGCACTGTTGGCTGTTATTTACTAAATGCAAAGACACTTTTCACTACAAGTGCACTTGCAACTGCACTGAAACAGCACTTGTAGTGCAAAGTGGATTTGCCCTTAGGAAATTACCCCCATTTTCTCATAAAACAACAATTACATCACCCCAAAAGTGTTGTAGCGTTGAGACAATAATCCACACATTCTTGATGAACAATCTTTTTAATACCTGCACAATCACATGTGTATTTACCAAAGGTTTTTCTGACAAACCAACATGTTTGTTGTATAACAATTTTTGTGGTGTCATTATCCAAAATCAAAATGTGCATTTTATAGAAAACAGGCCTGTGTAAAACCAACAAGAAAGACACAAATCTTGATCTTACAAAGTTCACATTTGGTAGAACTGGAAGGCAATATCAGACATGAGTATTTAGGAACTGTGTTTGATATTGCGTTCAGATGGGGTGAAATCACCCCTGGAAAAGCCAACTACTGAAGATGCACACAAATTTCACAATGTCAACATGTGCTAGCTGCCATCACGGGGGATCAAGGGATGTGTTTTGGGGGAGAAAGCCCTTCCTCACCACTACTTTATTATTGAGGAAGGGGTTGCACCCCCAAAATGCGTCCATTGATCTCCCGTGATGGCAGATAGCACATGTTGGCACACTGTGTGCATCCTCCAAATTTGGCTTTGGGAAAAATCACAAAAACATTTCGCACATTGTAGCACTCAAAAGAAGAAAGTGATTTGGAGGGGTTTTAAACTCGCCCCAAAACATCAATGATGTTTTTATATTTTGGAATAACATCATTGATGTTTTGCTTGATGATTTCCAATTGTAAATTACACCCCATGATCTCCCCGATCAGGATCTGGGCACTTTCGGATGTGAAAGGATCTGGATCCACAACCTCACGATCACCTAAAAAGAGAGGAAACCCAAAATAAATTAGGTTTCAAAAAAATGCCGCCATCCATCTCTTATCTGAGCCTGTGGTCGCAGACACTCACCTGTTGTGGTGACTAGTTCCACCACGTCTTCTTCCTCCTGCTCATCTTGTGTTGGGGGGATTTCCCCTTCCAGGGGGGGGGGGCTCTGGTCTCCTCGGATGAGGGGTGTCCTCCGAGTCTTTTCTCCCCTATGTAAAACAAAAATGGTATAATTAGCACACAGATATTTAATGTCAGAACTATAAAGATGAAACATTGCTTGGAAGTGGGGTACAATGATCTATTTTAGCAGAGTATCAAGATGTAGCTTTTTTAGTGTCCTTTGTCAAGCTTCAATACTTTACCTGTTTAGTACAAGCTTCACAGATGTAGCCCCCCCCTATAGTATACACTGGAGCACCTGTGTGCCCCCCCCCTAATAAAAATGGTGTTCTTTTGTCCCACACTAGTGCTCCAGTGTCCAGATGTGAAAACAGCTGCTGAGTGTCCTCTCCTTACACAGAATCTAGTTTGCATTTCATTCTAGTAACAAACCCATCTACACAACCCAATTCTTTGAAGCCAAGTATAGGGCGTCAAAATGGTGACCAAATGCATATGGCCTAAACAATGGTATTTTATAGTCCGAAATAAAAATGTTTGATCCGAACGAATAATGTGCCCATGAACATGAAAGTTGCCATTTTAAACTGTACAACAGTTCCTAAAAGAACATGGAGCAGCACGAATGTAATAAACACAAAAAGAATAGGAACACAGCACAAATACTTACTTTTTTGCAGCACTCTCCGGATCTTTCTGTACTGCTCGTGTTCTCGTAATTTCTGGTCCGACCACCGCTTCCTGAGCTGATCTTTCGATCGTCGTACCCCGAAATTCCGGTGCAGACTCCTGACCACTTTCGCCATGATCTTGGCCTTTCGGATATTGGGGTTGGGGTAAGGCCCATACTTTCCATCATAGTCGGCCCTCTTCAGGATGTCCACCATCTCCAACATCTCCCCAAAGGACATATTTGAGTCCTTTAATCTCCTTCTGGATTGGGACGTTTCAGGCTCCGGCCTTTCCTCCTCCTCCTCGTTGCTACAATTAGCACGATCCTGCTGTCTATCCGCCATGTGCTCTTCCCCCACTGCGCCGAACGAAAAGGGGCGGGGAATAGACTAGAAAGAACGTCAGGGGCGGGCGGAGTTATACGCATGCGCAGTGTGTATAAATTGTAACACGCGCGCGTCTTACGTACGATCTGTGAGCGGAGGAAGGAGCATCGGAGACGCCGATCGTGCTAACGAAGGTAGGATCTAAACTTGGGCCTATACTGCTTCGAAATGGAAGCCTATATTGTAACAAGATTAGGGGAGTTTGGCCTGATATTAGGGTTTGTCTTGTGTTGTGTCTTGCAGAGAAAATGGATGGGTTCAACGACCACAATTTCCTGCCCCTGTTTATTGACAAATACAGGGAGCTGCCCTGTCTGTGGCAGGTCAGACACCCCCACTATAATCACAAACAGAAGAGGCAGGCAGCGCTGGAGAAAGTGCTGGAGTTGGTGACGCCGGTGGTCCCCACAGCAACCATCACCTATTTAAAAGCTAAAATTGGTGGCCAGAGAAGCACGTAGGTCACAGATTCCCAGAGGTCCGGAGCTGCAGCAGATGACGTTTATGTCCCCAGGCTGTGGTACTACGAGAGACTGCGATTTCTGTCAGACCACACTGAAGTCAGGGAATCCCTCTCTACTCTTCCTTCCACGCTTCCTTCCATACCGGCTGAGGCTTCCGATGTCCAACCTGGGCCTTCCAGCCAGGAAGAAGTGGAGGAGCCCAGCTGGAGTCAGGTATAGCATTCTTCTACAGATTTCTGGGCAATAAATAAATGATGTTTACTAGATGTTATTATTGATCATTAATTGCTGATTAAAAAAAGTGTTTTACATATCAATAGACAGTAGTGGGCACCCAAAATTGGGACAAGATTGCAAAATGCTGAGCTCAGAAGGATAGTCTGTTATATTTGTTAACATTCAATTTGCAGCAGTCAGGAGGTGAAAATTGTGTGTGATTGATGTAAAAAATACTAAAACTATGTCCCTTTTTCATACACAGGAAGACCTCAGCCAGGAGGAGGCTGTGGAATGTGGCAGTCAGGAGGAGGCGGGGATTAGTGGCAGCCAGGAGGAGGCGGGGCTAAGTGGCAGCCAAGAGAAGCCTGGGACAAGTCGCAGCCTGACTGAGTCTCAGGTTCCTCCCCTCCGCTTGCCATACAAAAGGGCCAGGAAGGCCACTCCCAGTCCTGTGCAGGATTCAGCATACAGGCTGATCCAGGAGGCTTCTGCGTCCCTCAGAGCCTTCCCCAGTCCTGCAGAAGCCTTTGCCTGCATGGCTGCCACAAAATTGCAGGGCATGCAGGAGGGCCAACGCAAGCTCTCTGAGGACCTGATTTATAAAGTCCTACGTAAGGGGGAGAGTGGGGAACTAACACCCAAGACGGATGTCATTGAGATGGACGATCCTCCTCCTCCTCCTCCTGCTGTCACAACTCCACCACCACAGCCAAAGCCTGTAAGGAAGCGTGGAAGGAAGACCAAAGAGTGATTGCCCTGGGTTCAGTCTGGTCTGACAGAAGATGCAGTCTCTCGTATGACCACAGCCTGGGGACATAGATGTCATCTGCTGCTTTCCGGATCTCTGGGACTTCTGGACCACACTGCACTCCCTTAGATATGGACTCCTCAGGCCACCAATTTTGCTTTTAAATAATTGATGTCTGCCCTGGGGGTCCAAGGCTTCGCCAATTTCTGCAGTTTCTCCAGCGTTGCCTTCCTCTTTGTTTTTTTATAGTTGTGACCCCTTAATAAAAATTTTTTAGGTAAATTCTACTCTCCTGTGTGTGTTTTCATCCAAAAAGGACAGTTTGTTGGTGAGTATTCAGGTACATTTCTAAAGTACAATGTGAAATTAACAAGGGACAACAACACCAAACAATCTCCTACAGATTAAATAGAACAACATATTAGTGGTGTTGTGGGAACTTGTCACCAAAAACACACAAACATTTTCGGGAGTACAAATCAAAATCACCAAAAAATAAAAAATAAAAAAGAGAAACACAAAAAAAGATTCTACATTAAAGCCAAAAAAAAAAAATAAAATATACAAAAATATGTTGTCAGATGTGAGAAATCAAAATATATTGAGGGAATCCCGATAAATAGTAACAAAATAAGTTTGTGAGAAGTGTGTGTGAATATGAGCAGCAAAACTACTTCATTCTTGTCACATTATAAAGAAGAAGAGAGTGCGCTGTATTAAACTATTTTTAACATTGCAGCGTGACGAAAGTGCTGTATCCATTGCGAACACTAAGTTTACCAGAACGAGCTGTCCCGTCTCGGAATTTCTTCTGAGCATGCGTGGCACTTTGTGCGTCGGAACAGGCCACGCACGGTCGGAATTGACGCGATCGGATTTTGTTGTCGGAAAATTTTATCTCCTGCTGTCCAACTTTGTGTGTCGGAAAATCCGATGGAAAATGTCCGATGGTGCCCACACACAGTCGGAATTTCCGACAACACGCTCCAATCGGACATTGTCCATCTTAAAATCCGACTGTGTGTACGGGGAATAACAGTGCAATCTGCTGCAGATGTGCTGAAAAAGGCCCAGACAGCTGAGCTTTGGGGAGTGGGCCGGGAGATTACAGCTGCAGAATGTGATGGATTAGGGTGACTGCTCTCTACTCTTTCTTGATGACCGCTTCACCTTCAGTTTCCTCCTCTGCTCTATCTGGCACCCAAGTTGCATCAGTGACCTCATCATCATAATCATCTCCATATCCTCCATCTTCATCATTACCACTGGAGACAAGTTGCCAATATGCTGCGGCTTGGGGAACATAAATGCCAATTTGTCTACCAGTGTTCCTCCCTCTCTCTAGGCTCATATTCCTGTCATCCTCAACCTCAGAACCAACATCTGAATCCAATAATGGCTGGGCATCATCAAGGAGCAAGTGGTTGACGCTGTGGTCAAATAACTCAGCTGACTCCTCAATGGCTGATGTTGGGGGTAGGAATAGATGTTGACAAGGAGGCAGGTTTATTCATTCTGGCAACTGCAGGGGACTGCACATTTGTCTCTGCTTGCATGACAGAGGATGAGGAAGATGAGGAAGGTTCAGTAAGCCAGTCCACCACCTCCTCTGCATGCTGCGACTGGATAGCAAGGGCAAACTCATTAAACAGAGGAAATGATGCCCTGGTCAAGGACTGACCACCATGTCCACCTTTGCCTGTGGACACATTTGTTGCTGGCCCCCTTACAGTGCCAAGGAAATGTCTGCCTCTCCTTGTTGTCCTCCCAGACATTATTAGGAGGGATATAAAGAAGAAGTTGAAATCTGTAGGTAGATGCACTTTAATCAATGTAAATAGGTGTTTGGTGCACTTTAATTTGAGTACTCGCACTACACAGAGACACTCCACGGATACACTATAATATATTACAATATAATGCACCTAACGTACAGTGACGCACAGAACTATATGGCATTAAACTGGCAGTAACGCATACAAAAGTAAATGGCGTTAAACTGGCAGTAACGCATAAAACTATATGGCGTTAAACTGGCAGTAACGCACAAAACTATATGGCATTAAACTGGCAGTAATACACAAAACTATATGGCGTTAAACTGGCAGTAACACACACAGAACTATGGTGTTAAACTGGCAGTAACGCACAAAACTATATGGTGTTAAACTGGCAGTAACACACAAAACTATATGGCGTTAAACTGGCAGTAACGCACACAGCACTATATGGCGTTAAACTGGCAGTAACACACAAAACTATATGGCGTTAAACTGGCAGTAATGCACACAGCACTATAAGGTGTTAAACTGGCAGTAACACACAAAACTATATGGCGTTAAGCTGGCAGTAACGCACACAGAACTATGGCGTTAAACTGGCAGTAACGCACAAAACTATATGGTGTTAAACTGGCAGTAACACACACAGAACTATATGGCGTTAAACTGGCAGTAACGCACACAGAACTATATGGCATTAAACTGGCAGTAACGCACACAAAACTATATGGCGTTAAACTGGCAGTAATGCACACAGAACTTTATGGTGTTAAACTGGCAGTAACGCACACAGAAGTAAAAGTAATCCAACCTATGTGTGCGATTTTATGTCAGTATTGCATTGTATATCCCTGTATGTTGTGGTCATTCAGGTGCCTATCTAATAGTTTTTTGAAATCATCGATGCTCCCCGCTGAAACCACTGCCTGTGTAAGAGAATTCCACATCCTAATCGCTCTTACAGTAAAAAACCCTCTACGTAGTTTAAGGTTAAACCACTTTTCTTCTAATTTTAGTGAATGGCCACGTGTCTTATTGAAGTCCCTTTCGCGGAAAAGCTTTATCCCTATTGTGGGGTCACCAGTACGGTATTAGTACATTGAAATCATATTCCCTGTTAAGCATCTCCTCTCCAAAAAGAACAAGTTCAGTGCTCGTAACCTTCCTCATAACTAAGGTCCACCAGTCCCTTTATTAGTTTTGTTGCGCTTCTCTGGACTCACTCCAGTTCCAGCACATCCTTCCCGAGGACTGGTGCCCAGAACTGGACAGCATGCTCCAGGTGCAGCCAGACCAGATTCTTGTATAGTGGGAGAATTATCGTTTTATCTCTGGAGTTAATCCCCTTTTTAACCACTTCAGCCCCGGAAGGATTTACCCCCTTCCTGACCAGAGCACTTTTTACAATTTGGCACTGCGTCGCTTTAACTGCTAATTGCGCGGTCATGCAATGCTGTACCCAAACGAAATTTGCGTCCTTTTCTTTCCACAAATAGAGCTTTCTTTTGATGGTATTTGATCACCTCTGCCGTTTTTATTTTTTGCGCTATACACGGAAAAAGACCGAAAATTTTGAAAAAAATTGATATTTTCTACTTTTTGTTCTAAAAAAAATCCAATAAACTCAATTTTAGTGTATATTTATTGGTTTGCGCAAAAGTTATAGCGCCTACAAACTAGGGTACATTTTCTGGAATTTACACAGCCTTTAATTTATGACTGCCTATGTCGTTTCTTGAGGTGCTAAAATGGCAGGGCAGTACAAAACCCCCACAAATGACCCCATTTTGGAAAGTAGACACCCCAAGGAAATTGCTGAGAGGCATGTTGAGCCCATTGAATATTAATTTTTTTTGTCCCAAGTGATTGAATAATGACAAAAAAAAAAAAAAGTTGTCACTAAATGATATATTGCTCACACAGGCCATGGGCATATGTGGAATTGCACCCCAAAATACATTTAGCTGCTTCTCCTGAGTATGGGGATACCACATGTGTGGGACTTTTTGGGAGCCTAGCCGCGTACGGGGCCCCGAAAACCAATCACTGCCTTTAGGATTTCTAAGGGCGTACATTTTTGATTTTACTCCTCAGTACCTATCACAGTTTTGAATGCCATAAAATGCCCAGATGGCATAAACCCCCCCAAATGACCCCATTTTGGAAAGTAGACACCCCAAGCTATTTGCTTTGAGGCATGTTGAGTCCATGGAATGTTTTATATTTTGACACAAGTTGCGGGAAAGTGACAAATTTTTTTTTTTTTTTGCACAAAGTTGTCACTAAATGATATATTGCTCACACAGGCCATGGGCATATGTGGAATTGCACCCCAAAATACATTTAGCTGCTTCTCCTGAGTATGGGGATACCACATGTGTGGGACTTTTTGGGAGCCTAGCCGCGTACGGGGCCCCGAAAACCAATCACTGCCTTTAGGATTTCTAAGGGCGTACATTTTTGATTTTACTCCTCACTACCTATCACAGTTTTGAATGCCATAAAATGCCCAGATGGCATAAACCCCCCCAAATGACCCCATTTTGGAAAGTAGACACCCCAAGCTATTTGCTTTGAGGCATGTTGAGTCCATGGAATGTTTTATATTTTGACACAAGTTGCGGGAAAGTGACAAATTTTTTTTTTTTTTTGCACAAAGTTGTCACTAAATGATATATTGCTCACACAGGCCATGGGCATATGTGGAATTGCACCCCAAAATACATTTAGCTGCTTCTCCTGAGTATGGGGATACCACATGTGTGGGACTTTTTAGGAGCCTAGCCGCGTACGGGGCCCCGAAAACCAATCACCGCCTTCAGGATTTTTAAGGGCGTGAATTTTTGATTTCACTCTTCACTGCCTATCACAGTTTCGGAGGCCATGGAAAGCCCAGGTGGCACAAACCCCCCCCAAATGACCCCATTTTGGAAAGTAGACACCCCAAGCTATTTGCTGAGAGGCATGGTGAGTATTTTGCAGCTCTCATTTGTTTTTGAAAATAAAGAAAGACAAGAAAAAAAATTTTTTTTTTTCTTTTTTCAATTTTCAAAACTTTGTGACAAAAAGTGAGGTCTGCAAAATACTCACTATACCTCTCAGCAAATAGCTTGGGATGTCTACTTTCCAAAATGGGGTCATTTGGGGGGGGTTTGTGCCACCTGGGCATTCCATGGCCTCCGAAACTGTGATAGGCAGTGAAGAGTGAAATCAAAAATTTACGCCCTTAGAAAGCCTGAAGGCGGCGCTTGGTCTTCGGGGTCCCGTACGCGGCTAGGCTCCCAAAAAGTCCCACACATGTGGTATCCCCGTACTCAGGAGAAGCAGCAGAATGTATTTTGGGGTGTAATTTCACATATTCCCATGGCATATTTGAGCAATATATCATTTAGTGACAACTTTGTGCAAAAAAAAAAAAAAATGTCTCTTTCCCGCAACTTGTGTCACAATATAAAATATTCCATGGACTCGACATGCCTCTCAGCAAATAGCTTGGGGTGTCTACTTTCCAAAATGGGGTCATTTGGGGGGGTTTTGAACTGTCCTGGCATTTTATGCACAACATTTAGAAGCTTATGTCACACATCACCCACTCTTCTAACCACTTGAATACAAAGCCCTTTCTGACACTTTTTGATTACATGAAAAAATTATTTTTTTTGCAAGAAAATTACTTTGAACCCCCACACATTATATATTTTTTAAAGCAAATGCCCTACAGATTAAAATGGTGGGTGTTTCATTTTTTTTTTTTCACACAGTATTTGCGCAGCGATTTTTCAAACGCATTTTTTGGGGAAAAAACACACTTTTTTAAATTTTAATGCACTAAAACACACTATATTGCCCAAATGTTTGATGAAATAAAAAAGATGATCTTAGGCCGAGTACATGGATACCAAACATGACATGCTTTAAAATTGCGCACAAACGTGCAGTGGCGACAAACTAAATAAATTTTTAAAAGCCTTTAAAAGCCTTTACAGGTTACCACTTTAGATTTACAGAGGAGGTCTACTGCTAAAATTACTGCCCTCGATCTGACCTTCGCGGTGATACCTCACATGCATGGTGCAATTGCTGTTTACATTTGACGCCAGACCGACGCTTGCATTCGCCTTAGCGCGAGAGCAGGGGGGACAGGGGTGCTTTTTTTTTTTTTTTTTTTTTTTTTTTCTTTATTATTTTTTTGCTTTTTTATGTTATTTTTAAACTGTTCCTTTCATATATATTTTTTTTTTAATCATTTTTATTGTTATCTCAGGGAATGTAAATATCCCCTATCATAGCAATAGGTGGTGACAGGTACTCTTTTTTGAAAAAATTGGGGTCTATTAGACCCTAGATTTCTCCTCTGCTCTCAAAGCATCTGACCACACCAAGATCGGTGTGATAAAATGCTTTCCCAATTTCCCAATGGCGCTGTTTACATCCGGCAAAATCTAAGTCATAAAATGCTCGTAGCTTCCTGTTTCTTAGGCCATAGAGATGTTTGGAGCCACTCTGGTCTCTGATCAGCTCTATGGTCAGCTGGCTGAATCACCGGCTGCATTCTCAGGTTCCCTGTTGAGACAGGAGAGCCAGAGAAAAACACGGAAGACGGGGGGGGCATTCCCTCCCACTGCTTGTAAAAGCAGTCTAGAGGCTAATTAGCCACTAGGATTGCTTTTACATGAAAGCCGACCGCTGGCTGAAAAGAATGATACCAAGATGATACCTAAACCTGCAGGCATCATTCTGGTATAACCACTCAAAGTCGTGAATGGCGTACCTGAAGACAAAAAAATGGTTAACAATAAAGCACAGTAAACGGTAAAGTATAAAAAATGGCAGACCTGAAAAACAAACATGATAAAACATAATAACAATAAAACATTGCAGAATAGAATACAGTAAAAAAGAGCAGAACAATAGAGAGAGAATAGAGAGAGAGAGAACAATAAAACGACAACTATTTTTTTTTATTTTATATTTTTGTATGTGTTTTTTTTTTGTTTTTGTTTTTTTACACTTTTTTTTGTAACTAACTTTTATAACTGTAACCGGTTCCAGGTTCGGGTCTCTCAAAATGTGATGGCATCTTGGGAGACCCTGTGAAAGTGTGTCCTAGTCTGTGCAATTCTGTACCCTACGCTAATACTCAACTAGTTTATGGTAGCGTTCAAAACATTCACCAATGCAAAGACCAGGATTGTCAGGATAGGAGGGACAATAATAGCGGGTGTCACGCCTATATCCGCGCTTGCTGCAGACACAACATCTTTTTTGGGGGGTTCGTTGGGTAGGGGTACTCGGGAGGACATAAAGAAAATGCCTCTCATGCAGCCGACTGCATTTGGTTGGGGATGTGAATGGGGGAAGTACGGGCGCTGCAGAAGTGGTGGGTTCCCAATTAGGATTGGCGAATGCAGCAGGAAGGGCACTATGGGCACGACGGGCCTGTGTTTGTCTTTTTGGTGGCAGCGGGACACTACTTGTGCTTGCCACCTCACCAGCTTGAACTGCACTTATGGGACTCGCCACGTCACCAAGTGTTACTGCAGTGCTGGTTTGACTATGACCGGGGTGTACTAGGCCGCTGGTGCTTGCCAGTTCACCAAAACGCTACCAAAAAAACTGTTAGCGATCGCAGGGATCAGGCCTGACTCTGCGAACGCTGCAGTTATGTGTTTAGTGTTTTGTAAGTGTCAGTGATCGATCGATACTGCACTTGGGTGGGCTGGGCCGGGCTGGGCGGAGGGGCAAAACGCAGGTGCTAGCAGGTATCTGGGCTGATCCCGCTAACACTGCGTTTTTGGAAACCCTAAACTGCTGGGGACGCTAGTATAGATCTGATCGGATCAGGTATTGATCTAATCAGATACTATACCACTAAGGGAGGTGTACGGTGCGTGCGTGGGTGTTAGCGCGACTGGCGCTAACCTGACGCTGCCTGGGGCTTGCCAGTTCACCAAAACGCTACCAAAAAAACTGTTAGCGATCGCAGGGATCAGGCCTGATTCTGCGAACGCTGCAGTTATGTGTTTTGTAAGTGACAGTGATCGATCGATACTGCACTTGGGTGGGCTGGGCTGGGCGGAGGGGCAAAACGCAGGTGCTAGCGGGTATCTGGGCTGATCCCGCTAACACTGCGTTTTTGGGAACCCTAAACTGCTGGGGACGCCAGTATAGATCTGATCGGATCAGATATTGATCCGATCAGATACTATACCACTAAGGGAGGCGTATGCTGCGTGCGTGGGTGTTAGCGGTACTGGCGCTAATCTGACGCTGCCTGGGGCGACGCATATCACCGCCGGGCGATCAGGGGCTAAACCTTTATTCGGTAATAAACGGCGGGTGCCCTGACACTATGAAAAATAAACGAACTAACCAGCGTCACCCGTAACGGTTATACGTGATCAGTGGTGAAAGGGTTAACTAGGGGGCAATCAAGGGGTTAAAACATTTATTAGGTAGTATATGGGGGTCCCTGTCGCTATAAAATGCTGACGGCGAACCTAAATATTTACGTTCCTAACTAGCGTCACCAGTGACACTAATACAGCGATCAGAAAAATGATCGCTTAGCGACACTGGTGACAGGGGGTGATCAAGGGGTTAAAACTTTATTAGGGGGGGTTAAGGGGGTACCCTAGACCTAAAGGGGGGTAACACTCACTGTCCTACCACAGTAACTGTCACTAACTGACACCCTGCAGTAATCAGAAAAAAAAAAAAAAATACTGCTTGGTGTCAGTGTTACAGGGAGGGGGGAGGGGTGATTGGGGGGGGATCGGGGGGCGATCGGGGGTGTAAAGTATGCCTGGCATGTTCTACTGTGTGTGTGTGTGTGTGTGTGTTGGTGCACTTACATGTCTTCTCTCCTCGGCGCTAGAACGGAAACTGCCGAGCCGAGGAGAGATGACATCACATCCTCTGCCTGTGTGTACTATACACAGGCAGGGGATGTTCCTCATTGGCTGGGAGCGATCGCGAGGGGGGGGCCACGATCGGATGGTCTCCCCCTCGTCTCTCATCGCTCCTAGCCAAATGCCGACCGCCGCTGGCACCGGGGGGGGGGTCCGATTGGACCCCCCCGCCCGCGGGAAGGCAATCACGTATGGGTACGTGATTTTGCCTGCCCGTGCCATTCTGCTCACGTATATATGCGTGAGGCGGTCGGCAAGTGGTCAATGCATGCCAATATTCTGTTTGCTTTGCTTGCAGCAGCTTGGCATCGCATGCCATTGCTGAGCCTGTCATCTACTAGGACCCCCAGGTCCTTTTCCATCCTAGATTCCCTCAGAGGTTCTCCCCCATTATAAGTAGATTGTATTCATATTTTTGCCACCCAAATGCATCATTTTAAATTTTTCTACAATAACCCTTGTTTGCCATGTAGTTGCCCCCCCCATTCATTTGTTCAGATCTTCTTGCAAGGTTTCCACATCCTGTGGAGAAGTGATTGCCCTGCTCAGCTTAGTATCATCCGCAAATACAGAGATTGAGCTGTTTACCCCATCCTCCAGGTCATTTATGAATGGATTAAATAGGGTTGGTCCCATGACAGAACCCTGGGGGACCCTACTTTTCACCCTGGACCATTCCGAATACTCCCCATTTATTACTACCCTCTGAACTCGCCCCTGTAGCCAGTTTTCAATCCATGTACTTACCCTATGGTCAATGCCAATGGACCTTACTTTGTACAGTAAACGTTTATGGGGAACTGCATCAAATGCTTTTTCAAAATCCAGACACACCACATCTACGGGCCTTCCTTTATCTAGATGGCAGTTCACCTCCTCATAGAAGGTTAATAGATTGGTTTGGCAAGAACGATTCTTCATGAATTCATGCTGATTGCTGCTAATGATACCGTTGTCATTTATAAAATCTTGTATATACAGTAGTCCCTTACCATCCCCTCCAAGAGCTTGCATACAATTGATGTTAGGCTAACTGGTCTGTAATTCAGAGGGATATATCTTGGCTCTTTTTTAAATATTTCTGCTACGTTGGCTTTTCTCTAGTCAGCTGGTACCAATTCAGTCAGTAGGAACAATGGTCTGGCAATTACTTGAGTTCCTTAAGGCCCCTTGGGTGCAAGCTATCTGGTCCCAGTGACTTATTAATATTAAGTTTTTCAAGTCTAATTCTGTCCTCTGTTAGCCATGACGGTACTTCCTGTGACATGTCATGAGGATAACCATTGCAGTTTTGGTTACTGAAGCCCCCCGTTTCCCTCGTGAAGACCGAGGAGAAGAATAAATTCAAAACCTTCGCCATCTCTCCATCCTTAGTAACCAGATTCCCTTCATCATTCTTTATGGGACCAATATGATCCCTTTCTTACTATTTATGTACTAAAAAATTTCTTGGTATTTTTTTTACTCTCCTCCGCTATGTGCCTATCGTGTTCTATCTTAGCCGCCCTGATTGCACCCTTACATTTCTTGTTTCATTCTTTGTAAAGCTGCAATGCTGACGATGATCCCTCAGCCTTGTATTTTTTGAAGGCCTTCCCCTTTGCTTTTATATGCATTTTTACATTGGAGTTAAGCCACCCAGGACTTTTATTAGCTCTTTTAAATGTATTTCCCCTTGGGATAAACTGGCTAATGCCCTTACTTATTATACTCTTAAAGCATACCCATTTTTCCTCTGTGTTCTTTGTTCCTAAGAGTTTATCCCAATTATTATCCTCTAGCAAGGATCGTAGTTTAGGGAAGTTGGCTCTTTTGAAATACAGTCGTTGTATTCCCCTTACGTTTCCTATTTGTGTGATTTATACTAAAACTAATTGACCTGCGATCGCTGTTTCCTAAATTGCCCCGTATTTCACATCCGTGATCAGGTTTGTGTTGTTGGAAATCAGTAGGTCTAGTAAAGCTTTGTTTCTAGTGAGTGCATTTACCATCTGACCCATGAAATTGTCCTGCAAACATTTAGGAACTGGCAATCCTTAGATAAATGTGCAGTTCCTTCCACCCATTCTATGTCTGGATAATTAAAAGCCCCCATTATAATCACACTTCCCATTCTTGCCTCCGCCTCCTCCCTCTGGTTAGGGGGCTTATAGCATACTCCCAGTATTACTTTCCCCTTAGTTTCCTTCCTTTGTAGCTCTACCCATAAGGTTTCCACCTCCTCCCTTGCTCCCTTAGTGATGTCATCTCTCATATTCACTTGTTCATCATTTTTTATATACAGGCATACCCCTCCCTCTTTTTTATACTCCCTATCCCTGCGATATAGGGAATACCCTTGAATGGTTGCCAGCCAATCATGAGAGCTGTCGAACCAAGTCTCTTTAATTCCTACAAAATCAAAATCCTCCTCCTACAACAGTAGCTGTAGTTCTCCCATCTCCCAGACTCCTGGCATTGGTGAACATGCCACATAGTTTAGACCGGTCGCATACTATTTCCTTGTTGGGTGCTCTGGGGTTGCAAATAGGACTTGTTACTATACTTACCTAGAGTCTAGGTGCTTTAATCAACCTACCACTAATGCCCCCAATACTACCCTCTGGAATATGTTCCGTGCTGGCTATCTCTACCTCTGGACCCCCCCATCGCCTAGTTTAAAAAAAGCCCCTAACTTTTTGCCCATCTTCACTCCCAGCAGATCTGCACCTTCCTCATTTAGGTGCAGCCTGTCCCTTCTATAGAGCTGATAACCGACTGAGAAGTTGCCCCAGTTCTCCAGGAACCCAAACCCCTCCTTTCTACACCAGCTCCTCAGCCACTTGTTTACTCCCCTTATCTCCCTCTGTCTTTCTGGTGTGGCTCAAGGTACCTGTAGTATTTCTGAGAATACTACCTTGGAGGTCCTTTTCTTCAATTTAGCTCCTAAGTCCCTAAAATCGTTTTTTAGGACACTACGGGGTTGATTTACTAAAGGCAAATCCACTCTGCACTACAAATGCACTTGAAAGTGCACTTGGAAGTGCAGTTGCTGTATATCTGAGGGGAAGATCGGAAATCAGGGGAAGTTCTGCTGATTTTATCCTCCAATCATTTACAAGCAAAAATTGCTGTTTTTTTATTTTCCTTGCATGTCCCCCTCGGATCTACAGTGACTGAACTTCCAAGTGCACTTGCAGTGCACTTGTAGTGCAAAGTGGATTTGCCTTTAGTAAACCCCTCCATCTTCCTCTGACTTTGTCATTGGTGCCAACATGCACCATAACAGTCGGGTCTTCCCCAGCCCCTCCCGGTAATCTGTCCACCAGATATATATAGTACATATCACCAAAAGAAATCTGTTTTTGTCTCAAAAAATTATTTTTTAAATTATTTTTTAATTATTGCCATTCAAAGTGTAAAATCTGAAAAATGTCCTGGGCAGGAAGGCAGTGAAACAGTCTGGTCTTAATGTGGTTAAATATTGAAACTGGTTTTTCTCAGCCCAAACAGAACAAATAAACACATTTTTAGCAAAATATTAAGTGAGACAGTCTCTGGGGAAAAAAAGGTGTCTCAAAGCGCATTTGAGAAAGGGGCATGCCCTGAAACATGTCGTCCTGGTAACCGGCTTAGTGTACTGTTCCTTTGGGGTTCCTTCAGTTTGTTTCGGGTCAATGGCTGAGTACTTTCAGGTTTTTGGTGACATCACTCCCTGGCTAGAGCCCCTAGAAGCTTTTCCATCATGGCTGGCAGGCATCTATCTCCCTTTCTGTGCTGGATGTTTGACTGGAGATTGGCACACTTCATCTGCTCTCAGCCTGTTAACATTCCATCACTGCCTGGGATTACTGTTCAGCACCATGTAAGTTCTATTTGATTACTTCAAAAAACTTGGCATCTTTCTTTGATAATAATGTTTTCTGTGGAATTTCCTTTAGCCCAAGACTGTGTGCAAATGTTTTGAGTCCAGCTATTACATGCATCTGCCATTGCGTTTCCTATATGTTGAGGTGTGAAATTTGAAGGTGTATACTGTGGTGTCTAAGAATAGTCTGTTTTTAGTTTGATTGAATAGTTTGTATTTGGTTTGATTGATTAGAGAAACATATTAAGCAATGAGTAAGATATTTTATGATTTTCTTCACCTTCTGTCCATAGGACCAATTTTGTGTGCTGTTATTTGTCCTCTAGATCTACTATAAATAAGTTGGCATACTGGGGTGCCACCGTACTTCCTATAGCAGTACCTATAAATTGAAGTTAAACATCATCATTTAATTTGAAAAAGTTGTGTGTTAGAGTGAATTCATTGACCTGTGTACAACACTCAACACTGTATTTGTGGTTTGGTGAGGTTAATACAAATCAGTGACTTGCAGCAATCCCATCCTTATGAGGAATATTGTAGTACAGAGATTCTACATCCATAGTCACTAGAAGTGTATTTGGTGGTAATTGCTGTATGCTGTGGAGCTTGTTCAGGAAATCAGTTATATCTTGCAGGAAACTAGCAGTATTTCAGACTGATGGTTTAAGCACTTTTTCCACAAGGCTTGAGTTTTTTTTCAGTAAGTATATGCATTCATATTATGATGGATCTTCTTGAGGTTCCTGGCTTGTGGATCTTTGGCAGCATATAGAAGTTCCCAATTTCTGGTTTTCTGGTGTAGAACTGTTAAATTATGTTTCTGGATTATCTGTAATATCTGGAATATTTGATATTCTGTATCCATGTATTATCTGGAATAGTACTGTTAGGTCAAATTGTTAAAATTGTTTACCATTTACTCGTCCAGTAAAATCTTGGGTCGGATCCTAATTCCAGTTTTTATAGTATTTTTCATCTGCCAGCTGCCTTTTTTACATACGTAAAATGTAAAAATAATATTTGGCATGCACCAATAGAAATAATAGAACAATTAAACATTTTTCCACATATGACGTGCACACTTAACATTCAACACCTACTCCATCAAGGGACAGACTTTGTCTTGTGAACTGAAGAATCTGCATAATAAGCCATTCGTTTTTTTTAAGAGTTTTAACTTTTTGCTACTATAGCCAGTGAATTATTGATGTGAATTGAAAATTGTATTTAGGTAGAATCACAGTGCTTTTGAGTAGGAGGATGGTGAAGTGCAACAGCAGCAGAAATAAACAGAAATGTAGATATAGTCTTTTAAAAGTTATGGTCATGGATATTATTTTTTAAAAGTAAACCTACATTTTTCTCAAACAATACTTATATTTAATCATGTGTCAGCCATATGTAATATTTAAATGTTGTAAAGATTGTACACAGATGCCTGTAGAGGTGAACAAACCAACTAAAACTTTCTCTGCCTCTGGCTTGAATAAATCAAACCCATGTGTACCTCCTAAAGTATATGTATCTAGTTTTAGAATATGAGGAGAAGGGGGTAAGCCTGTCTTAAGACTCCCCTTTTCCTTATGGGATCATGGTAGTAGCTATTTCTAGGCTCCCCGCTGTGTTAAACAGCGGGCAAACCTATGATTGGTTGTTCCAGATCAGCTGACCTGGACCTTTCTGGAAGCTTAGGGTTCTCCTTTCAGGATAGTCAGGAAAGTTCAGATGATTCCCTGGAATGTTTTGGAAATCCTGGGGGTCCCTATATAAAGGGATAGTCCATAGGGTCTGGGATCAGTCACCTGAAGAGGATCAACCAGCATAAATTGGAGCCATAATATTGGGCAAAGGAGTTTTAATACATCTGCTGGTGACACCTCTTCAGAGGCATATAGACTCTCTTATGCCAATTAATGGAGTGAGTGGAAGCAGAGAGGGGAGAAGATTGGCTCCGGCGCATTACCTGTGGGACCCGGAGATGAAGTGGCTACCATGGATGTCACCAGTAATGAAAGGGAGAGTACAGTTTCCACTTCCATGTCGGAGGTGGCACAATCAGCACCGAAGATTCAGCCCGTCACCGCCCAGGAACATGTCCTCTCGCAGGGCTAAGTTGGCCTCTCAAAACAAGCAGTGGCCAGCTTGCGAAGACACGGCAGGTGGAGCTAACAGATGATGGAGCAGTCAGGGGCGGCCTTCCCTGATCCCCTGTGGTTAGTCTTGTCCCCTGGGCAACGAGCGACGCTGGACCCGGCAAGGTTGGCAAGGCAACAGGATGCAGTGTTGGCGATCCCTAGCAACTCAGCTGTGTTGGTTCCACTGGACAAAGGAACAGCAGATACTAGCATCCCAGTGTTCTGTACCTCTCAGCAGCCTGAGTTGTCTGGAGCTGGAGGAGAGGCTGCAGGAGGTGAGACACAATGCTTTGCCAGCTATCTTTATATTTGTCTAAGTTTAGAACTCATTTTCAGTTAAAGAATCCCTCTGTTTTTCCTTCTGCTTATTTGTCATCTGCTCATTCCTCTATTAATCCTGACTGTGTGTTAGATAGAGATCCATCTGCTGTCATCTGGTCAGCAAGTAATGTTTCTAAGTCAGTTGATTTGGTTTAATTTGCAGTTTTTCCTCCTACAGTAAAAACAGTTATGCCTGCCTGTATTTATACTGGAGTATCTGACGCTTGTTTGAAGGAGTCCATGCCAAGTTTATTATTACCCCTAGGTTTTCAATTATCTGCCAGTGTTAAGGAGAAGATATGGAAGGGTGATTTTTCATGGATATTTTGTCGCTTTTACCATCTGTGCAAGAGTCTTTTTCAAAATCTGATAAAAGTGAGAAAACAGAGGAAGATCTACGCAGATCAGTGACCAAGTCTTCTCTAATTGGTTACAGGGGTTTTGTATCAATGCCAGCATATTATGTGAAAGATTTCCGGACAGAAGTCCAGGCCTCTTTCAACATATTCACATTATCCAGGAGGCATATAGGTGTTTTACTGGATTCTCTTGGTTCTCATATGATGAGGCCTTTTGTCAAAAGTTGGCAGTTTACCCCAGTTTACAGTGGAGTTCAAAAGATGTAGGTTTTTTGGCTTAAACTTTTCCTTTCACAGAAACCGAGCTTTCCCAGGTCAAGTACAGGTAATGTTTCAAATTTATCTGCTGTTTGTTACAGAAAAGATATAGGTTTCGCATTTAATGACAGCCAGTGCAGGTAGCCCGCTACATGTAAATACAAACACGAGCGTGCTCTCTGTGCAGGCTTACATCCTGTGTCTAAATGCTTTTGTCAAAATGTCCTCAGCCAACCAGCAGCAATCTCAAAGAGACCTTTTTCTTAAAAGCAATCACGCCAGTGAAAGTGGCAAGCATGTTACCTTGGCTTCAGTGTTATCCAAATTGGCACACAGCGGAGCTTCTCATTAAGGGTTTTGATGAAGGTTTTTTAATCCCCCCCTTACACAGGTTCCAGTTGTAATATGGTGAAAATTTTAAAATCTGTCTCTGATTTGCCTCTAGTGGTTAGTGAAAAGTTGGATATTAAAATTTCACAGGTCAGGGGGCGCATGTGCGGCACGATGCGGAACGGATGTGTTTAGACACAGCTCCATCTGACCCAGACAGCCAAGCCCATCCCCAGGGCCACCAAACTCCAAATCCACCCCAAAACATCAAGCACCCCTGTGGGAAAGTGTAGTGCCTGTTGGCGGGCAAAAAGGCGCTCGTTCACCGCTCTCAGCACTCGCTCATAAACTTTCTCCTTAACACCAGAAAAGGAACTACAAGGATGTCCCAAAATGGCGCTGGACCCTCGGCGGCTTCATGCAGCCCCACGTTGGATCAAACACCCACACAGAGAGACTATAAGTACAATCCTCTGCTATCTAAAGCTGACCTTGATGCTAGTCTATCCACAATATATGAGAAGTTAGTGGATAAGATTCAGCTAGAACTACACAAATCCACTAATGTCCTCTCACAGGAGATTGAAGCAATAGGAGGCAGAACAGATATACTAGAGACTAAGCATGATGAACTTTCACTGGCTCATAATGACCTAAGGAAAGATTATGAAATCCTGGCTGACAATTTTTCATATATGCAGGCTCAGATCGAAGATCTGGACAATCGTAATCGTAGAAACAATATAAGATTTTGTGGAATCCCTGAGTCAGTTACAGAACTCATCCCAACTGTAACAAAGTTCTTCTATAATCTGGTGCCTGATAAACCTCTCACAGCATTCACCTGTGACAGAATACACAGGGCCCTTCACCCTAAATCTACGCTTGATAAACCTCCCTGTGATGTGATTATGTGCATGAAGGATTTCCTCATTAAGGAAGATATCATGCATGCATCCAGAAACACACCAAATATAGAATTTGAAGGCCACAGAATCCAAATTTACCCAGACATCTCTCCTGCCACAATGGACAGGAGACACAGAATGAAGGAGGTTACCTCTATACTACAGTCAGCAAGAATAAAATATCGCTGGGGTTTCCCATTCAAACTTCCTGGGATGCAGAACGGCGCAATATACACAGTAATCAACATTATTGAAGGAAAAGATCTTCTGGTCAAGTTGGGCCTGCTGGAATCAGAACCACCAAATAGACCTCCCATCACTCCCAGATCATCACCAATTTGATCCACACCAGCATCTAGATGTAACCAGTGAGACCAATGGCACCAATCTTTCCTGGATCAAACAGCATAATCTTCAAGCTCACACTTGATTTTTCACAAGGAGGGAAGAATAGAAGGAAACAAGAGGAAGATGGAGAAAATTTGTTTGGTGGGGTGGTTTTTTTTTTTTTACTGTACTTAGCCTCTGGTCTGGCTTGATTTAAATGCACTCCTGTAGCCAGAACACACATTTTTGAATTTCACTCAGCCCCTGGTCTGGCTTGATTTGATAGCTCTCCCGCAACCTGAACACATGTTTTAGACGATGCTCATGGATAAATTTTTTTCCTTTGTAACAATAAGGTTACCAGACCTCACCCTAGACAGTTGACCAGATACTTTGGCACGAGTGAATACAATGACCCCTATAGGTGTTTTTCACCTCAGATAAACAAGGGGGGGTGTTTTTTTTCCTCTTAGGTCTCCAGTAACTCTATAATAATAATACCACTCTGATAAGTCTACATTATACCCTTCCTCTTAGTGGTATCTTGAAATATTATATTAACATGCACAAAAGTATTTCTCTCTATTCTAGTTTCTCATATAGCTTGGCTCATATGCCGCAGCTAGATTGTTCCCCTACCCACTCTCGGAGCCTGGTATTGCCTCTCTACATCAGGGTCAAAGCCCCGGGCTTGGATGGTGGGCGTAGGACAGTTGTGTCCTCGTTTATGTTATTTGTGGTCAAGTCACACGTTGTCACTTGACCCCCATACTTTACATTTTTCGTATTTCTTGGTCTTTTTGTCCTATATTTTTCATTTCTTATGCAATGGAAGACACAAGTCATCAACACATATCCTTAGATCTGTTTTGATGGCTTTCTCTTCAATATACCTCATGTTTTTGGTACACTGCTGTTTACTAGTACAATATGTTACACAAATACACATTGGTAATCCTTGGTGTTATGGAAATATCTGTAAATATATCTTACACCACATACTGGTCAGGTTCTATTTATATGTACCCCATTTCAACATGCCTACATTTAATTTAGCTGACACCTTATTTTTTGTTGAATAATGGGTCTTAAAATCCTGTCTCACAATGTCCAGGGATTTAATTCCCCAAATAAAAGGAAAAAAGCTTTCAGACATTATAAGAGACTGGGTGCAGATATAATCCTATTACAAGAGACCCACTTCTCAAACCACCCACAATATTTTGACAAGACATACAGCCAGATGTGGATATCCGCTTTATCATTATAAGAAGGTTTAATAAATAATAAAACACTAACAATCGCTTCAATATAAGCCCTGAACTAATCACAATCCACTTTTTTTTCTAAATTTTTTGATATTCTAGACCGTCACAATTCCACACATACAATTTTGGGTCGTGATTTTAATCTAGCGGCACACCCTGCCCTCGATAGAAGCAGAATAGCCCCCTCCTCAAAAGCCTTTTCCAAATCTATTAACTGTTCCCTTAACAAATTTCAGTTAATTGATTCATAGAGGGCTCACAATGTGGGAGTAAAAGCATGCACACACTAATCATTCACACACGATTGTTATGCTCGCTTGGATTACATCTTTAGCACCCCAATATTGTTAGCTAACTCCTCCAAGGCACATATCCACTCCTGCCCATGGTCTGACCACCAAATTATTTCCTTTGATACATCACACATAGGTTTAGCCCCTACTCCTTTCAGTTGGTGCTTACAGACCCTTCTATCATACAACAGATTACCTCACATATAGAAGTATACTTCTCACATAATACAACAGAAGATATACCTCCCTCTATACTATGGTCGGCTCATAAAGCAGTTTTAAGGGGTCACTTAATAAATATTGCTTCTATTAACAATAAAACCAGACTAACAGACATTAAATGCCTTACTAAAGACCTAGATAACCTATACAATAAAATCAATCACACCGCATACCAAGACCTTACTCACCAGATCCAAATCAAACGTCAAAAAATTTGACTCAATCCTATCAACAAACATAGAAAAATCCCTTAGATTTTCTAAAGCTAAATTCGTACTTCATAGTAACTCTACCTCTACAATGTTTGCAAGGAAACTAAACCAATGCCATAAACCACCTCATGTCTACAAATTAAGAGATCAGAGGAGCAATCTGGTTACCCACCCACAGGTTCTTGATATATTTTCAAACTTCTATAAAAATCTCCTCCCAGGTCCACAAACACATCCCTCAACATCCTCATTCAATTGACTGGATGGTTTACAACTCTCTTCACTATCTAGCTAGCAAATAGCTGCTCTTAATGAACCATGTACAGACCTTGAAATCAATAACATATCATCAAATCTCTATAAACATCCACTGCCCCAGGTCCAGATGGATTCACCACCTCCTATTACAAAAAAAATTGCATCATTATTAACATCCAAACTCACTAAATTGTTCAACCATATTCTACAAGGCAATCACTTCCCCGATGACATGCTATTAGCTAACTTATCCCTAATCCCAAAGCCACATAAAGACCATTCCCTCCCACAAAATTTTCAGCCCATTTCAATTCTTAATAGCGACTTAAATATCTTTGGTAGAATTCTATCAGACAGATTTACTGGAGTTGTCTCATCTCTGATACATACTGACCAAACCGGCTTTATCCCTGGTAGACAGATAGTAGATAATATTATTATTATTTAAGGTACTTATATAGCGCTGTCAATTTATGCAGCGCTTTACATATACATTGTACATTCACATCAGTCCCTACCCTCAAGGAGCTTACAATCTAAGGTCCCTAACTCACATTCATATACTAGGGCCAATTTAGACAGAAGCCAATTAACCTACCAGCATGTTTTTGGAGTGTGGGAGGAAACCGGAGTACCCGGAGGAAACCCACGCAGGCACAGGGAGAACATGCAAACTCCAGGCAGGTAGTGTCGTGGTTGGGACACTAATATCTGACTGGTCTCAAATATCATCCAAGAGGCTAACCTGCATTCTCACCAGATTTGCTTATTAAGCCTTGACATTCACAAGGCGTTCGATAGTTTAAATTGGTCATATCTAAACCACCTACTCCTTAAATTTGGAATATCGGATACATTTATACATGGATTCAATGCCCTATACCACACAAACTAAAATCAAAATCCCAGGTAACAACTCTGATTTCTTCCCATTGAGTAAAGGCACTAGACAGGGTTGCCCATTATCCCCCCTGTTGACCTGTTGACAGAACTCCATAAATTCCATAAGCTCTCTGGTCTAAGTATAAACTTAAATAAATGTTCAGCACTTCCTATTAACATTACTCCTGTCGTGACATCCATATTGCAAGAAAAATTCCCCTTCATATGGTGCCTACATTCATTTAGGTACCTAGGAGTACATATCACTGCTTCCTATAACACTCTATACAAATCTAACTACCCACCACTCTTTTCTCATATAAGTAAATTATTTAAATTGTGGTCCTCTTACCATATTTCATTCCTGGGTAGAATTTGCGCTTTCAAAATGACAATCCTCCCAAAACTTCTCTACTACTTCAGAGCACTTCCAGTCAACATCTCCAAAACTAGATTAGATGCACTTCAAAGAGAAATTAATAAATTCATATGGTCAGATAAGAAACCCAGATTCAGCTACTCCCTGGTGCATAGACCACAAATCAAAGGTGGTCTTGAACTACCAAACATCTGGCAATACTTTTGAACTGCCAGATTCTCACAGTTAGCACAATGGCCTGCCTACATAGATCATATACCATGGTTATCCTTTGAATCGATCTTGATTTCCCTTTTATTTCTTCCAGGTCTTTTATGGTCTGATATAAATTCTCACCGCAAAATCCTCAAACAAAATATAATAGTCGCACATTCTTTCCAACTATGGCTTAAACATAAAAATACCTTTAAACTTTCCTCAGAAGTTCCCCCATTGGCCTCATTCTTAGTAGATCCTAGATTTACACAGGCATATAATGATCATAGTCCCTTTACACTGTGATTAAATAATGAACTAACCTCTCTTAGATCCCTAGTTTGTGACTTGATGTTTCCCACTTTCAAACTTCTCGAATCTAAATATGGACTCCCAAACTCAAAACTCAGATTAGAAATTTCTTTGCAGATTACTATGCACTAACATTACAACCTCCAAATAAAATTTTTGAACACATCTGTATATACTCCCCGAGTGATAGAGGTTTAATTTCTCAATCATACAGTCTTATCAACAGATTTTCTCTACCAGAGAAATCTGGACCCATGTTACATTGGGAATTAGACTGCTCATTTACAACAACGAGATGGGAAAAAAATGATAGACAACCTCCGCAAGAGCAACCATGCTATCTCAGTTAGAGAGACACCATTAAAATTACTAACCAGATGATATTTGACCCCTTAAAAGATCCATAACTTCTACCCTACAGCCTCCCCTAATTGCTTTAGAGGCTGCTTAGAACAAGGGACTCTTGTACACATATTCTGGAGCTGTAAGTTTCCTCAAACCAATATGGCTTTAGAAACATCAGGCAAAACAATTGAACTTTCACCCAAAATATGTCTTCTGTTTGCCTCCATACTAAATATTCCAACATAATACGCTCACTGTTTAGTGCCATACAATGGATGATTGCTTTTAACTGGAGATCAACTAATCTCATCTGATCGCAAGTACTATCTAGGATGGGAAAGATGAAACTCACTGAGAGAATCCATCACACACTTTATGATAATATGCATATTTTTAACAAAAAATGGTCATATTGGGATCCACCTTAATCACCTAGATCTTTTCAACTATCTATATGCCATTGTAATCATTGTAATCTAAATTCCTCTAATTACATAGCATAGTTAATGTGATTTTCCACCAAGTTTCTTTCAACAACTTCTTTTACTGTGATTTATTGTACAAGTTTGTATTATTGCCTGTAAACATTCACTTTGTACCACTTTTTATATGATTGATCTTCCAATAAAAACTTTTGTAAAAAAAAAAAGAAATTTCACAGGGCAGGATATGTGGCACTGTTGATTATCCTCCTTTTATATATTTTCATTTGTTACCATTGGGTTTAGTATCTAAAAAGAGCCTAATACTTACCGTTTAATACATCATCTGTCTTTTCCTCAAGGGTCATCTCTTGTCGTCAGTATCATATGCATCTTTTGATCTTTTGAGCATGCGGTTTAAAAAATGAAATTGCTAGGGGATACTGTTTTATTGGCTAAGGCAGATATAAAATCTGCATTTAAACTTCTTCCAATCCACCTCAGCTGTTATAACTTTAGTTTTAATTTTCAATGCTGTCTTCCAATGGGGTGTTCGCTCTCTTGTTTTTATTTTGAGGAATTCTCTACTTTTTTGGAATGGGTGGTATCATATAGATCTGGGTCCCCATTTTTGATCCATTATCTTGACGATTTTTTATTCATGGTGCCTTCTGATTCTTCCTAATGTCTTTCACTCTTAAAAGATAGGTTCACTTTTTAAATTTTTTTTTTTCTAAATTGCAGCCCCCATACGTACCAATATAGCATTCATGTACTTTTTTGCAAAAATATCAAAGCTTTCCAATAAATCTACAGACACTTACTTCACTTGTCCTCATAAATGTTTTCAAACATGTCCATTGCTTCTACCTTACTTCCTGGACAGACTAGAGGTCATGACACATAAAGGAGATGACCAGATGACCTCATTAGCACACCCCCTGAATCATCCACCCTCCTACCTACCTCCCATCTCCATGTTCATGTTTTTTAAATGAAATGCAATCAATCAGTGATCACCCTTCTCACTAAATACATAATATACAGATTGCATAGTGTATGGCCATCTTTATACAAGTACATAGGAGGGAGTGGACAGAAACACTCAGTTGTCAAGCCCCGTTCACATGTTTGCATAGCAGGAACTCGCATTCCCATGTGCGTTTTTTTTGTTTTGTTTTTTTTAGCGAGGGGGAGGTGTTTTGCAGCATTTTCACTCATCACACATAGGGCAGCCCACCCACTGTGATTTTTGGTGCACCGCATTTCTGAAATGCAAGGAAACACACAGATGTGAATGGAGCCTCATTGTTCTTGCATTAACGCACCAATTTCACTTTCAGGCCCCATTCACATCTAGAATAGTGGGTGCGCACATTTTGTGGCTCGTTTTTCCTGTGACACGCAAAGGGCAGCCTATTGATTTCAATAGGCTGCATTACATATGACTCATGGGATATTCTGGCGTTTTGTGGGTTGTTTGTTATTTACTGTGCATCTTGTAGCATTTGCCACTCGTTTTTTCACATGCCAAAATGTGTGTTTGCTTCAGTGTTTGGTGTGCTGTTAACAATTAGTGCAAATGAAAGTGCAACTAGTAATTTTAGGTGTATAAAGATGGCCATACACTATGCAATCTGATTGTAAAATCTTTAGATTTACCAAATTTATATAATAGAAGGAAACACCTATCTAGCCAATCACTCTGTATCCAATCAGGCAGGCCCTTGCACTACATAGTCAAACAAGAAGTTTGTGACTTTGAGTGAGGCAATCGATGGTCTTGGAATTCACATAGTGTATATATCGTGTCTGGGGTCCCCTTAGTCTGCCTGTAAAGTAATGCATCGTTCCTGTGTTTAGAACAGTACCACAGCAAAATGACATTTCTAAAGGAAAACATTTCATTTAAAACTGCTCACAGCTGTAATGAATTGTCAGATCCCAGCAATATAGATCATTGAAAAAAACGGCATGGGTCCCCCTACCCCAGCCCATTACCAGGCTCTTTGGGTTCGGTATGAATATTAAGGGGAACCCAGCACCAAAATGTAAAAAAAAAAATGTGTGGGGGTCCCCCCAAAATCTATACCATGCCCTTCAGGTCATGTGACATCACGTAACATCAGAGGGGGCGGGTTCACCCGTTTACATCACTGGGTGGCCCCCCTCAGCTATATAACAGCTATCAATGCAGAAAGCCTGCAGTCAGCGAGTTTATTCTGTTTTTTGTTTTTTTTCTCGGTCCATCAGACACTGTGATCAAAGATGGATGGACATCACCGGACACTTTTTTTTTAATAAATGACTTTATCTCGCAGTGCATTGATGATCTTGCCGTTCATTATGTCGCGTTCCGCGGGCGCTCAAATTTCTCATGAACACCCCATGTTAGGTATTCGGCGAACGGGCGAACACCCTTTGTTTGAGTCGAACTTACATTCGACTCGAACATCGGGCTCATCGCTAGCGGCCACCCCCAAAGCATCCCTAGAGAGTAGAATTCTCCAATTGTGGTGAAATAGCAACAGGAAATTGTTTATGTGGGATCCATGATCTTTATAAAGGAGAGTATGAAATGGTAAGACTCAGTTATGAGTAATACTGAGGATGGTCAAGGTCCATACCAAGTGAAGTGTGAACAAATAAAAGGATAATGAAAGGAAGGGAACATGTGACTGAAATTATAACTAGCATTAACCGAATTGGTGATACCTAGGTGAAACCTATATATAAGCCATTAATTGATGATAACTACCTCAAGGGGGCAATGAAGACTGTGTGTGTCCAAAATGTATCTGATATGTCTGCATGGTAGCATGGTCCATGAGAAATAAAGTGTGCAGCTGAAAAACTGTGACTCAAGGGGTACTCTAAAGGCCTCACGCCGCACCCACAGGTTCCTCCTAGTGTCACGCAGGCATCATAGAAAAGGGAATGACACACCCATCCAGGGCGGCACCCAACATCCCTGATTGGGCGACAACTAACTCCCAATCCAATTGACCCAAAGTGTGGAAAAAGACGCACACGTAATGACGACTATGGCATCACACATGTAGCGCCTAGCGTGGTGCCGATGCACAGTAGGAACCTGCCCTGGCTCCCACCACTCGGTGACATGGAGTAGAGGGGAGGGGGAGGGTGCCCAGTGCGCATCGCAGCTCCTGGACATCAGACGGTCAGGCGGTTCCAGGGGTACAACTGACAAGAGTGAACAGAAAGATGGTATACATAAGGGCAATTAGACATGTTGCTAAATATATGTCTCGTGTTTGCGGGCCAAAGGTCCATCAAACACACAATTAACATAATAGACAATACTAAGCTTTACATTCACTGGCCAATTGCCTCCATCCCTATTTACGTAAGCATGAAGGAAAGGGGAAGGAAGTTTGGTGGGACTTTAAATGAGGCACATATTCCCATGTGCCGCCATCCCTAAATCCCAGTGTGACACTGGGAGGAACCTGTGGGTGCGGCATGCGGCCTTTAAAGCACCCTTTTGAGTCACAGTTTTTTAGCTGCACACTTCATTTCACATGGACCATGCTACTATGAAGACATATCAGGTAAATTTTGGACTCACACAGTGTTTGGTTACATTTCCTGTCAATTGATATATGAGTTTTAATTAGAGCTAATTGGTGTTCTGTAAAAAAATTTTCAGACATATGGGTGCATCAACCCCTGAAGAAGTGGTTTTGCACCACAAAATGCACAGGGAATTGTAGGATGCACACAATTATCTATTTTATCCAATTATTGCATGCACCTGAATAAAGATAATATCCTTATATGGAGCTTTGCAAACTTTCTGGCCAAATTATATAATTCATATGGAGTTTTAATTTATAATTGGTAACTGGAATGCGTTGCTATATCAATTTTATGTATATATGGGAATTGGCTCTATCTAATCCTATTATGTATGTGTATATATGAAATGGTTTTTATTGCTATGTATGTATATGTATGAAATGGTTTTATATTTTCTTACAAACGCTATATGAATTCCAAAATAATAAATATGTTGTATTTTATAATTCATAACTGTCCATCGATTGCCTCACTCAAAGTCCCAAACTTCTTGTTTGACTAATTGATTTAGGGGTGGAGGCACATGGGAATATGTGCCTCATTTAAAGTCTCACCAAACCCCTTTCCCCTTTCCTTCATGCTTACCTTACACTACATAGTTGATTGTAGATCTAAAGGAGATTGTACAATTAGATTGTATAGTGTATGGCCATCTTTATACACTTAAAATTACTAGTTGTGCTTTCAGTGCCATTAATTGTTAACGGCACACCAAACACAGAAGCAAACACACATTTCGGCATGTGAAAAAATGAGTGGCAAATGCTGTAAAATGCACAGTAAAAAACATGCAACCCACAACACGCCAAAATATCCCATGAGCCACATGTAGTGCAGCCCATTGAAATCAACAGGCTGCCATTTGCGTGTCACAGGAAAAACGAGCCACAAAATGTGCGCTCCTACTATGCTAGATGTGAATGGGGCCTGAAAGTGAAATTGGTGCGTTAACGCAAGAACAATGAGGCTCCATTCACATCTGTGCGTTTCCTTGCATTTCAGCAATGCGCTGCACCAAAAATTGCTCTAAAAAAAAGTTCTGAAGCTTCTTTGGGGCGATTGCTGTGGGCAGGGCAGCCCATTAAGGTGGGTGAGCTGCCCTATGTGTGATGAGTGAAAATGCTCCAAAACACCCCCCCCCCTCGTTAAAAAAAAATGCATGTGGGAATGCGAGTTCTCCCTATGCAGAGATGTGAACGGGGCTTGACAGCTGAGTGTTTCTATCCACTCCCTCCTATGTAATTGTATAAATGTGGCCATACACTATGCCATCTGATTGTATATTGTGTATTTAGTGAGAAGTGATCACAGATTGATTGCATTTTATTTAAAAAAATGTGAACCTGGAGATGGATGGTAGGTAGGAGGGTGGATGATGCAGGGGGTGTGCTAATGAGGTTAGCTGGTCAACTTCTTCCTGTGTTATCACCTATAGACTGATAAGGAAATGTACTAATGGATACATTTGGAAACATTGGTGAGGACAAGTGAAGTAAGTGTCTGTAGATTTACTGGAAAGTTTTAATATTTTTGCAAAAAAAGTACATGCTATATTGGTACATAGGGGAGCTGGAATTTAGAAAGAAAAAAAAAAGGTGAACAAAGGTGAACTTATCCTTTAAGTGTCTTTTGCAGCACCTGCAAATAATTTGGCATCCCGTTGGCTTTAGAAAAAACAGCCTGGCCAACTACTTGCTTTGAGTTTCTTGGTGTCACCATAGATACAGTAAAAAGAGAGTTTAGACTTCCTCTAGATAAAGTTAAGAGATTACAAAATTTCATTGTCTCTTTTATTAGGAGAAAGAAGATTTTATTAAAAGAAATGCAGTCTTTACTGAGTCTTACGTATATTAACAGTGGGCAGATATTTTTCAAGACGGCTGTATTTGGCAATTTCAGGGTTTAAGAATCCTTTGTCACATATTCGTTTAACCAATGAAACAAAAGAAGATGTGCTGATTTGGCAACTTTTTTGGTACCTTTTATTGGGAGAGCATTCTGACAGGATGAATTCACCCTGGACAGGGATTTCTGCTTATCTACTGATGCGGCAGGCTCAGCTGGTTTCTGCAAGAATATTGCACTTCTTGAATTGTTTCCTTTGGTTGTGGCTCTTGAAATTTGGGATGGGCAGTTTGCAAACAAGAGGATCCTTTTTAGTACTGACAATAGGGGTGTCTTGTTTGCAGTGAACTGTCTGTCATCCAAAATCGCCACCTGTGATTTCTCTTCTGTGTAACCTGGTTTATAAGTGCCTTTGTCTGAACATCTAGGTCAAGGCTAAATATATCCCAGGTAAAGTGAATGAGGTAGCTGATGCCCTTTCTTGTTTTCAGATGGAGGGTTTTTTTCCCTATTGCCATCAGCGTATTATTTCGGAACTCCTTGTCCACCTCATTTGTTGGAAATCATCTAGTGTTGGACAACATTAACAAATTTTTGGCTGCAGCCTTATGTTCCGGTTACCGGTCATCATGGTTGCTATGGGTACAATGTTTGAATACACAGAAGCTTACTATGTTAGACCGTTCAGAAAACATGGTTTTATTATTCTTAGAATCTTAATTGGACAAAAAAAAATTCTTGGTCTCATATATATAAACCGGGAATTTAATTTTTTCAAAAGCTGAACAATTTAACCTCTTGTTTAGGTTATTTTTTAGTTCAGCAAGCCCTGAAGGGTTACAAGAGATCTCATTCTATGGTGAATAACAGGAGTCCCATAATGCCTGATGTTCTTACTTCTTTTTGTTCTGTTAAGAGTTCTTTATGCTTTTCTTCTTGCGAATCTATTCTTTTCAATGCTGTTTTTACGTTGGCTTTTTTCGCGGCATTGCAGATTTCTGAAATTGTGTTGGCTAGCAAAAAGAACCCATCTGGTTTACAAGTGCAGCGTGTTGTTCTGGAGGACTCTACATTACAAAGACCGACCAACTGGGGAGGGGAACTTGGTTACAGTTATTGGCTTGTCCTAGCTCTCCTATTTGCCCTCTGATGAAGATGTCATCTTATTTGGCTCTTCGTCCCAAAATGGGTGGAGTCTCTTTATATCCATGAAGATTTTTCTCAACTCACAAAATATATAATTTAATATTGTCCTGTCCAGATGCAGCAAAACACTGCATTTGTCTACGGTTCACATTTCATTACACTCTTTCAGAATCGGTGCTGACACGGAAGCAGCCAAACTATGTACTAGGTTTTGGATCCGGACACATTAAAAGGTTGGCAGATGGAAGTCAAACTCTTTTAAATTGTATATTGATCCTAACTCTCTTATCTAATTGTTATAGGTTTGCCTAAAGTGGTCTGGATTATTGGACACTCATTCGTATACTGGGCACAACACCGTGCTGCTGCTCGTTATTATACTACAAACTTGGGTCTTGATCTGGATGTTTTTCAATTGTATTGGTTTGGCAGGAGGGATATGTTGTGGGATGAATTATTGTTTGAGTTTAGTAAACATTTATTGCCCCTGAGTTTGGTTTTTCATATTGCCATTTAGATCTAGATGGGGGTATACCAGGGCTCTATAGGAATGGTGGAGTACCGTACAACTATCTAATACTGGCCTGGACATAATGAATCTTGCATTTCAGTCTTGTACTGAAAAGGCCGCATTCTGGGGGTAAGCGCGCCGCCAACCCCCCCCCCCCTGGTCCTTTGGTGATAGTTGTGTTAATCAAAAATTGAAGTCTGATCATTTATTCAGCTTGAGTCTTAGTGGCTAAGCTGTATTCTTAAGGTTAATGTATTGAGCTATTCAATGCTGAAATTAAATACATATGGTCATTTTGATATTTAATTAATCTGTTTTTAGCCAACAATAAAAGCTGCCGCCAAATTTTATCCAATAGAAATGTTGATTAATTTAGAAGTTGGTTGCTTATTATTTATGTCTAGGCATTACTGCATGTGATCCCATAGAATAGGGAAGGGCTAAAACCCCTTTTAGATTATTTTGTGCTGCTTGTGTCCTGCTGGGGAGATTTATCTTTACTTCATTTCTCAGAGATGCAACAGAGAGGAAATCTCTTCAAAAGTAATGGATAGTTGTCACAGGAACAGGTGTATCTATTTGGGAGATTTGTTTTCTCTGCTGACAACTCTAAAGTTTTGGATTTCCCTTCAGTTTCTGTTAGAGATTCTGTATATTGCCCAGCAGATCAGACAGTTCACAGTTCACATGGGCTTATCTACTGTTTAACTGCAGACAGGAACAGGAAAATTATACTGAGAAAATACTTAAGCCTTGTACACACGATCGGACTGTGGAATTTTGTTCGAAGGGTGTTGGCTCCAACTTGTCTTGCATACACATGGTTACACAAATGTTGGCCAACAATTACAAACGTAGTGACGTACAAGACATACGACGAGCCGATAAAAAGGAAGTTCAATAGTCGTGCGCCACCCTTTGGGCTCCTTCTGCTAATCTCGTGTTTGTCTCGTGTTAGTAGAAGTTTGGTGAGAGACAATTTGCACTTTTCAACCTCGTGCTTTTCAGTTAGTTTCTGCTTTGTAGGTTGTGCTTGTCGGTTCCTATCTGTTTTTCTGTGTGGGATTTGTCAGGTTGTTTCTGTTTTTCAGTGCGTTCTATTTATAGTTTGCTTCTGATTTTCAGTGTTTGTCCGGTCGTTTCAAATTTTCAGGTCATACTTGTCAGGTCCTTTCTGATTTTCAGTGCGTTCTGTCAGTTTGTTCTGAGCAGCCGTTCGTTTACTAGCCATGTGGCGTGCTGTTGTTGGGCTTGGAGTTATTGCTTTGACCCAAGTAAGGTATGTAAAAATTGGTGCTGCGCTGTTCTTTAAAAAAAAAAAACTATGCTGCTAAAGGTAGTAGTACAAAGGTAAATAAACACGTAAAATTATATAAATATATAAAAAAACAGAAACAATATAAGAATATGTACAATCGATATATCACTTCTATACCTAATAGGTGCAGTGTGATGTTCCACAATAATCGGTGGTAATAGCAAAGTGCAAAGTGCAAGAAAATCATTCAATAAAGACTTAAGGTCAGATGTGATAAGTATCTAACTGGAAACACTAAAATCAATATACACAATATACAAACACTAAAAACCTCAATGGATCGTGCAAAAAGGCAAAAAACATTGTGCCAAAAACAGCAATTAATAAATTAAATGTGCAACGTGCAATCAATATATGCAAACACTGCAAATGCAGTGTATAATAAACATATAACCAAAATAGGTCCACTATAGAACTTGTGGAAATTCAAACAGAGGCAAACGTGTGCAAAATATATAATGGGACTGAGAATGTAGTCCAATGCGATTAAATCCTCTTTTTGTGGCTAATCAGAAAATGTGCAAAAAAATGCAATAAGGTGCTGAGAGCATGGGGGTGATCTCCTCTTTGTGCACAGGACACACAGTGGTGTGAAGTGGCCTCTTACCTTGCGGTAAAGAGGTAACCGCATAAAGTTGCTGGTAATGGCTGCTTCTCCCTTTTACTCCTAACTGCCTCTCACTTAGATTCCTGGGCTGGATGGAGCTGTTAGTGGCTCTTTGTCTCTCAGTGGAGCAGGAGGGGGATTAAAGGAAAGAAGGGGCCAAATAGTGTAATATTTCAATCATAGGTTGGTTTTTATTAAAACAATGGTGAGGGTACTCACTTCACTTACAAGAAAAAAACACACAGAAAACGTATCTCCTACGAGCGGCGAGCTTGTTTGCATATATCAGTTTTGGATGCCTATACCGTCCCTATGTGTGACGTCACGGTCACGTGACTTCATCAGGGGTAAAGGGAGGCATAGGTGTCCTTAAATAGTATCTCCTATTAAGCCATTTTCCTGTAGCTCTATATAGTAATAGTATTGGCGGCCATTTTCCGGGAGTTCATGGGCGCCGCCATTTTCTAGGTGGTCTATCACTACATAATCCAGCCGCCAATCATAGCCTGTTTGATACCAGAAGGGGCATGGCCAATACCCAGATCCTACGTGGGATGGGCGCAGCATTAATCTAAGAGAAGAGAGAACTGTTAGCAGAATATCTAAAGCTGAGATACATACTAAGGGTGCTGACAAGACGGACTGACATCACAAAAACGCAATAAAAAAATCTCGCAAAATATGATATATTTTCGGAAATGACCAAAAAAATAGCAGTGTTGAAAAATAGAAAAATTAAAAATTAAAATTAAAAATATGTTAAAATAATTTTATTAATTAAAAAAAAGTTTTTCTATGGCGAACGGGTCCGGATAGACTGCAGCACTGACATGTGCAAAATACAAGTAAAATCACACAGGCAAAAGATTCAAACTTAACCTGCTACAATAAATGAGGGTCAAATAAGTCTCACAAAAATAAAATTAAAATAAAATTAAATGAGCAGGATAGGTGACCGCACGGGAAAGGGGAGGGGAGAAAGGAGGGGTAGGGGCAAGGGAAAAACAAAGAGCACACTAAGAAGTAATAAAAAAACAAAAAATAGCTAAAACCAGCATGGGGGAAAAGACGCATAATTAAAAGTCGCTAAGAAAGCAATTGAGGTCAAATTCGATATTGAGGCCTCTCGGCGAGAAAGTATCTAATGTAAATATCCATTTTGATTCCAACTGTCCTAAGGTTCCTAACTTTGTGTCCCCCCTGCCAATGTTTGATATATGGTTTTATTCCCCAAAATTTCAGATGGGAGGGATCTTTATTGTGGCATGAAAGGAAATGTTTGGATACACTATGTTTATCGTATCCACTCAGAATATTTTGAACATGCTCCTTAATGCGTACCTTCAAGGGTCTTTTTGTGCGGCCGACATATTGCAGGCTGCAACTGAACTCCAGGGCGTATACTGCTCCTTCCGTATTACAACAGATGAAGTTTTTAATAACATACGTGTCTCCCATGCTTGTGAATATAAAATTCAATTTCTTTTCGTTCGGGCGTCTAGTTCTCAAGAATGCAAAACATCTCTTGCAAGGATAGAAACCTTTTCCGGTAAAAAAGGTAAAATTCCTCTTAGGTGGATCTATTATGTTCTTGACTACTTTGTCGTGAATGGTAGGTGCTTTCTTATATATAAACTTAGGGTTAGTGGGTAGAGTGTCTTGTAGTTGTTTGTCTGCCAGAAGGATGTGCCAGTGTCGTTTGATAATTTTTTCTATTTTCTTATATCGTGCGTTGAAGTCCAGGATTAAAGGTGCTACTGTCATAGATTGTTCTTGTTTACGCTTATATTTGATCAGTTCATCCCGATTCATTCCTGTCACTTCTACTATCTTATTTTTAATAAATAAATGGTCGTAGCCTTTCCTGGTGAATCTCTGTCCTATCTTCTCTGCCTGGTCCAAAAAAAGTGTTAAGTTTGGTGCAATTGCGTCTAAGTCGCATAAGTTGTCCTTTAGGGACATTATAAAGTCAATTTTTGTGATGGCAACTCTCTATTGGGAAGTAATTGTTCCTATCCACATTTTTAAAGTGCATTTGTGACCAGAGTTTGGAGTCTTCTTGTATAATCTCCAGATCTAGGAAAGTCACACTCTTCTCATTGATATCCCAAGACAGTGTAATATTCCTGTCATTCTTATTCAATTTCTCAAAGAATAGGGTAAGTCTATCAGGGTCTCCTTTCTACAATACAAAAACATCATCTATATATCTTTTGTATATTACTAATTCATCAGGTCTGTCATTGAACACATTTTCCTCTTCCCATTGGGCCATGAATAGGCCGGCCACACTTGGGGCGAAATTAGCCCCCATCGCAACCCCGGTCTGTTGATGGTAATATTTTTGTCATACCAAAAGTAGTTATTTTTTAAACAAAAGTCGAGACATTTTATTAAGAACTTTCTTTGTATACAAGGTAATTTCGTGTATGTCTTCAGGCCCCATTTGGCAGCTTCACATGCTTGGTAGTGGAATATTATCGTGTAAAGGGATGAAACGTCTGCGGTGGCCATAATCCAAGGTCTTTCTTCTTCAGGGATGTTTTCCAAAATCTGCAACATTTGTTTTGTATCTCTTAGGTATGCTTTTGTGCTTTGTACAGCTGGTTGTATAAAAACATCTATGTATTGGCCCATTCTGGAAGAATCTATTCCATTCACTATTGGCCTCGGTGGTGGATTTAGTTTGTCTTTATGTATTTTAGGTGATAAGTATATGATAGGCGTGCAACAGGAATTGGGTATAAGAAATCTGGCTTCTTTTTTATTCAATATATTTTTCTTCAGCCCCAGATGTACAACTTGTTCAAGTGCCTTCCTGCACTTGAACATGGAATTACTCAATAACTTACTGTACGTATTTTAATCTCCAAGCATATTCTTCATGCTGTCATGGTATTGTTCCTTTGAGAGGATAACGATCCCACCTCCCTTATCTGCTGGTCGAATGACCAGATCCTTTCTTTTTGTGAGTTTCCGAATACCACTCTTAATATAACTTGGTTCTTCTTTCTTCTTTATCTTAAGATCTTTGATTTCATCTAAAACAACTCTTTTAAAAACTTCAATACATTTTAAGATCTTTGATATCATCTAAAACAACTCTTTTAAAAACTTCAATATTTTTATTATCCTTAACTTGGGGGTTAAAAACAGATTTATTTCTCAGTGTACTATGTAAAATACCATCATTACTGGTGTCTAGAGGTCTGTGTCTGAAAGCATTTCCTATGATGTATTTCTTGATATTGAGCTTTCTCACAAATTTCTGAATACCAATATAGGTCTGAAATGTATCTAAGTTCCTGGTTGGTGCATACTTCAAACCTTTGTTGAGAACCCCAATTTCTTTGTGTGTAAATGTTTGACCACCAAGATGACTTCACCTTTTACTCTCTTTTTCTTTTGCTCTCTCTTACCGGATCGCCGTCCTCTCTTCTTTTCTGACTTCTTCTCATCCCTCTTATTTCGTCTAAATTTCTCGGTGGGTAATTCTCCTTGCCCCTATCTAAAAAAGACCTATTAAAGTCAGGGCCTCCGTAGTTTGAGGGGTGTTGTCTATCATACCTTTCTTCTTCGTCTCGATTCATTAGTGGCGCATAATAGTTATAAGTCGGTATCGGGCTTCGTTCGCTCTGGTAGTGGTTTCTACCTAGAAAATGGCAGCGCCCATGAACTCCCGGAAAATGGCCACCAATACTATTACTATATGGAGCTACAGGAGAATGGAACTTAATAGGAGATACTATTTAAGTACACCTATGATGCCTCCCTTTATACCCTGATAAAGTCACGTGACCGTGACATCACACATAGGGACGGGATAGGCATCCAAGACTGATATATGCAAACAAGCTCGCCACTCGTAGGAGATAAGTTTTCTGTGTGTTTTTTTCTTGTAAGTGAAGTGAGTACCCTCACCATTGTTTTAATAAAAACCAACGTCTGATTGAAACACTACACCATTTTATCCCCTTCTTTCCTTGAATCCCCCTCCTGCTCCACTGAGAGACAAAGACCCACTAACAGCTCCATCCAGCCCAGGAATCTAAGTGAGAGCCAGTTAGGAGTACAAGGGAGAAGCAGCCATTACCAGCAACTTTATGCGGTTACCTCTTTACCTCAAGGTAAAAGGCCACTTCACACCACTGTGTGTCCTGTGCACAAAGAGGAGATCGCCGTCCATGCTCTCAGCACCTTATTGCACTTTTTTGCACATTTTCTTATTAGCCACAAAAAGAGGATTTAATCGCATTGGGCTACATTCCCAGTCCCATTATATATTTTGCACACGTTTGCCTCTGTTTGAATTTCCACAAGTTCTACAGTGGACCTATTTCTTTTATATGTTTATTATACACTGCATTTGCAATGTTTGCACATATTGATTGCATGTTGCACATTTAATTTATTAATTGCTGTTTTTTGCACAATGTTTTTTGCCTATTTGCATGATCCATTGAGGTTTTTAGTGTTTGTATATTGATTTTAGTATGCAAGTAAAGGCGCAAAAACCGGAAGCCTCATATTACCATTATGTTAGTGACAGACTGAAAAATTGTAACTGATATAATCCATAGAGTCTATGTAAACAAAGGCAAAATTGTATTTAAAAGTCCACACAGAGGGCTGCCTTCCAGGGAGAGCTGAAACCAAGCTCCTAAATCTGCAGGGAAAAACACAAGGAGAGGAGGCGCCTCTAAGTGCAGTATGAAAGCCAATTTATTTAAAATCAATATGCAGAGCTCTCTTTTCCTATTGAGCCCAGCCAGGATACAGAATACTGAGGAGGACCTTACGTAAACCTCTTCTGTGAGCTTTCTTTTTTGTGACACCCGTGACTGATCTGATGGACTCCCTCCTTGGATTTTAACCACATCACATGCTGTTTTTTATTCTGCAAAATGTGAGTTTGACCTGTATTCGGTGCTTACAGCAGTTCAACGTTCATTGCCCTTTGTTTACATGGTAGCACAGGAATAACTAGACATTTCAGTATTGCTTTGACCCAAGTCCAGTCCATGAACAGGGGGAGGAGGAGTTCTTGGACCAAGAATTTGTTGCTTAATCATGACCAATTCTGTCATATGCCTTTGCTGCTGGAGCTCCAGGAGAAGAATTCTGATGATTTCAGGAATTCTCTCCGGATGACGGACCCCATCTTTCACAGTCTATTGGCTTTGCTGTCCTCTTATATTACTAAGCAGGACACCTGCATGCGGCAAGCCATCTCTCCCGAGCAAAGGCTCATCACCACCTTGCGGTACGTGGCGACGGGGAAAAGTCACCAGAACCTCAAGTTCACGACTGGGATCTCTCTCCAGGCTCTGGGAATCATTATTCCAGAGACCTGTTCTGCCATCGTTCAAGTCCTGCAGAAGGACTATATTCGGGTAAGTTTTATCCTTTAACATCACATTCTATGTATTTAGCCACTTAAGCCCCAGACGATTTGGCTGCCCAAAGACCAGAGCACTTTTTGCAATTCGGCACTGCGTCGCTTTAACTGACAATTGCGCGGTTGTGCGACGTGGCTCACAAACAAAATTGACGTCCTTTTTTCCCCACAAATAGAGCTTTCTTTTGGTGGTATTTGATCACCTCTTCGGTTTTTAATTTTTGCGCTATAAAAAAAAAAAGCGACAATTTTGAAAAAAAACGCATTATTATTTACTCTTTGCTATAATAAATATCCCCCAAAAATATATATAAAAAATTTTTTTTTCCTCAGTTTAGGCCGATACATATTCTTCTACATATATTTGGTAAAAAAAAAAAATTGCGATAAGCGTTTATTGATTGGTTTGCGCAAAAGTTATAGCGTCTACAAAATAGGGTATAGTTTTATGACATTTTTATTAATAATTTTTTTTTTTACTAGTAATGGCGGCGATCAGCATTTTTTTATTGTGACTGTGACATTATGGCAGACAAATCAGACACTTTTGGTGCAATTTTGGGACCAATCACATTTATACAGCGATCAGTGCAATTAAAATGCATTGATTACTGTGTAAATGTGACTTGGCAGGAAAGGGGTTAACCACTAGGTGGCACTGTACGGGTTAAGTGTGTCCTAGGGAGTGATTCTAACTGCAGGGGGGAGGGGCTATGTGTGACAAGACACTGATCACCGCTCCCGATTACAGGGAGCGGTGATCAGTGTCCTGTCACTACGCAGAACAGGGAAATGCTTGTTTACATCAGCATTTCCCTGTTCTTCCTCTCCGTGAGATGATTGCGGGTATTGAGTACGTTGCAACTGAGGCCAACTTTTCATCAGAACCTGCAGCAATGACTGCGCTCGAAAGTGGCCGTCCTGGCTTACCCCCCCAAAACGCCCGTGAAGTCAGGCAAAAATATGTAGATTACTTCGTGGGTAGAAAGGACATTCTGCTTTGCCCTACAAGTGCACTTGCATTGCACTTATAGTGCAAAGTGGTTTTGCCTTTTTGAAATAATCCCCAGTGTGTCAACATGTGCTAGCTCCCATCATGGGGGATCAATGGACGTGTTTCGGGGGTACAACCACTTCCTCTCACCTACTTTAATTTGGAGGAAGGGGTTGCACCCACAAAACGTGTACATTGATATCCCATGATGGGAGATAGTACATGTTGACACACTGTGTGCATATTCAAAATTTGGCTTTGCAATTCATTTAAAACCATAAAAACATGTACAACATAACGACAACTTTTTAAAAAAAATTTAAAATATCTATGATGTTGCTCAGTCTTTTCTGAACATCATGGATGTTTTGTTTCATCTTTTCCAAATCACGACTACAAACCATGATCTCACTGATCAGGATTTGTGCACTCGCACTGCTGAAATGAGTTTCTTCTTCCACAAATTCCACATCACTTAAAATTAAAAAAACACACCGTGTATTATAAATATGCAGGCATCTATTACCTGAAGCTGTGGTCTCAGACACTGACCTGCTGTCGACACCATTTCTACCACTTCACCCAGCACTTCCTGAACATCTGCAGCCACATCTTCAGGGTGTGTGGTGAGTTGCCTTTCTTCATTCGGTGTTGGGTTACTAGTGTCCTCAGATGTCCCTATTCTTTTCTCCCCTATGTGAATACAAAAAAGGTATACTTAGCAGACAGATATGTTAGGCTAGAAATAGTAATATGAAACATTGCTTGGAAGTGTCTTTCAATTGTCTGTTTTGGCAGAGTTCCAAGCTGAATACCTGATTTTTTCCCTTTCAAAAGCGGGAATACTTACCTGTTGTGTACAAGTTTCACTTATGGAGAGACCCCAGTATCCACTGGAGCACCTGTGTGTGACACCATAACAAGGGTTTTATGGTGTCCCACACTAGTGCTCCTGCGTCCAGATGTGTAACCAGCTGCTGAGTGTCCTCTCCTGACACTAAATAAAGTTGTTATTTCATTCTAGTTTCAAATACATCTAGACAACAATGTTTTTAAACTCATTTTAATCAAAATAGGCCTGAACAAATGTAGTTAACCTGCATCTGCCAAAAATGATCTATTAGTGTTCGCATGAACAATGTTTAATACAATTGAATCCTGTGTCCACGAACCTCAAACTTGGCATTTTAAACTGTTTAACACTAATGAAAGTCACATGGACCAGCACGAAAATAATAATAATAATAGGAACACACAACAAATACTTACTTTTTAGCAGCAATTCCTGATCTTTCTATACTGATCTTGCTCCCTCAATTTCAGGTCTGACCAGCGTTTCCTCAATTGATCCTTGATCATCGTACCCCAAAAGTCCTGTGCAGACTTCTCACAACTTTAGCCATGATCTTGGCCTTTCTCATATTAGGGTTTGTGTATGGTCCATGATTCCCATCATAGTCTGTCCTCTTTAAGATGTCCACCAACTCCACTGTCTCTTCAAAGGACATATTTGAGGCCTTATATATCCTCCTGGATGGAGAACTGCCTTGCTCCAGGCTTTCTTCGTTACTGCTTTCTGCAGGCACCTGCTGTCTCTCCGCCGTTTGCTCTCCCACTGGCCCAAAAGAGAAGAGGCGGGGAATACACTAGAAAGAAGGACAAGGGCAGAGTTTGATGCATGTACAGTGTATATAAAGCATAATGAGCAGTCACTGTAATGGACGTAGGTACGATCTGTGAGTGGAAAACTGAAGATCTTTTTCGAGCAAAAGGACGTTGAAACGAAGGTACAATTGTAAATTGGGGCACCAGTGGTTAGTAGCCTATACTGCTTATAGATTGAGGCCTATATTGGGACAAGATTAAGAGAGTTTAGCCTGACATTAGGGTTTGTCTTGTGTTGTGTCTTTCTGATAAAATGGTTGATAAATTTACAGCCCCAGATTTCCTGCCAGAGTTTATCGAAAAATACAGGGAGCTGCCATATCTCTGGCAAGTAAAACGCAGGGACTATTCAAACAAGCTAAAGAGAAAGGCAGCGATGGAGAAACCGTTGGAATTAGTGAAGCCTGTGTATCCCACTGCAGACATCACCTATTTGAAGGCCAAAATTGGTAGCCTGAGGAGCATATATAATAGGGAGTCCAGGATTCCCAGAGATCCGGAGCATCAGCAGATGACATATATGTCCCCAGGCTGTGGTACTACCACAGCCTGCATTTTTTTTGTCTAACCAGACGGAACCCAGGCCATCGCTCTTAACTCTTCCTTCAACATCAGCTGAGGCTCCTGAGGTCCAACCTGGGCCTTCCACCCAGGAAGAAGATGTGGAGGAGCCTAGCTTGACCCAGGTATAGCATTATTGAACATGTTTCTTGTCAAAAATTGAATGATATTAACTAGATGTTATTGATCACAAACTTCTGATTTAACAAAGTGGTTTACAAAACAATAGACAGTAGTGGCCAAAAATTATTGGGACAAGAATAAAAATGCTGGGGTCAGAATGATAGTCCTTTTTATTTGTTAACATTCAATTTGCAACAGTCATGAGCTCAAAACTGTGTGTGATTGATGACCAAAAACTTAAAACTATGTACCATTTTCATACACAGGAAAGTCTCAGCCTCAGTCAAGAGGAGGCCATGGCAAGCAGCCTGACAGATTTGCAGGCTCTTCCCCTCTACCCTCCAACCAAAAGGGCCAGGAAGCCCAGGAACCTGGAGGAGGCCACGGCTGCTTTTCTTTGCCATGCTACAGCGGCAATTAGCACAGCCTCTGATGGTCAGGAGGCCTCTGATATCAGATATGGCCTTACTTTTACCGGTAAATGGAACCATCAACATATTGAATACTTAGATCTAGTGATCTTCAAGAATGAAGATAGATTGCATACTAAAACGTACTTCAAGGCCACTGACAAAAATGGGTATATACCCATTACAAGCTGTCACCACCCACAATGGAAAGGAAACATCCCTAAAGGACAGCTATTGAGATTACGCAGAAACTGCGACAACATCGAGGATTTCCTGGCCCAAGCAGATGGGTTGATTGAGCAATTCTGTGAAAAAGGCTATAAAAAGGATGAATTGGTAAAACTAAAAACAGTTGTAGCAGGTATGAATAGAAGACAACTGTTCACGAAAAACATAAGAAAAAATAAATTAATGGACACAGCGTTCATAACAGGATTCAATAGCCAATATAAAAACTTAGAACAAATTATTAGGAAGTATTGGCCTATCCTCAAGGAGGATAGAGTGTTGGCCAAGATACTACCGAACAAACCTAATTTTGTCTATAGAAGAGCCCCCAACCTTCGTGATTACCTGGTCCATAATGTCATCGACCCCCCTAAGCAAATAGAGATTTTCCCTAATCTAAAAGGCTTCTATAAATGCCAGAGATGTTTACCCTGTAGGGTTAGTAAGAAGGTACCCAGGAGGAGAGAAACCTTTAAATCTAAGGTTGATCAGAAAGAATACACAATCAGAAACCTGATCACGTGCCATAGCACTCACGTGACGTATGTCATCGAATGCCCTTGCCACCTCCAGTATGTGGGTAAAACCACTCGGCCCTTATATGTACGTATCCGTGAGCATATTCAGAATATAAGGAAAGGCTTCCCTAAACACAATCTGTCATGTCATTTCGACCAAGTGCATAAAAGGGACCCATCAGGGCTAATTTTCTATGGCATCGATTCCATAAAAGATCACTGGAGAAGAGGGAACAAGACCACCCTCATCTCACAGAATGAAACGGCTTGGATATACAGGTTGAGGTCCCTGGCGCCCAGGGGCCTCAACCTGGATATAGATCTGAACTGCTTTATAGCCGAATCCTGATATACTTAGGTTCTGTTTACCTTTACCATACTTTTACGTGGGGTACAGATAATCTTTACCCTAGCTGGTACGTAGGGATTATAACAAGTTTCCTATATATCTAGCTCTCCCTCGTCCATGAGCTAACGTAGCCATTATATATACACCTTAAATAGGTTCTTATGTCACTCACAGAGGCACAATTCATACACATATTTATCACCAACCCTGTAATTTGCTCTGTAACTACCCATAGGGGCACACTATTCACATTTATTTAGGGTTACTTTCACGCTTATATACTATGGGTGGTCTAGTTTGTATTTGGCAGCTATACCCTAAGAGTATATAAAAAAATTTTACAAACTATAGATTTAGCTCCCACCATGCAGGATTCCTAAACAGATCATGCATGGGAATGGGAGAATAGTATAGTGTCATAATTTGTATGATGATACTCACTAATACACTTAATCACTAGCACATGGGTGATACTAGCACGTGACACTAACATTAATTATTTTTGCATATAATTATTTATTTAGAATATTTTTATGACATTTTTACATGGAGTTTAGACCATCACTATATCTTCCAATCTGTGAGGGGTTAGACCTCCTGATATAATATACTATTCTACGTTTATTAATTTTTAACATACAATTCTTCATGATAGAATAGTTAGGGTTAGCATATAAATATATATACATTATATAGTTTGGGAATATAACTGTACCCTCATGGCTACACTTAAGCACGATGTATGAACTTTATATGAGATAGTATTTAGGAATTTTCCTTGTAATAGTGGTATACTGAATTAATATGCTTGCTGCTCTATTTTGAACCAGCAGGGGGAGTTCTGGATACTATAATTGGTGTGAATGAATTTTTTCTGAATTTTTTCTGGTTTAATGGAGAGCGCTTTTATGATCCGTACATATAGCAATTTGGATATACATATTGTATATATGTTTCTATTATGTAATAAATAGGAGACTAATTTGCACTACATATATTTTAAATTTAACTTTATAGTAGATATATCCATTTCCATAGCCCTGTAATCTGAAGCGCGGGCTGTGTATGAACGCTCTCTCCTTATAAAACCTAGCAGAAGTATGAGTGTGATACCGTTGCTGAGGATGTCATGTGACGAAGCGCGCACAATGGCATCACGCTCTGTCAGTCAGCTCCAGGGCACACGAGAGAGGAGTACGCTGTCTAGCGGCTGGTGGATACACACCCCCACCTCGCTGTTTATGCTCGTTTGGAGGGACTTTACATTGTCCAGGTCTATTGCTGTCCTAATCCACCTGGACAGAGATACACAATAGTGCCTGAATTTTTCTGGTTTACTCTTCATTTATTTTTTATTTTTTATTTTTATTTTATATTTCCTTGCAAATCATTTTTGGTGGTTTAGCTCTGTTTGTTTTAATTTATTTTTTTGCCCAATATCCTTGTTCTGTGGGCATACATGTTTTTAAATAAAGTGGTCATACTTTATTACGCCATGGAAGCTCTTTTTTCTTGAATATATGAGGGGAAGCAACACCTCTATGGATTGAAAAACATAGGAGTCACCCAGCACAATATACAGCAGCAAGACGGTCCATTTCCCAACACAGGAGCATTACTCCGGCGTGGGGCCTGGGAAGCTGATTACAGCATTAATACCTACCAGATGAAGCAGCAAGTGAAGTGACCCGGCATGCTACACCATAGGCGTTATACCCCTGGTGGGGTTCTGGAAGCTGGTGAGTAGGCAACCAAAAGGGGGAACACGAGAGTCACCTGACAAATTGATGCATCACCAAAGTCACCATTGGGAATCTGAATAAGTTATAATAACACCAGTGTATGGACTGTCATAATACATATTGGAGATCTAACTGCCGGAAGTTTTGTGTTTCTAGTAGCTGTTTTGTTTGTATGCAATTTCCATTTATGTCTAATACGCATTGGTATTAGTTAGGATAATACAATATATATGCACATCACCGCATTGGTATATGGTTTTTAGCAAATGCACACTATGGAATATAGCCTCTGGCTTTTCTTCTAGACGCTGTAGGACCATTCAAGCTGTGCGACACTTGACGTTTATTATATATTTACCACAGCATATGACCAGTAGGCATATTATTGCTAGCTGTGGTATTATTTCTACAAGGGGGATTTAGATAAGTTGCATACCTTATAGATTTATTACTACAAGCAAGGGGTGATACACTTTAGGTTATCCCAGTATATAATTCTTTTAGGTAGCGCCAATACACCCTAATTCCTTATTCTCATACAGGAGGCGTTTGGATGCCTGACAGGCAGTAAATTAAAACAGATGGAGGAGGCCCAGCACACTATATGCGAAAAAATAATTCTTCAGGCCCTAAACAAGGGGACAAGAGGCAAACTCACCCGTCAAACGCACCTGTGCGAGTTGGACCATGCTCTTCCACCACCTCTACCAACAACACAGCCACCCCACCCACCACAGCAGCATTGAAGGAAGCGTGGAAGGAAGTGTTGAGAGTGATGGCCTGGGTTCGGTGTGGTCTGTCAAAAAACGCAGGCTGTTGGAAGACCACAGCCTCGGGACATATATGTCATCTGCTGCTGCTCCCAATCTCTCGGAGTCCAGGACCGTATTGTGCCCCCTATTAAATAGACTCCTCAGGTTACCAATTTGGACAGTCAAATAATTATAAATAAAAATATTATTCTGGAGATCACTATAAAAAAAAATATTATTCTGGAGATCACTATAAAAAAAATATTATTCTGGAGATCACTAGAAAAACAAAAAAATATTCTGGAGAACACTAGAAAAATAAAAATAAATAAAAATATTATTCTGGAGCTCACTAGAAAAAAAAACACAAAAAAAAACATATTATTCTGGAGGTCACTAGAAAAAAAATACGTTTGTCAGAACTCTGTGAATATTAGCAGCAAAGCAGCTTCATTATTATACCATTATAAAGAAGAAGAGAATGCGCAGCATTGAGAGATTTCATAATTTGCCACGTCACGAATGTGATATCTCCATTACGAACGCTAGTTTTACAAGACCGAGCTCTTCTGGCTTGTCCTTGATTCCGAGCATGCGTGTTTGTACTTTGGGCTTTTGTCCGAAGGACTTGTGTACACACAATCAGAAAGTCAGACAACACACAGTTGTTGGCGGAAAATTTGAGAACATGCTAGCCAACATTTGTTGGGGGAAAGTCCGACAACAATTGTCCGATGGAGCATAAACATGGTCGGACTTATCACCAACAAGCTCACATCCAACATTTCTCGTCGGAAAATAGGATTGTGTGTATGCGGCAATAGAGTTTAACAATAGATGCAACCAAAAACATAAACACTGCCATCTACTGAATAGAATAAAAAATGATTTCGCGCTTAAAATCTATCTCCTCCAAGTAAAGTGCATAAGATGATACCAAATATATAAACGTGCAATATCTAGAGGTGCTCCATAGTGCAACAATACATCAAAGTGCTATGTGCATAAAATTAATAAACATTAATCATAATTGATGCAAAGTTCATATTGTGAATCAATATTAAAAGTCTATGTAGTGCTGTTCCACTGGGGTCATATGATAAGGGTGAAAAAGTGAAAGATGATCTTAGATTTTGTGATCCGGTGACACCGGGCTCTCTGGACTCTCACCTTAAATAAAATTGATAAGGGCATCAAAACCAGGTTCTCTGTTCTTGGTAATACAATGATGTAAAAATGGGACTTCTCTGGTGTTGTAGCGGTCTCTCTGCTTAGCAATACCTGTGAGATGTAGGGATAGAAGGGGGGTTGCCCACCTGGGCTCCACCAGTCCGGTGGTGTGAACAGGAAGGGGAGAGAGAAAAGATGCCTCCAATGGTGTAGTAGGTTTAAACAAGTGACTATTTATTAAAAGATAAAGTGGTCTCTTACATATAAACAAGTTAAAAATAGCTTTAGAAGTAAAAGAATTGAGGAACGGCGTTTGGGACGCCTCCTTACTGGTTTCCGGTTTCGTCTGTGCTCGGCCACGCCCTACGCGTTACGTCACCGCTCGTGACTTCAACTGGGGAACCGGATTGGTCCGAGAAGGTTGTCTTTTATGTGACGATACCGGAAGTCGTGTGTCGGCCATCTTTGTTGTGGTAAAGTGCCCTAGTATCCTTATTGGTCTTTTGCGCAGCCATTTTAGGTTATTTAAATGCGCCTGTGCTACCGCGGCCATTTTACAGGTGGCACTATATGTCGAATAGCGGCCATATGTAGAGGGGTCAAGTAAAATCTAGAACGCTGTGTTGATACGAATTCTGTCCTTGTCATCTGAGTTTTTCCTTATACATTTGGTTAATCCTGATGCTAATAGATGTGGAGAGTTACTGTTATAATGTTGTTGTATCTTTGATCTAAGTATAAATAAAAATATTTTAGATGTGAAAGTCTTGCCCGTCGGCCATTTTTTTGTAGTCTAGAATTGTATCTGGTCTTCATGTTAATTAAATCATATGGAAGGCGGGCCTTTTGGAGGAGGGGATTAGTGTTGTTGTCCGCCATGTTACTGTCTGCAATAGAGGTATGATAAGCTGACTGATGATAGGGACTGTCAGTCGATATCCAGGTGCTTAAGGAGGTGTCCCAATTCTCATAACATAATAAAATGTTATCTAACTGTAGTTCAAATAATTAATACATATATATAGAGAACTCTCTAGAGGTTAATATTAGTCTAATGTATATATATATCCTATATCCATTATTCAATAAACAATCCATAAAAATCCACGATAACATTGTATCTGTCAAAGTAATTAATACCAATAAAAATCTAAACAAGATATAAAATTAAAAATGCTAAGATTAAAAATTGCTTAAAAAACAGTTTAAGTCAAACTCTACGTTCATTCCTCTAGGTGTAAGTGTACGTAGAGTATGTATCCAATATGACTCTCTTTGGCTGATGCTTCTAATTTTGTGGCTGCCTCTCCATGTAGCTTTATATTTTTCAATACCCCAGAATTGAAGGTGTGAAGGGTCTCGGTTATGTGTTGTCGCAAAATGTTTGGATACATTATGTTTGGGGTTGCCTTTTAAAATATTTTGAATGTGTTCCTTGATCCTTACTTTGAGAGCCCTTTTCGTTCTTCCCACATATTGCAATTGGCAACTGCATTGGAGTACATAGACTACCCCCTCTGTGTGGCACCCCACAAAATCTTTGATTTTGTATGACTGTTGTGTTGTCGTGCATGTGAATTCTTGTCTTTTGCCTTGAAATTTCTTTGCATGACTGCATGCATAGCAATTTCTACACGGATAAAATCCTTTACCTGAAAAAAAGGAATATGTTGCTTCTTTTGGAGGTTCTATGACTGATTTGACTATCATGTTTCTCACCGTTGGTGCTTTTTTGTATATAATGTTGGGTCTTGTGGGTAATATTTGGTTTAAATCTTTGTCATTTCTCAAGATATGCCAATATCGTTGAATAATGTGTGAAACCTGTTTATATTGTACACTGTAATCAAAAATAAGGCTTGGTGCTTCTTGATTGAATGGGGTTTTTGAGTTTTTTTCCAGCATTTTTGTTCTATCCATCCTATTTACTTCTTCTGTTTGTTGTTGTATCCAAGTAGGTTCATATCCTTTTTCTATAAATCTGGATCCTATAAGTCTAGCCTGTTCTTTATAGTCGTTTTCATTCGTGCAGTTTCTTTTTATTCGGACTAATTGTCCCTTGGGTATATTGTAAAGCCACGTTTTGTGGTGGCAGCTGTTTAAAGAAAGATAACTGTTGGTGTCCACTTGTTTGAAAAACGTTTTGGTGACTACTTTGTCTTGTTCCAGATTAATTTGTAAATCTAGGAATTCCACAGTTTTTTCATCTATATTCCATGTTAAATGTATGTTTTTTTCATTTTGATTCAGTTTTTCTAGGAATTGTTCGAGTGCTTCTCTTTTCCCATTCCATATTATGATAACATCGTCGATGTATCTTCTGTATAGCGTGAGTTCTGGCGGGGTATCTTTGTATATGGATTGTTCCTCCCACTGGGCCATGAACGCGTTTGCCACACTAGGTGCGAACTTGGCACCCATTGCTATACCTGTGGTTTGTTTATAATAGGCATGGTTGTGCCAAAAGTAGTTGTTTTTCAAACATGTGTCTAGACATTTGATGAGAAATTTTCTTTGTTGACACGCTAGACTACTGTATTTTCTGAGAAGCCACTTTGTAGCTGAACATGCCTCATAGTGTGGTAGTATGGTGTATAGCGAACTAACATCCGCCGTGGCTAATAAGGTCCTTCCTTCCAAGACTGGTGTTTCAATTAATAGCTGTAAAATATGTTTAGTATCTTGTAAATAGGCGGGTGTCTGTTGTACTGCTGGTTGTATAAATTCATCCAGATATTGCCCTACTCTCGATGTGAGGGAATCTATCCCGTTCACTATGGGTCTCCCCGGTGGATTTTCTCTGGACTTGTGAATTTTGGGAACAGTGTAAATAACAGGTATCCTGCATGCCTCTGGGATTAAGTATTTGGCTTCTTTTTTGTTGAGAATTTCTTTTTTTACACCCAATTGTATGAGATGTTCCAATTCCTTTTTATATTTCTTGGTGGGATTGCCCAGTAGTTTGGTATATGTGTTTTCATCTTGTAATTGTCTTTCCAATTCTTTTAGATATTGTTCCTTTGATAGTATCACTGTTGCTCCTCCTTTGTCGGCGGGTCTAATAACAATATCCTTTCTTTCTTTCAATGATTTGATTCCTTTCCTAATGTGTATGGGGTCCGACATTTTCTTGACTTCTAGAGCTTCTAGATCTTTTAATACCAATTTTTTAAAAACTTCAGTGTGGTGGTTATCTGATACTTGTGGATTAAAAGTAGAGTTGTTTCTTAATGTACTATGTTTAATCATAGTGGGGGGGGGGGGGTAATTCTCTCTGTATTGCTGATTTTGTATGGATTGGACAAATAGTATTTTTTGATGTTGACTTTTCTGATGTACTTCAAGATACCTATATATGTGTTGAATTTGTTGAGGTTGTTGACTGGTGCATGTTTTAAGCCTTTATCAAGGACTGATAGTTCTTCTGTTGAGATTGGGCATCCACTTAAATTGACCACATTAGTGCCTATTGCTCTCTTTTTCGCTTGGATTCTCTTTCCCGCTCTTCCTCCTCTCTGCGATCTGAGCTTCTTCTTCTTCTGCCTTCTTGTCTTCTCCTTGGTGAGGGGTAAGGGTTTGGTGGATATCTTCTCGGAGAGTGGTCTCTTCTCTCTCTCTCTAAAAAATGTTGTTGTTGTTGATTATATTCTTGTTGATGGTACTCTCTAGGATCGTTCCGGTGGGAATTACCACCCAATGATGGATTGACAGACAAGGAGTCAATGGAAGAGTGGTTTCAATTTTTTAACAACAAAAGCATAGAAGGTTTGAAATTTCTATTAGGGAGAAAATATAAAAAAACAAGAATGCTAGAACAACAAATAGAAGAGATCAAGTTAAAACTAGAACCATATAAAGAATCTCCGGATCTCAAAAAACTAGCCACACAACTCAATAAAGACCTCATCAGCAAAGATCTAGAAGTACAACAACGCAAGATCAAAAAATACCACAGAGACATAGAAGACTATAGAACAGAACAGGTCTTCAAATGGCAGAAAAAAACAGATCCAATTACATCAAACTCAACATATTCCACACCCGAAAGGGAAGTGAGAATACAAGATCCAACATTGGCACATATGTCCAACCCCCCCAGATGGGATTATAGGGAAACGCATCATGATGATGAAAGACAACAAGAAATGAGGACGCCGCAACAAGATTACAGACATTACACCAACTACAATCAACATACTCCGAAACAACCATGGAAAAAATTCTTCAAAAAATCTCATAAAAGATCTCACAATCAGAGAACATATAATGAAAGAAACGATAGAGATCAACGGAAATATAACAGACCCTACAACAATCAAGACACTTATAGAGAACCTACAAGAAATCCAATACCTACTTACAATAGGTTCAACCCCATTAGGAATCAGCCAGAACCTTATTACAACGATCCTAGAGAGTACCATCAACAAGAATATAATCAACAACAACATTTTTTAGAGAGAGAGAGAAGAGACCACTCTCCGAGAAGATATCCACCAAACCCTTACCCCTCACCAAGGAGAAGACAAGAAGGCAGAAGAAGAAGAAGCTCAGATCGCAGAGAGGAGGAAGAGCGGGAAAGAGAATCCAAGCGAAAAAGAGAGCAATAGGCACTAATGTGGTCAATTTAAGTGGATGCCCAATCTCAACAGAAGAACTATCAGTCCTTGATAAAGGCTTAAAACATGCACCAGTCAACAACCTCAACAAATTCAACACATATATAGGTATCTTGAAGTACATCAGAAAAGTCAACATCAAAAAATACTATTTGTCCAATCCATACAAAATCAGCAATACAGAGAGAATTACCCCCCCCCCACTATGATTAAACATAATACATTAAGAAACAACTCTACTTTTAATCCACAAGTATCAGATAACCACCACACTGAAGTTTTTAAAAAATTGGTATTAAAAGATCTAGAAGCTCTAGAAGTCAAGAAAATGTCGGACCCCATACACATTAGGAAAGGAATCAAATCATTGAAAGAAAGAAAGGATATTGTTATTAGACCCGCCGACAAAGGAGGAGCAACAGTGATACTATCAAAGGAACAATATCTAAAAGAATTGGAAAGACAATTACAAGATGAAAACACATATACCAAACTACTGGGCAATCCCACCAAGAAATATAAAAAGGAATTGGAACATCTCATACAATTGGGTGTAAAAAAAGAAATTCTCAACAAAAAAGAAGCCAAATACTTAATCCCAGAGGCATGCAGGATACCTGTTATTTACACTGTTCCCAAAATTCACAAGTCCAGAGAAAATCCACCGGGAGACCCATAGTGAACGGGATAGATTCCCTCACATCGAGAGTAGGGCAATATCTGGATGAATTTATACAACCAGCAGTACAACAGACACCCGCCTATTTACAAGATACTAAACATATTTTACAGCTATTAATTGAAACACCAGTCTTGGAAGGAAGGACCTTATTAGCCACGGCGGATGTTAGTTCGCTATACACCATAGTACCACACTATGAGGCATGTTCAGCTACAAAGTGGCTTCTCAGAAAATACAGTAGTCTAGCGTGTCAACAAAGAAAATTTCTCATCAAATGTCTAGACACATGTTTGATAAAAAACAACTACTTTTGGCACAACCATGCCTATTATAAACAAACCACAGGTATAGCAATGGGTGCCAAGTTCGCACCTAGTGTGGCAAACGCGTTCATGGCCCAGTGGGAGGAACAATCCATATACAAAGATACCCCGCCAGAACTCACGCTATACAGAAGATACATCGACGATGTTATCATAATATGGAATGGGAAAAGAGAAGCACTCGAACAATTCCTAGAAAAACTGAATCAAAATGAAAAAAACATACATTTAACATGGAATATAGATGAAAAAACCGTGGAATTCCTAGATTTACAAATTAATCTGGAACAAGACAAAGTAGTCACCAAAACGTTTTTCAAACAAGTGGACACCAACAGTTATCTTTCTTTAAACAGCTGCCACCACAAAACGTGGCTTTACAATATACCCAAGGGACAATTAGTCCGAATAAAAAGAAACTGCACGAATGAAAACGACTATAAAGAACAGGCTAGACTTATAGGATCCAGATTTATAGAAAAAGGATATGAACCTACTTGGATACAACAACAAACAGAAGAAGTAAATAGGATGGATAGAACAAAAATGCTGGAAAAAAACTCAAAAACCCCATTCAATCAAGAAGCACCAAGCCTTATTTTTGATTACAGTGTACAATATAAACAGGTTTCACACATTATTCAACGATATTGGCATATCTTGAGAAATGACAAAGATTTAAACCAAATATTACCCACAAGACCCAACATTATATACAAAAAAGCACCAACGGTGAGAAACATGATAGTCAAATCAGTCATAGAACCTCCAAAAGAAGCAACATATTCCTTTTTTTCAGGTAAAGGATTTTATCCGTGTAGAAATTGCTATGCATGCAGTCATGCAAAGAAATTTCAAGGCAAAAGACAAGAATTCACATGCACGACAACATAACAGTCATACAAAATCAAAGATTTTGTGGGGTGCCACACAGAGGGGGTAGTCTATGTACTCCAATGCAGTTGCCAATTGCAATATGTGGGAAGAACGAAAAGGGCTCTCAAAGTAAGGATCAAGGAACACATTCAAAATATTTTAAAAGGCAACCCCAAACATAATGTATCCAAACATTTTGCGACAACACATAACCGAGACCCTTCACACCTTCAATTCTGGGGTATTGAAAAATATAAAGCTACATGGAGAGGCAGCCACAAAATTAGAAGCATCAGCCAAAGAGAGTCATATTGGATACATACTCTACGTACACTTACACCTAGAGGAATGAACGTAGAGTTTGACTTAAACTGTTTTTTAAGCAATTTTTAATCTTAGCATTTTTAATTTTATATCTTGTTTAGATTTTTATTGGTATTAATTACTTTGACAGATACAATGTTATCGTGGATTTTTATGGATTGTTTATTGAATAATGGATATAGGATATATATATACATTAGACTAATATTAACCTCTAGAGAGTTCTCTATATATATGTATTAATTATTTGAACTACAGTTAGATAACATTTTATTATGTTATGAGAATTGGGACACCTCCTTAAGCACCTGGATATCGACTGACAGTCCCTATCATCAGTCAGCTTATCATACCTCTATTGCAGACAGTAACATGGCGGACAACAACACTAATCCCCTCCTCCAAAAGGCCCGCCTTCCATATGATTTAATTAACATGAAGACCAGATACAATTCTAGACTACAAAAAAATGGCCGACGGGCAAGACTTTCACATCTAAAATATTTTTATTTATACTTAGATCAAAGATACAACAACATTATAACAGTAACTCTCCACATCTATTAGCATCAGGATTAACCAAATGTATAAGGAAAAACTCAGATGACAAGGACAGAATTCGTATCAACACAGCGTTCTAGATTTTACTTGACCCCTCTACATATGGCCGCTATTCGACATATAGTGCCACCTGTAAAATGGCCGCGGTAGCACAGGTGCATTTAAATAACCTAAAATGGCTGCGCAAAAGACCAATAAGGATACTAGGGCACTTTACCACAACAAAGATGGCCGACACACGACTTCCGGTATCGTCACATAAAAGACAACCTTCTCGGACCAATCCGGTTCCCCAGTTGAAGTCACGAGCGGTGACGTAACGCGTAGGGCGTGGCCGAGCACAGACGAAACCGGAAACCAGTAAGGAGGCGTCCCAAACGCCATTCCTCAATTCTTTTACTTCTAAAGCTATTTTTAACTTGTTTATATGTAAGAGACCACTTTATCTTTTAATAAATAGTCACTTGTTTAAACCTACTACACCATTGGAGGCATCTTTTCTCTCTCCCCTTCCTGTTCACACCACCGGACTGGTGGAGCCCAGGTGGGCAACCCCCCTTCTATCCCTACATCTCACAGGTATTGCTAAGCAGAGAGACCGCTACAACACCAGAGAAGTCCCATTTTTACATCATTGTATTACCAAGAACAGAGAACCTGGTTTTGATGCCCTTATCAATTTTATTTAAGGTGAGAGTCCAGAGAGCCCGGTGTCACCGGATCACAAAATCTAAGATCATCTTTCACTTTTTCACCCTTATCATATGACCCCAGTGGAACAGCACTACATAGACTTTTAATATTGATTCACAATATGAACTTTGCATCAATTATGATTAATGTTTATTAATTTTATGCACATAGCACTTTGATGTATTGTTGCACTATGGAGCACCTCTAGATATTGCACGTTTATATATTTGGTATCATCTTATGCACTTTACTTGGAGGAGATAGATTTTAAGCGCGAAATCATTTTTTATTCTATTTCGTTGAGTGAAAGTGAACACTTTAGATTTTGCTGCTATCTATTAAGATATCATCATCCCTCATTTACACCAATTTGCACATATATTAGTTTAGTTCGCCACTGTTACATCTACACCACCTATTTACTCGATTTAGCGCGAGGAACTACACCATACTGCCATCTACTGGCTGATGTAGCTGTTGCACGAAATGCATGACCAATGTATGCCAACATTTACTTTTTAAAAGGGTAAATCTCCCCACCAGGGACATGGGCAGCAAATAGCAAGGAAAACACACACTTGTTTAAAATATTTGAACCTACAATGTATTTAACAAAATCTCACCAATATATTGTAAACTAAAATCATTTGCCACTTCAGGCTAACACATGTGCAAAATAAATGTTTCCAGAGTGTGTGTAAGGAATGTAACATTCACCTTGTGAAACATCGCAACTATATTTATAGTATAAATGTAGGAATTTTGAGACACAGCATTTCAGTAAAAAATAACATTTATTCAATTCACTTAAAATTAGACAATACTAGTCCATACAAACAGCAGACTATAATAAAATACAATTGTAAAACAATCGATCCCAAATACTGCAGTGATTAAACATGATAGTCTTTACAGCTCAACGCGTTTCTTGGACATGGTCCTCTTCATCAGGAGCTATCAATACAGAATTTTTATTAGTGCCATCTAGATAAAATGACAAACTTTTAGTGATTATGTCAGAATATAACAACACTTCACACACTATGTAGTGGCATTCCCTGGAGAATGCAATGAACAGGCCTGGACAGTTCCACTCATTAACCCAAAAACATATACCTCAAGGGGTCCCAGGAGCTCCTCTCTCCCTTCCCCTCCTTCTCCAACCTCCAACCTCCAATATAGTTTTATTTATTTAATTCCCTTCTGGATAATTTTCATATATTACGGAGATTACCTTATGATTTGAATGTCATAAATCCAGTTAGATCACAAAAATATGGAAAACTATTTATCTTATCAGTCTTTGAAAAAAGGAAGTTTTTTAGGGACTATTGTCATTCTATATCTTTAGAAACACAAAGAAAAGGCGCCTCTAAGTGCAGAAGTAAACATGTTTTAATATCCCAACTGGGTTAAAAACACTTACAGGATGAGGAAATAAAAAAGGTACATCATGGGAGTGTGTAGATGGATGCGTTCTGCAGCATTGGAAAGGGTCACGGCGGGAGGAAGTCCTCAGGCTTGTTGGTGTATGACATACTATGGATCAGTCACAGTCAACAGCAGAGTGAGACGCTGGAGGGCCAATGGAACTGATGTAATCCAAGGAGAGATGTATGTATAAAAATGTATATAACACTTTACAAAAAAAGGAATTTGTTAAAAAAATAAAATTGTTTAAAATTGCTGCAAAATTAAAAGATATAAAAAATACATATATGTGGAAAAATAGCCTACGGCAATCAATAATAAGATATAGATGTATATGAACCAATGTTTTGTGCAGGCTTATAGATTGTGTTCTAAAAGTAAGCATGTAGGCCTATGCATGCACACACATATATACATGCACATATACACTGGATTATAACATAAATAGGTGTATACGCTAAATGTGGTAAAACAGGTGATGTCACATATTAACAAGATCATAAAATAACTCTTGAGAAGGAAAAAGAGAAAGGGTGTGGGGTATATAAAATCTCAAAGTATCGCACTGACTTCAAAGTCCACATTTAACCCTCCAGGGGCCAAAACGTTTGTACACCTCTATACCACATGATGTGGGTCTCAATGCCTTACAATTCTTTTTATGCCAAGATCCCATTTTGAACCCTAGACAAGCCTCTTTCTGCCTAACCCATAATTACTTCAAGTTTGAGAATGATTTTTTCCTTCAAGTAAATGGGACAGCTATGGGGGCACATTTTGCACCCTCATATGCCAATCTTACTATTGGGCACTGGGAACACCTATTTATATGGCATAACAACCCCTTTTCCTCTCACATTGTCTTTTATGGTCGATATATAGACAATGTGATCATTATTTGAGATGGCAGTGCATCCATAGTTTCGGACTTTGTCACATATTGCAATACTAACAATATGGGCCTCAATTTCACTTCTGTTACAGACCAAAATAGGTTGGCTTTTCTTGATCTTGAACTTTTTTGGGTTGGTAGGGAAATACATGTCAAAAATTATACTAAGCCCACAGCTGGAAATTCGTTCCTCCATTACAACAGCTGTCACCACCCTCTATGGCTTAATAATGTACCCAAAAGCCAGTTTTGTCGACTGAAAAAGAACTGCACCTTGAGTGAGGACTATGACACCCAGAGCGAAATCCTTAAAGAGAAATTTCTTGATTAAGGTTTTCCAGTTAACCTTGTAGAAACAGCTTATCTACAATATAAGAATGCATCTTCTGTAGTATACCCTTCTCCTCGTGCCAATACTCAGATGAGCAACTTATGTTGTATTACTCAGTTCCACTCCCGACATAGACAGATGGAAAATATTGTGAAGAAACACTGGTCGTTATTGTTTCAAGATGAACATTATCTTTCTGCCTTGCCCAAAAAACCTCACTTTGCTTATAGAAAAATGCCTAATATAAAAAGTAAGGTAGCGCCCAGTAAACTTAAGGTGAAACCCCCGCCCCCTGGTCATCACATACCAACTTTCTTAGCCATCTCTGGAATGTACCAGTGTCGCAAGCCTCTTTGTAAAACCTGCCGTTTTGGGACACATGGTCAGAAAGATTTTAATGTAAAAGGTAAAACATATCAGATAAAGGGCTTTCACACCTGCTCCTCTGACCATGTCGTCTACTGCCTTACATGCCCTTGTGGCTGGTGAATTGGACAATCATAGTGTTCCCAAACATTACCTCCAATTCCATGATAAATCCACGGACGGCCTTAGGGTGTGGGTCATTGAGGCAATGCCTAGGGACCTTCCTCCAGCTGAGTGCTACAGAAGACTTTGCCATAGGGAAACATACTGGATTTTTTTAATTAAACGTTTTGGCCCCTGGAGGGTTAAATGAGGACTTTGAAGTCAGTGCAATACTTTGAGATTTTATATACCCCACACCCTTTCTCTTTTTCCTTCTCAAGAGTTATTTTATGATCTTGTTAATATGTGACACCACCCGTTTTACCACATTTAGCATATACACCTATTTATGTTATAATCTAGTGTATATGTGCATGTATATGTATATATGTGTGTGTGCACGCATAGGCCTACATGCTTACTTTTAGAACACAATCTATAAGCCTGCACAAAACATTGGTTCATATACATCTACATCTTATTATTGATTGCCGTAGGCTATTTTTCCACATATATGTATTTTTTATATCTTTTATTTTGCAACAATTTTAAACAATTGTTTACATTTTAAATTCCTTTTTTGTAAAGTGTTATATACATTTTTAGACATACATCTTCTATCTATACATTTTTCCATATTCAAACTTTCTTTCAGAACGCTATCTTATTTTGTCTATTTCCTGTTTCCTTATTATTGTACCCGCCCATGGCCATCCCACTTAATATATATTGTGTCCAGTTATTTCTATGGTCATAGGTTGACAAAGGAACCCTCCAGAGTTCCGAAACGCATCCCTTTCTTATGACTTCATCTGCCCTGCTCTGCGCTGTGGTCCAGGCTGGTTTGCAGTCCCTCAGCATTGACATCACTTCCGGGTCTTCCCCTTCTCTCCTTGGATTACATCAGTTCCATCGGCGCTCCAGCATCTCACTCTGCTGCTGACTGTGACTGATCCATAGTTTGTCATACACCACGGTTCCCGCCGTGACCCTTTCCAATGCTGCAGAATGCATCCATCTACACACTCCCATGATGTGCCTTTTTTATCTCCTCATCCTGTAAGTGTTTTTAACCCCGTTGGGATATTAAAACATCATTACTTCTGCACTTAGAGGCACCCTTTCTTTGTGTTTCTATAGATATTGCTTCATTCTGCTAAGCTGCAGCCATTAGTGCTGAAGATTTCTCCACATCACTGCCACCACCATTACTATTGGACTCTTGTATAGAGACATTGGCTTATGTTATATTGAAGCTCTGAGCGCCCTAATCATCCCCCTTTTTATTCTATATCTTTATCCCAGCAAAAATATATATGTAGTGATCAGGCAGTTTTACTGAGAGGTGCTATTTCTCAATATAAAAAACTATTGATGGTTAATCATTGTTTTATTTTGAAAAAGCCCCACTAGAATAATGCTGAGACATTTATAATGTATCATATCCTATAGTGCAAATACCACTATTGCAAGACTAAACTTATGTTTTTTAGTATCATATTTACATATATATTTCACGTACCTTCTATATTGCAGCATGTAATATGTGGTGAAACATTTGCATCATCACTGCTAGGGTAGTGAAAAAGGTCCGTGGGGCAGATAATTGATAAACCCCTTTCATAAGTTTAATTTAGGTTCTTCAAATAGAGTCTATAAAATAATGATAATAATAATAATAGATAATAATTTATAATTCAATCCGTTTAAACAAGAAGTTCAATTAATTACTTAATCATAATAAATTTCTTATATTAAATTCAGGACCTACCACAAGAGAGGGGGAGGATGATGCAGGTTACAGATCTTTAAAACCCAGCAAACTCCAGAAACAACAATATGCCGCCTTATTCAAGCAGAGATTGACACAGTCCGCAAGATGAACAGAGGGATATGCTGGCCATCCATAATTTAAATAAAGCTTTTAAAACAAAATATTTATTATATATGCTGAGAAAGCAAACCTCTCATAGGAATATTTGTACCTGTAATAGTTTAGTTCTGCCAAACGATCATCCAGCCTGTTCTCAGGCTATGAAGTAGGGAGAGAAGGACCCTGAGACTCCCCAGCCATTATATACAGTATGGCTATGATTGTCTCCAATCAATCCCAGCTGGCAACCGGTGGCTAGGGATGAGCTTCGTGTTCGAGTCGAACCCATGTTCGACTCGAACATCGGCTGTTCGATCGTTCGCCGAATTGCGAACGATATGGGCCGTTCGCGCCAAATTCGTGTGGCGCGTCACGGCCCATAATTCACTGCGGCATTGCAGTGCATTGCTTGCTGATGATTGGCCAAGCATGCACTATGACCCGCATGCTTGGCCAATCACAGCGCCGCCTTAACAGAGAGCCATAATTGGCCAAAGCCAAGGAGGCTTTGGCCAATTATGGCTCAGGGGATTTAGTACACGCCCCACACTATATAAGGCCGCCTGCACGGCGGCCCTGTGCAGTGTGTTCCGGTGTGCTTAGAGAGAGAGAGAGACAGTGTCATTTCATTTGAGTTAGCTAGATTAGGCAGGACAGTCAGTCAGTTAGCTGCACTTAAAGTGTATTGTGTATATATATGCATCCCAGGTGTTGCATATATATATATATATATATACACTGTATTCAGTTTAGCTAGATCCGTTCCTGTTATCTTCTAGACTATTTACATTTAGTGCAGTGCGTCCTGCTCACAGTGTTCAGCTAGATCCGTTCCTGTTATATTCCTACTGACAGGCAGGCTTGTCTTGTTACAGTATTTTGAAGAAAATTACTGGTGTTCTTTTGATCCTATTAGTACCACAGTCAGGCAGCTAGACTATTTACATTTAGTGCAGTGCGTCCTGCTCACAGTGTTCAGCTAGATCCGTTCCTGTTATCTTCTTACTGACAGGCAGGCTTGTCTTGTTACAGTATTTTAAAGAAAATTACTGGTGTTCTTTTGATCCTATTAGTACCACAGTCAGGCAGCTAGACTATTTACAGTTAGTGCAGTGCGTCCTGCCCACAGTGTTCTGCTAAACCTACAAGTAAGTGGGGTGCGTCCTGCTCACAGTGTTCAGCTAAACCTACAAGTTAGTGGGGTGCGTCCACCTCACAGTGTTCAGCTAAACCTACAAGCTAGTGGGGTGCGTCCTGCTCACAGTGTTCAGCTAGATCCGTTTCTGTTATCTTCTTACTAACAGGCAGGCTTGTCTTGTTACAGTAAATACAGCTACCTGAAGAAAATTGCTGGTGTTCTTTTGATCCTATTAGTACCACAGTCAGGCAGCTAGACTATTTACAGTTAGTGCAGTGCGTCCTGCTCACAGTGTTCTGCTAAACCTACAAGTTAGTGGGGTGCGTCCTGCTCACAGTGTTCAGCTAAACCTACAAGTTAGTGGGATGCGTCCACCTCACAGTGTTCAGCTAAACCTACAAGCTAGTGGGGTGCGTCCTGCTCACAGTGTTCAGCTAGATCCGTTCCTGTTATCTTCTTACTGACAGGCAGGCTTGTCTTGTTACAGTAAATACAGCTACCTGAAGAAAATTGCTGGTGTTCTTTTGATCCTATTAGTACCACAGTCAGGCAGCTAGACTATTTACAGTTAGTGCAGTGCGTCCTGCTCACAGTGTTCTGCTAAACCTACAAGTTAGTGGGGTGCGTCCTGCTCACAGTGTTCAGCTAAACCTACAAGTTAGTGGGGTGCGTCCACCTCACACTGTTCAGCTAAACCTACAAGCTAGTGGGGTGCGTCCTGCTCACAGTGTTCAGCTAGATCCGTTCCTGTTATCTTCTTACTGACAGGCAGGCTTGTCTTGTTACAGTATTTTAAAGAAAATTGCTGGTGTTCTTTTGATCCTATTAGTACCACAGTCAGGCAGCTAGACTATTTACAGTTAGTGCAGTGCGTCCTGCTCACAGTGTTCTGCTAAACCTACAAGTTAGTGGGGTGCATCCACCTCACAGTGTTCAGCTAAAGCTACCTGTAGAAGGTTGGTGGTGTTCTCATACTACAGGCAGGCAGTTGATTTTGCTAGCTGCAGTATCAGTACATATATATATATATATATATATATATATATATATCCCAGCTTAGTGCAGCTACAGGCCATTAGTATGTCTGGAAGGCCAAGAAGGAGAGGCAGACAGTCACAAGCCAATAAGAGAGGGCAAGCAGGCTCTGTGTCTAGTGCTGGTCGTGGAGACGGTGCATCCTCATCAGCACGTGGCCATGGGACACGCTTGGCCTTTTTTTCGGCAGCTGGCCATGTTGAGCCGCAACATGCGGAAGACTTGGTCGAGTGGATGACCAAGCCGTCCTCATCCTCCTCATCCTCTCTCACCCTTGCCCAGGGTACTTTGTTTGGCAAAGCAGCGGCCTCTTCCCTTGGCTCAATGTCATCAGTGACTCCTTCCCTAGCCCCACCATGTCCTCCTGAGGAGTCCCTCGAACTGTTTGACCACAGTGTTGGGTACATGCTCCAGGAGGATGCCCAGCGTTTGGAAGGCTCTGATGATGATACTGAGCTCGATGAAGGCAGTAACACGAGCACGGACAGAGGGGGTGCCCAAGAAGGACAGCAATCTGGCAGTCATGCTCCCCCTGCTGCAGCATACTGCCAGGTTTGCTCCAGTGATGAGGAGGGAGGGGATGATGAGGTCACTGACTCAACGTGGGTGCCTGATAGGAGAGAGGAGGAGGAGGAGGAGGAGGAGGCAGCACATCACCAACGAGGCAGGATGCCCTCCAGGGGCCAGCCTAAGGGCAGCACATTGACTGCATCACACCCCAAAGCTCCACATGTGCAGGGCGCTGCAGTCTCTGCGCGTTATTCAAAAAGTTCTTTGGTGTGGGCCTTTTTTGAGACGAGTGCATCAGATCGCACCGCTGCTATTTGCAACATATGTCTCAAGCGTATCTCGCGTGGCCAAAACATCTCCCGCTTGGGTACCACATGCTTGACCAGACATATGTTGACCTGCCATGCAGTTCGTTGGCAAGCGTATCTAAAAGACCCACACCAAAGAACAAAGAGGACCTCTGCTTGCTCCTCATCAGCTGAGATTTCCAACCCCACTAGACCTTCAGTCCTCTCTGAGACCTGCACTGAGAGGAATGAAGGTGTAGAATTAGGTGTGTCACAGCCACGTACTTGTGGGCAATCTGATTTTGGTACACCGACGTCAGATTGTACCAGGCAAATTTCCCTGCCCCAGCTGCTGCACCGCCGAAAGAAGTTTGCTCCCAGCCATCCACATGCCCAACGGTTGAATGCTAGCTTGGCAAAATTGCTAGCACTTCAACTGCTGCCTTTTCAGTTGGTAGACTCTGCCCCCTTCCGTGAGTTTGTGGAATGTGCGGTTCCTCAGTGGCAGGTACCCAAACGCCACTTTTTCTCACGGAAGGCAATTCCGGCTCTCTACCAGCATGTGGAAGGCAATGTCCATGCCTCGCTGGACAGGGCGGTCAGCGGTAAGGTGCATATTACCGCTGACTCATGGTCCAGCAGGCATGGACAGGGACGTTACCTAAGTTTCACGGCGCATTGGGTGACTCTGCTGGCAGCTGGGAAGGATGCAGGACAAGGTGCAGTAGTGTTGGAGGTTGTTCCGCCACCACGCCTCCAAAATGCTAATGATTGTGACACACCTCTCTCCTCCACCCCCTCCTCTTCTTCTTCCTCCATGGCCTCTTCCTCGGAACCAGCGGTGCTCCGTAGTCGTTCAAGGGGCTACGCAAGTACGCAGGCCAAAAGATACCATGCGGTGCTTGAGCTGGTGTGCTTGGGGGACAGGAGCCACACTGGGGCAGAGGTTCTGTCAGCTCTGCAGGGGCAGGTTCAGAGGTGATTGACGCCACGCCAACTTAAGGCAGGAATGGTGGTTTGCGACAATGGCACCAACCTCCTCTCTGCCCTCCGACAGGGACAAATGACCCATGTGCCCTGTTTGGCTCACGTCCTTAACTTGGTGGTGCAGCAGTTCTTGGGCAGGTACCCGGGCTTACAGGATGTCCTGAGGCAGGCCAGGAAAGTCTGTGTGCATTTCCGCCGGTCATATAATGCCAGTGCTCGGCTGACGGACCTCCAAAAGGAGTTTAACCTGCCCAAGAACCACCTAATCTGTGACATGCCCACCAGGTGGAACTCAACGTTGGCCATGCTGCAGCGGCTGCACACGCAGCAGAGGGCCATCAATGAGTACCTGTGCGACTATGGCACCAGGCCAGGGTCCAGGGGAGCTTGGTTTTTTTTCCCCACGCCAGTGGGCCATGATCAGGGATGCATGCACTGTCCTGTCACCATTTGAGGAGGCCACGAGGATGGTGAGCAGTGACAGTGCATGCATCAGTGACACTGTCCCCCTTGTCCACCTGTTGGAGCACACGCTGCGTGGAATAACGGACAGGGCACTTGAGGCAGAACAGAGGCAGGAAGAGGAGGACTTCCTTAGCTCTCAAGGCCCCCTTTATCCAGACAGTGTTCCTGCGTGCCCGTCGATCACACAGGAAGAGGACGAGGAGGAAGAGGAGGAGGAGGAAGATTGTGTCAGTATGGAGGTGGAGCCTGGCACTCAGCATCAGCAGCAGTCTTTAAGGGATCAGTCCCAAGAAACACATGGACTTGTACGTGGCTGGGAGGAGGTGGCTGCGGACCATGTCGTCCTTAGTGACCCAGAGGACTCCGGACCGAATGCCTCAGCAAACCTACGCTGCATGGCCTCCCTGATCCTGCAAAGCCTGCGTAAGGATCCTCGTATTCGTGGTATCAAGGAGAAGGACCAATACTGGCTGGCAAACCTCCTTGATCCACGTTACAAGGGTAAGGTTGCGGACCTTATCTTGCCATCGCAGAGGGAGCAGAGGATGAAACATCTTCGGGAGGCCTTGCAGAAAGGTCTGTGCAATGCGTTCCCAGAGACTGGGAGGTTACAAACTCCTGTTTCTGGACAACGTGTTGCTGAGGCTTCGGTCAGTCAAAGAAGGAGCGGTGGAGAAGGTGGCCGTCTGACCGATGCGTTCAGACAATTTTTTGGTCCGCAGCCCCAAGGTATGATCGGTTCCAGCAACCATCGCCAGCGTCTGTTTTACATGGTGCAGGAATACCTAGGGGCAAGATCAGACTTGGACACCTTTCCCACCGAAAATCCTCTGGGTTACTGGGTCTTGAGGATGGATCACTGGCCAGAGCTTGCACAGTATGCAATTGAGCTACTGGCCTGTCCTGCATCCAGCGTTCTTTCGGAACGCACATTCAGTGCTGCTGGAGGCGTGGTAACCGATCACAGGGTGCGTCTGTCCACTGACTCGGTCGATCGACTGACCTTCATAAAAATGAATGAGTCTTGGATCACCACCAGCTACCAAGCACCTGATGCTGATGTAACCGAATAATTTTTTTTGAAATCTCAGATCCCTTCAAAGACTGCCTATGCTGATGCTGAGTGACTATCCCTGAGTAATTATCCTCTTCCTCCTCAATCATCACGCTGATAGCTTGTAAGAACATTTTTGGTTCTGGGTGCCACCACCAGTGCCTAAGGCACAATTTTTCAGCCCCTGTTTAACAGGGGCATGTAATTACGATTTTTGATGTAATACTTTGCAGCAGGGCTCGTTCCTGCATTCCAACTAGAGTGTCTGTGAGGGGTTGCAGTGTTGTGGCACCAGCACCAGTGCCTAAGGCCCAATTTTTCAGCCCTTGTTTAACAGGGGCATGTAATTACAATTTTTGATGCAATACTTTGCAGCAGGGCTCGTTCCTGCGTTCCAACTAGAGTGTCTGTGAGGGGTTGCAGTGTTGTGGCACCAGCACCAGTGCCTAAGGCCTAATTTTTCAGCTCCTGTTCAACAGGGGCATGTAATTACAATTCTTGATCTAATATTTCACAGCAGAGCCCTGTGAGGGCTTACAGTGTTGTGGCCACAGCAACACCTAAGGCCCAAATTTCTGCTGAGTATATAGGGCAGGACCCTACTTTCAAACAACTAACTTACAAACGACTCCTACTTGCAAACGGAAGGAGACAACAGGAAATGAAATCTACCCCTAGGAAGGGAAATTCTCTCCTGTAAGAGTTAATATGGGAAAAACATTTCTCCTTTCCACTGATGCTTTCCAATCCATTGGGACAAAAAGTGAGGTGAAATCTTCTGAAGAGGAGGAAAGACAGCAAAACAAATGTCACAGGGGTGATAACCCTTCCCTATGTTTTCCAAAAAGCTTAAAAAAGATTTTTTGGCTGGAGCTAAACACGTTAAAAATGTACCCGTTCAAAATTACAAAGAGATTCTACTTAACAACAAACCTACAGCCTGTATACTGCTGTTCAGAGTATATAGGGCCTGGTGGCCCCACACCTTTCCTTATTTTAATTTGGGTGCGGGGTTCCCCTTAATATCCATACAAGACCCAAAGGGCCTGGTAATGGACTGAGGGGTACCCATGCCGTTTGTCTCACTGATTTTCATCCATATTGCCAGGACCCGACATTACATTAAACCCGCAAGCAGTTTTAAATGAGATTTTTTCCTTTAAAAATGACATTTGGTGCAGGGACTGTTCTAAACACGGGAAACACGCGTCACTTTACAGGCGTACTATAGACACCCCTCAGGTACGATATTTAAAGGAATATTTCACTTTTTTTTTTTTTTACTTTAAGCATCATTAAAATCACTGCTCCCGAAAAAACGGCCGTTTTTAAAAGTTTTTTTTGCATTGATACATGTCCCCTGGGGTAGGACCCGGGTCCCCAAACCCTTTTTAGGACAATACCATGCAAATTAGCCTTTAAAATGAGCACTTTTGATTTCGAACGTTCGAGTCCCATAGACGTCAATGGGGTTCTAACGTTCGTGCGAACTTTCGGTCCGTTCGCAGGTTCTGGTGCGAACCGAACCGGGGGGTGTTCGGCTCATCCCTACCGGTGGCCGGAATGGAATATCCGGGCATTGGTCCTAAACCAAGATGGTCACGAGAGCGTTAATTGGGATAGTGCTTGCGCACCGGATGACTTAATCGTGCGTCACAAAAGACTGGTGTTGCTCACATAGCATCCTGGTATGCTGAGGTTAGAGAGGAGGGGGAACAAGGGTCCGCCCACCCCAGCATGGGACCGAGACATCCTGGGCGTAACCACGCGCAGGGGAGGGGGGGCCGGGTGCAAACCAACATGCACACACGCCTCCATTCTCGGGAACACCATGCTGAAAGAGGGAAAATGCCCATACCTAGAGCCCAATGATGCAGCATCAATCCTGTGATTCAATACAGTATTTAAAGTAGAATGCAGCCTTTTTATTACTGAATAATGTCATGATTTCATGGTTAGGGGGAACCCCACATTACCCCATTGGTACAGCCTAACATGGCGATTGTGGTAAAACAAGGAAACAAGAAAACTATTGTACAAATTGTTGAATGTTATTAAAGAAAGCGTGCAAAGCTAATCATGTTGCTTAAAGCCTTTATGCAATGGATCCACCTGGTTTCTCGCTGTAGGGCTAACTTATCAAAATCCTCCCTCTAGAGTCCTCCCATACATGGTCTAATGCCATGAATCATCAATCATGTGGGATACTTGAATACAATGCCTTGACATTATTTGCAAAGGGGGTAGCTCTCTCTGGGGGGGTGACTCCCTTTAAAGTACGTAAAAGATCCGGGGTATCTTTTATATAAGAGGGTAGGCTTGTCACATGAGACATCAAAAAGAAGTCAATGAATTTACTTGCGGATTCAGAATAAACCCCAATACTTGAAATTATTGGATGCCCAGGAGAGTCAGTAGCATTCTTGTGGATTTTCAGTAACAAGTAAAAGACTGGTATTTTTGGGTATGTCACTACAAGGAACTCGTAAGTCTCCTTATCAATCACTCCAGAATTATAAGCTTGTGCAATCAGTTTGGCAAATTCAGACTGGAATATATCAAAACTACCCTCATGTACTAATTTATACCAGTTTTTGTTGGTCAAGATTTTTTTACACATCCCATCGTTTGGTCTTTATCCATAACCACCACATTGCCACCCTTATCAGATGTTTAATTACTATTGATAAGTTTCTGATTTAGGTTTCCCCCATGCATGGGGGGAAGATTTAATTGCTCCACAGCCTTGGTAACCTGAGTTAGAAAGGCCCAGATGCATGGAGAGGATTTTAAAGGAGGAAATTTCTGGGATTTCGGTCTGAACTTTTTCCTATCATTTTCTGATTTATTATTAGTGGAGTCAGGGGACAGGGGGGGTCGTATACAAACCCTCTTCTCCTTCCTCCTTATTTTCATTTAATAATTGTGTAAGATCCCATAAGGCTCTAAAGTCGGCCATCGTATACCCTTTATATTGATCCACCTCCATTTTATCCTCAATCTTTCAAGTCCGATCTTTATCGTACAAATATTTAAATATTAACTTTCTGATGAAAATATACAAATCTTTCACTATAGTAAATTTATCCGTAACTTGATCTGGACATAAATTCAAACCTAGGCCCAGAACCTGTTCTCCTTACCTGGAAAGGGTATATGAGGACAGGTTCAAGACACTAAGTTGCTCTATTTCTGATTCTGGCAGACCACAAGGTTGTCTGATGGAGGTGACAATCCTTTTGCATTTGATGTAGCTTCCACTCTATTTTTTGTGCTTGTAGTGGTTTGTGACAAATAGGGTGAATGCTTCAGTAAATATCTTTTCTCAATAAAGAACAAATGGTTACAAGTGATTCCCGGGCAAATGTGCATCCATTCTCTTTATAAATATACTATTTTTTTCTATATACTTAGCTTTGAGTGTATAAGCAAGTTATGCATTTCTTTATAAGGGTTGCTCTAACTTATACTATGAAAGATGCCAAATTAAGATTGCTGTTCTTAACTTTTTTATTCTCAGTCATGTATGGATCCAGCTGTTGCTTTAGCAGTAATTATTATTATGCTAATTCATTTTTCTGGGAATCAAGAAAGATTATTGTTTTGTTGTGTCTAACTCTCATGGCACCCTGCAAAGCACAGTGAAAAACCCCTTATATTTTACTTGCACTTTAATAGTTTCTAATTGAGATTTAAATTGCCAATGAAATGTAACAGACGGTCCTATTTATTGCATTTATCGTGAAATTATTTTATAAATGACACACTCCATAAAATGATTTTGCCATTTTTTTTATATATCTGTAAATAGGGCAATGTTTGCTAGCTTAAGAATTACTTTTATAATAGCATGTTTCAGTATTATTAAAATAGGTTACCCATTAATAAAACCACTGCCTAACAAGCACCCCTGAACTCATCAGGAGAACCCTTTGGGTTACATGCACTGATATATATTCCTGGTGACTTCCTGTGCTCCCCTCCTGGGTCCCCACTCACCAGATAAAGATGATAAATACGCCTGTATTGTATATCAAGATGGTGCCTCCCTTCTACCGAGTAGGTTGGTATATCGTGCCTTTAAGGAATGGGATCTCCTCTTCTTCACCTCATAATCAAGGTCCTACATACTTTACACGATCAATGGACGACGGCGTATTTATCATCTTTATCTGGTGAGTGGGGACCCAGGAGGGGAGCACAGGAAGTCACCAGGAATATATATCAACGTGTCAACAACCCTGTATCTCACATCTGCTGAACTTGATTGATTGCACTTTATTTTGCACTATACTGGCACTGAGCGCTTTATTATGTTATACCTGTGGTTATTATGCTACACATTTTGATGTTTGTACATATGTATATTAGTAGTTTATAGATGCAGCGCTGAGTATAAATTCTTTTGTCATTATTAAAACAGTTTTTCAGTTGTGTTATATGCATACAATCACTACTGCAACCATGTTATACAAGTGCAAACACTACTGTTAAAACAATTCATAATGTATCAAGGAGAAAGAAATTATATATTTGCCTCTATTTTAATATAAATCCAAATCACAGTATAATTCTAGTAACATCTGGAAATATACAATTAGGTATCCTTAATATGTTGTTATGTTACAATGCTTCCAAGGCTAGACCCTGGGCTGAATTATTGCTTAATGCATCCGCATATAGCTTCATCAGAAGCTTAGCGATACTGTTAACTGAGATAATTTAAGCAATTATGGGATAAATCCAAATAGGTAAATGTACATTTTTATTTATTATATTACAAACTTGTATAACTGATAAATTATCATATGTCAATACACTTTACTGCCATACAAAGTAGAGGGTAATACTGAAATTAGATTGCAAATTGTCCAACTGACCATGTATGATCTCATTTGGTGATCGAGGCTACCCGCCGAAATGCATTAGCCCTCTTTTATACTCATTATTATGTAAGCTAATAAACATTTATATGGATTTTGGAGTTGCCGGCTCATTTGTGATGGTTGGAGAACATACAAGTGGACAGTGGTTTTGTCATCCTGAGCGCTGCACCTGTCTTTCGCTTCCAAGGTTAGACATGGGGCTGAATTATTGCTCAATGCATTTCACATATACACCATATTACCAAAAGTATTGTGACGACTGCCTTTACACGCACATGAACTTTCATGGCATCCCAGTCTTAGTCTGTAGGGTTCAATATTTAGTTGGCCCACCCTTTGTAGCTATAACAGCCTCAACTTTTCTGAGAAGGCTGTCCACAAGGTTTAGGAGTGGGTCTATTTCAATGTTTGGCCATTCTTCCAGAAGCACATTTGTGAGGTCAGGCACTGATGTGAACAAGGAGGCCTGGCTTGCAGTCTCCACTTAAATTCATCCCAATGATGTTCTATCGGGTTGAGGTCAGGACTCTGTGCAAGCCAGTCAAGTTCCTCCATCCCAAACTCGCTCATCCATGTGTTTATGGTCCTGCATGCACTTCTACATGCTTTGCTGTGCAGTCATGGTGAGAAGATGAAGCCTGAGTAAGTCCCTGAATGTCAGGATGGCAAGTCATAGTCAGAAGTGATCTTGAGTATTAAGCATGCATAGACAAAACCTGTTACCTCCCTTCTCTACTCTCCTTTCAAAGTATTATTTAAAAGAATTATTTGATCAATGATAAAGAAATTATATTTTAGTATAGATTCATTTAGTATACTTTTCCCTTCTATTTTGATTGTATATTTTGATTGTCCAAGGACATGATGGGAGGTGTAAATGTTTGTGAAAGCCCTCTGTTCAACATATTCGTGAGCAAATTTTACAACTTCCATCAAGTTTTTGGACAATCAACATCTGCCTTGACAGATATGCACATAGTGGGTTGTTGTATTAGAAAAAAAACTGCATCCTACATAGGAAAAATGTTCATCAAAGCATGCAGTTTTTAGTACCTACTGCTGGCATTGCTTTTTATGGCACTGGCAGCTTGATAATGCAGTCTGGTGGATAAAGATCTTATCTTGACATGTGGCGATAGTAGCCTTCTGTGCTGTCAAAATAGAAGAAAGCTGTTGGCAGAATGTAGCTGGTGAACCTTCAATTTCTCTGCCTATGGAAGTTTGCAATATTTTCCCTATTTAAATCTCAAAATTGGGGTCCAAATACATAGCTATCCTGTAGCTATCCTATTTTTAATCATGATACACTTGGCACTTTGCAAAGAATATGCAACAGTTTGACAATGTGTGTTTTTTTTTTTTGGCCCTGGAATCATCAGTCGCAAGTTGACATGGCAACATTTCAGTTTGCACATGCAGTATAAAAGACCGTGATAGTTCTGCAAATAAGGAATAGGAGTAAAGGACAACATTTGGTTCTCTGATTTGGACTTGGCTATTCCTGGAACCCCTACCACCTCACTTTCTCTTTACTAGTGTTGGGCGAACCATTTGAGCCAAGCAAAAGTTCGGCCTGAACATTGCCTGTTTGCCCGTCCTGCAAACACCTGAATTAGCGGGTAGCTCGGAGGGATGTTCGCCTGCCGAGCACCCCACAATGCACTGTCCGCTTCACAGTGCATTCTGGGGCACTAATTGGATGAAGCCTTGCATCTGACTAGCTTCACCAATTAGCACTGTCAAAGCCCTGATTGGACAAAGTGATGATGACTTTCTCCAATCACGGCTCAGTGCTAATAGTCCCACCCCATACTACAAAAAGTAACTTCCATAGAAAGATTTTGCAGTGTTGTTGGAGTGGGGATAGATAGAGCAGGGCTCAGTTTGCTACTAGCGAGTTAGTATGTTCATTTATTGTGACTCTGAGTGTAGAGTGTTAGTGTAGTGTTAGTATTGTGTGTGAGTATAGTGTGTCAGTGTTAGAGTTGGGTGAACTGTTCAGGCCGAGCTGATAAAGGATGCATGCACTGTGCTGTCACTATTTTGGGAGGCAACAAGGATGATGAGCCATGACAATGCATACATCAGTGACACAATCCCTCTTGTGTTCATGCTGGAGCACACTCTGCGTGGCATTATGGACAGGGCACTTGAGGCAGAGCAGCGGGAGGAAGAGGAGGACTTCCTTTTCTCTCAAGACCCACTTTATGCAGACACCATTCTTGAGATGCCACAGAACACACAAGAGGGGAGGGAGGATCATTCTGGCAGTTTTGGAGGCATAGAAGCAGAATAAGACATACGTCAAACCTTAAGAGATGGTTTACAGTCCCCAGAATCCTTGGGAGGAGGCAGTTCCAGATACTGCAATCCTCAATGATCTCAGCTTCTCATGCCTCCGCAAACTTGCAGTGCATGGTCTCTCTTATTCTTCAAAGCCTGCAAAATGACCTGGGAATTTGTGGCATGAAGGATAAGGATCATTATTGGTTGGCAACCCTCCTTGACCACGGTTACAAGGGGACAGTCTCAGAACTCATCCTGCCCCCGCAGAGGAAGCACATGATGAAATATCTTGAGGACACTTTAAACAGAAGTTTGTGTAACTGCTTTTTAGACTTCTTTTTCAGACTCCTTTACAGTCTCATGGAAAAGGTCATTTTGAGGCTTCTGTTGGTCAAAGGATGAATGGTGGAAAAGGGGGCCGCCTCAGTGATGTATTTCAAAAAATTTTTAGTCCTCGGCGCCCAGGGCCCTCAGATTCAAGATCGCATCGGCTGCGTCTGCATTATATGGTGGTAGATTATCTAGGGGTAAAAACAGACATGGAGAGCTTTTCAGTAGACGATCCACTGGGTTTCTGGGTCATGAGAATAGACCACTGGCCAGAACTTGCCCAGTATGCAATTGAGCTGCTGGGCTGCACTGCATCCAGTGTGCTTTCCGAACAGACATTCAGTGCTATTGGAGGTTTTGTGACAGATAAAATAGTGTGTCTGTCCACAGACACTGTTGACAGGTTGACATTTGTCAAAATGCTGATGCTGATGTCATTGAACAATTATTATTGGGGTCTCGAATATCTGCAAGACTGTCTAGGCTTCCTAGTTTTATGGGTGTTGATATTATCTTGAAGTAATTTTTTGGTATAGGCTTCATGGGCATAATTAACACCCAAGGACCATTTTTTCCACACCTGTTTGACAGGTGTATCAAATTTACATTTTTTACAGCAAGGCCAATTCTAGATTTCATTAGGAGTACCTGTAGAGGGTTATGGGGTGAAGGCACCACCAACACCCAAAGACCAATTTTTCTGAAACTGTGTGTCAGGGGCGTCAAATATATATTTTTTTACCACAAGGCCAATTCTTGCTTTCATCAAGAGTACCTCTATAGGGTTATGGTATGAAGGCACCACCAGCACCCAAAGCCCAATTTTTCTGCACCTGTTACTTCTTTTCAAAGTCTGAAAAAGAGACACCAGACTTTAACTGTAAATAAAATTGTTAATCTTGGCCTGAGTGTACTATAATTTGGCTTCTTCACATAAGGCTTGCTCACTGTGGTGCAAAGCTATTTTATTTCTATCCAAAGTCTGCCGAAGGGACAGAATGTGTCCAAAAAAATCTATAATCTTGTTTGAAGTGCACCAAAATGTTGCCTCATCATACAGACTGACTTTATTTTTTTTAATTTTTAATCTTGGCCTGAGTGTACTATAATTCACATAACACTTGCTCATTGTGGTGCAAAAATTTGTTATAGTTATTTCCATCCAAAGTCTGCCAAAGAGACACCAGCATGTATCCAAAAAATCTCTAATCTTGTTCCCAGTGCACTAAATTGTGGCTTCATCATACAGACTGGCTTTCCAAGCTGTAGTTTAAAAAATAAAGAACGTTTGCAGGGAAAATCTATTTCAATGTAATTTTGTTCCTTTTTAAATGTCGGTTTTGCTGCAGCAGGTTCTATACATGGTACTCTTAACACCCTAGATATGGGGCCAAGGGCCCCTAATGGATGCTGTCCTTGGCTATTCAGCTGTTCAGCTGTTGGTCTATGTGTTACCAGTGACATGTACCAAACAGCAGTCACATACCTGGTAGGAAGAGCCTGATATGCAGAGGAAGGCCTCTCTTACACCTCTGACTTGGGGCCCCTGATAGAACAGACAGGTGGCGCAGGAGTGCAGAGTCGCACGAGTGCTGGTAGTCATGCTGCTGGGCTTCTGGTTGAGTAGTATGCCAGATGACAGTGGATGTCCCAAGGACTGGAACAAGCTGGTAATTGGACGTAGTCAGCGGAAGAGCAGGTCCCAATGGCAGATGAACAGATGCTTGTAGCTAGATAGCTCCGTATGGACTGGAACATAAACAGAGTCAGACAAGCCGGGTCATACACAGTGCGATCAGACCAGGTACAGGTGCGGAGACTGGAGAATGGTCAAGGTACAAGCTGTGGTTGGCGTAGGTGGAGAGCAGGAGTAGCCAAAGCAAGTCGGGTGGGTAACTAGAAACAGATGCAGATAAACAGGAAACAGGACAATAACGGGAATGCTGTAGACAAGACAGCACTGATCCTGGGTACTGGCCCAATTTAAATCGCCCATTTGGCACCCTCATCTGTCACAGAATGCACCAGGTACATTAATACGCGCATGCGCATTTCTATTTGCATTCTGAAGCATAGTGGTGCACATGCGCATATGCAAACACATGTGGACGCACGTTAGCACGCGCTAATGCACCTTTTCTAAGATAAGTTTGGGAAACAGAACTTATCCTGCAGGAACCAACTCCTCTTCTGGCAAGCCTTTCCTGACAACAGCACAGCAAGAAGTCCAGGAAAGTGATGGGTAATGTGCATGTAGTTTGTAGAGGAAGCCGTGATGAAGTCATAGTGGCTTTAATTTTTATTTTGAGGCACAGCACATGGATTGGTAGAAGAAAGTAGATTTCACTGACCCCTATAGTGGTAACTGGTGCTACAGAATTTTGAAATTTTAAGTAAATGTTCAAGTAAGCCATATTAGGTAGTATGGCAAATAGGTCATATGATGTAATTTTACACCACTGATAGCAATACCAAAACCTAAAAACAGGGTAATTACAATGACATTTGAGTATAAGAATTAAAAAAATGAAGGAAAGGAGAAGTATAGGGTTGGCAAAGTTGGACACAGTGTTTTCTGCTGGACAATGTGGTGGTGTTTAGCTGGATAAGAGCTAAACTCCCTGCATATGTGCTTAGATATGTTTGGTAGACTTTGGCTGAATACACTACATATGGTGACTGTGTTACTGCCCATCCTACAGAAAAAACCCAGACAAGAGAGCCTCGTGCACCACTACACCCATTCTGTGATGCCCCATGTTTGACACCAGGAGCAAATGAGACAGGGACAACAATAGCCATTCTAGAGTCTGCCTTTCAAGAAGCCGCCATGCTTTCTGATAGCTTACTCATCTTTTTGAAACAGATCACACTCTACACCCTCCTATTGTCCAGCCTGCCTCTTGGACAGTGGCCAAATAAAAAAATGAAGATTAAAGAATGATAAACAAAGGGATAGACATTAAGGGAAATTGTAGTGCATGTAGGTTAAATGTATTGGAGTGAAAAGTGCAACTATTAAACTGGGGATAAAGTAGTAGTGAAAAGGCTGTCAAATTTTAAGACAATATTGCAAGTTATGGTAAAAAGAATTGTTTTCCAGTTCATACAGTGTAGAAGCTGTTTACAACTGTTTTTTTTTTCTTCACTATTGCTTAGTAGTCTGGAAACATTTTTGTATTATGTTTGATTAGTGTGCCAGGCCTGCCAATTATCATTTGAAAAGACAGCTCTAAGCAGCATGCCCAAAGCTCCAGATCACAGTAACTGCAAGGACTTTAAAACAGTAATGCTAAAGAAGTGGCCATGTATTCCACAAAACATGACTGTGTATATATTTTCCCCTCAGTCAAATTTTTCCTATTATGTCAAAGTCTTTCCTTTTTCTCTTGAAAAACTGATAATTGATAACTCTGTTATAGTCACCCTAAAGGGAGTATTTTATTTGCTTCATATATTCAGTTCTGTCAATAAGTATGATTTGGCTGTAATTCTCTAAAGAGTGGTGAACCATTTACTTCTATATGAATTGTGCATATATAATGAAGTGTGGCGCAGCAAGGATGTTAACGAAAGTACAAATTAAAAAGGAACGAAAACCCTTTCAATGTGTTTTACCAACCCTTCATCCAACTAGCTATCATTTGGCTGAAAAATTAATTTGTAACAGACCTAAAAAAAATGAATCAATACAAATTTGGAGTAAACACATTTTACAATATTGCTACCAATGTATTAATAGTGTATAATCATTAAAGATAATTGCTGAGTATTTGTGACCATGAAAAGGTCTTACAGTGATATAAAATCTGCTTAAAAATGCAACACCGTGTTTTATTAAAAGTAAAATATCCAGCATGTATTGTAAAAAATGACTCATCCTTCATGCCAACACAATAGAGAAGAGATGTAACATCTCTCTAGAAACATCCAATAGAGATTTTAGAAGACAAATCATTCACTTAACAATCACAAAATGGTAATAATTTAAACACTATCTGGGTTTCCAAAAGATGAACAAAGTCCAGGTCTAATTGGCAGCTTACTATAGAAGTTTAACGAAAACCATTAATTTAATGGATATGCGTTTTTTCACTTCTGCTCATTTACCCTTTATGGTTATGTGTGAATTTCCCAATTTACAATTGAACAGTACAGTTTATTTATTATATAGTAACAAACTGGCAATTTACACACAGACATTCTATATTATACCCTTGGAGCACAGCTATCATGGTGTCATTGTAGCATTATGAAATATGAGCATAATAATATATACAGAAGTAGCCTACATAATGCAATATAAATAAAACCCACTGAGGAATATCTCATAATTCCAAGTACCTTTGTTGCAATTTAAAGGTGTTTTTCAAATGTATTTTTCATTGATTACATTTCTAAATACAAGTATTGTTACTGCTGTAGAAGTCACAAGAATCACAATTTTTTGTTAGCCGATTTTACTCTGAAAAGGCTTTGTGTTCAACTCTAATGATAACATATAAAAAAGCATACTTGTAAAAATGTTCTGAACTGCCTGATGCGATGGTTTAACTGAAGCAAATTATATTTCCTACTAGAAAAAGAAATTCGTACCCCAGCACACAGAAAAGGAATATTATTTTACAACATAAGTGGTATTGCACTGTGTGACCATCAGGGAGTTCATCTGTTTTTACTGTACAATAATTAGTAAGAGTGGTGTATTTCAAGTAAAAGTAAAAGAATATCACATTTTTGTATATGCATTTAATAGTCATGAAGAAGCCATTGTGCCCTGCAATGCTCTAGGAATATTGAGTATTCAGGAAACTGCATCATGCTATTCTGTCTCTTAATTTGTGCTTTAATAACTGTGTATGAATTGTTTACTTGTCAGGAAAATTACAACTTTAGCCAAAATGTATTTCTTAATTTTTTGTTGGAATATCTACTACTGGGTCTTTACCATCCAGGGTCCTAGCAGGAGTTCTATGTGCCACGGCAGAGCTTAGCATTTCAGGCAAACTAACATTGTTGAATACTTAAGTGAGTTCTCAAATAATTCACAACATTAGTATGCAGTGCTAGAGGGTTTATGAAACAGAAATGCTGTATCACTTTCTTCTGTTCTTAGGTTTTGTCACAATATGAAGCCACAACAGGTGGCAAACACCTCTCGCCCAAGCATGGGCTCCTGGGTTTCTCCAGAGGGGTAGTGCAGATGTTGCATGGCAGATAGACACTAAAATACAACCCTCTGGATTGACAGTTTGGATAGAACAATTAGGCAGAATGCATAAAAGATTATGAATTAACCCTATACACACTGCTCTGCACACTTACATATTTCAAGAAAACATTTACATAAAATGAAAATAAAAAAATAAAAAATCTTGGATAGCATATATTATAATGCATGCTGAAGTTGGCCAACTGTGAACGGGATCACCTTTCTGGTCAGCCTTTACTTTGCTTTGCAAAATACTATATACTTACTTGCTTATCATTAAAAGCATACTCAGTTACATGTTACTGCTCCAAATCTCTTCCTTCTGATATTCATGGACCATTTGGGTGCTGGCTCCTTGCAGCTCGTCTCTGCTCCAACAAGGAATAATGAAAGATAAGAATGACACTTTGTAGTGGAGTAGGTATCTACTCTATCCTTGTGAGGAAGCCCCTTAATGGTTTAACGCATACATAGGGAGCATGGTTACTTGAATGGAGACAACATGTATGCAGCCTTTTTATGGTCTATGAAATAAAGCACCAAGATGAATTTACAATGGAGTGAAACTCTTCTCTTTCAATATTACTTACTTGCTTATAGTATAATGGACATATAGTGCCAATATAGGGCAGACTAGCACAATTGTGGGAGAACTACAAACACAGGTATAGTGAGTGACTTGCACTATGCATTAGAAATAGAGATATGCTTGTGCTCAAAAAACAAAATGTTTACCTATATAACACATAAGGTGCTACAGGTGTGTTAACCCTAAATATTCTGAATTAACCCTATGCACATTGCTGTACACCCTTAAGCCCCATACACACGATAGGACTTTGTACAAACTTTCCCTTGGATTTTTGTACAAAGGGCGTTGGCTAGAAGTTTGTCTTGCATACAGACGACAGGACTTTTCCAGCCAACTTTCACCAAATCACGTGGTTTTTCAGCTCTTTACCACCACCCTTTGGTCAACTTCTGTATTGTTGTCTGATATTGTGTCAATCTCGCCACTTTTATTGGCGAGATTGACACCTTGCGAGCCGGGTTCACACTGGTGCGGGGATCCGACTTGGATCCCCGCCAATGCCAGGCACTGTGTTTGGTATGAATCTTGAGGGGGAACTCCACGCCAAATTTTAAATAGAAAGCCGGCATGGGTTCCCCTCCAGGGGCATACCAGGCCCTTAGATCTGGTATGGATTTTAAGGGGAACTCCCTACGCCAAAAAAACAGCGTGGGGGTCCCCCAAATCCATACCAGACCCTTATCCAAGCACGCAACCCGGCCGGTCAGGAAAGGGGGTGGGGACGAGCGAGCGCCCCTCCTCCTGAGCCGTACCAGGCCGCATGCCCTCAACATGGGGGGTGGGTGCTTTGGGGGAGGGGGAGCCCTGCGGCCCCCCCACCTCAGAGCACCTTGTCCCCATGTTGATGAGGACAAGGGCCTCTTCCCAACAACCTTGGCCATTGGTTGTTGGGGTCTGCGGTTGGGGGCTTTTCAGAATCCAGGAGCCCCTTTTAATAAGGGGGCCCCCAGATCCCAGCCCCCCACCCTTTGTGAATGAGTATGGGGTACATGGTACCCCTACCAATTCACCTAGGGAAAAAAGTGTCAAGAAAAAACACAGTACTCAGGTTTTTAAAGTAATTTATTAGGCCGCTCCGAGGGTCTTCTTCCAACTTCGGTGGGTCTTCTTCTGACTTCAGGGGTCTTCTTCCGACTTCGGGGAGTCTTCTTCCGACTCCAGGGGTCTCTCCGGCATCTTCTCCCTCTCTCCGGTGTCGTCTCCGCGCTCTCTGGTTCTTCTCCGGTGCCTTCTTCCTTCTGCCGGGCTCCTCTGCTATCTTCTGCTCTTTTGCTGCTCTTTTGTTAGTGGAGGAGCGTGGACATCTGGATCATCTTCTTCCCTCTTCTCTTCCAGAGATTTTGACATGACGCTCTCTCCAGCTGTAATGCTGTCTGTGCGCTCTGCTATGACTTATATAGGTGGTGACCCCACCCCCTATGACATCACAGTCCCGAGGCATGCTGGGACTGTGAGGTCATAAGGGGGCGTGGTCATAGGAAATGCCCAGCGCAAGAGGAGCGCTATATATGAACCGAAGGTGCGGTTCCCACTATACTGAGCCCCTAGATTAATGGTTAAAATGGACAGGGATCTACAATGGGTAACTGGGTTACCAAGGTCCACAGGGACTAAGAATCATGCAGAGTAAACAGATAGAGAAACAGCTATCTATGTGAGCAGGATGGATCAAGGGTGACATTAACACTAGACAGAAAAGGACATTTTCATGTTAAGTTGTGGAATGAATTTGGGGTCAGGCACTACAACTAGTAAAGTCAAAACAGAGAAATGAGAGGTAAAACAGAATACTTTATATGTTGTCAAAGAGGGAAGATGGGATGAGCACTCTGGCTGCCCATCTGATCATAGAAGCTAGATATAAAAAATATCTAAACAAAATAAGGAAAGCAAAATTTAAGCAGGGAAATATTAAAGCGTTAAATGAAAGTGAGAGAATGATATGCATGATATTTCATTTGGGTACAGTGTTGCATGACCGCGCAATTGTTATTAAAAGTGCGACAGCTCTGAAAGCTGAAAATTGGCTTGGGCAGACAGGGGGGTGAAAATGCCCTGTATTAAAGTGGTTAAAGTGCTCATGCTCTACAAAGTGGATATGAATCCGTGCTTGATAAGTACTTGATATGTGCTCACAGGACAGTGCCCCCACATGGATGTGAACTCACTTATAGGCTTATAATACAGTTTAATGAATTTCAGTTCACAAATCACAATTTCAGTTCACAAATGCAATATTATACCCTCATTTTTGGTCAAATATAAAAGATGATGTTACAAGTCAAAGATACAGTGCCTTGCAAAAGTATTCACTCCCCTTGGCATTTTTCATATTTTGTTGCTTCACAACCTGGAATTAACATGGATTGTTTGAGGATTTGCATCATTTAATTTACAGAACATGTCCACAACTTTGAAGATGTTTTTTTTTTTAATTGTGAAGCAAATAACAAATAGGACAACATAACAGAAAAAGTCAATATGTATAACTATTCACCCCCCTAAAGTCAATACTTTGTAGAGCCACCTTTTGCGGCTATCACAGCTCCAAGTCGCTTTGGATAAGTCTCTATGAGCTTGCCACATCTTACCACTGGGATTTTTGCCCATTCCTCCTTGCAAAACTGCTCCAGCTCCTTCAAGTTGGATGCTTTGAGCTTGTGAACAACAATCTTTAAGTCTGACCACAGATTTTCTATTAGATTGAGGTCTGGGCTTTGACTAGGTCATTCCAACACATTTAAATGTTTCCCCTTAAACCACTCAAGTGTTGCTTTAGCAGTGTGTTTGGAGTCAATGTCCTGCTAGAAGGTGAACCTCCGTCCTAGCGTCAATCACACACAAAGTGGTACAGGTTTATTCAGCCCCATCCATCTTTCCCTCAACCCTGACCAGTTTCTCAGTCCCGACCGCTGAAAAACATCCCCACAGAATGATGCTGCCACCACCATGTTTCACTGTGGGGATGGTGTTCTTTGGGTGATGTGATGTGTTGGGTTTGCGCCAGACATAGCGTTTTCTTTGATGGCCAAAAAGTTAAATTTTAGTCTCATCAGACCAGTGCACCTTCCTCCATACATTTTGGGAGTCTCCCACATGCCTTTTTGCAAACTCAAAATGTGCCATTTTGTTTTTTGCCGAAAGTAATGGCTTTCTTCTGGCCACTGTGCCATAAAGCCCAATTCTATGGAGCGTACGGCTTATTGTCGTCCTATGTACAGATACTCCAGTCTCTGCTGTGGAACTCTGCAGCTCCTCCAGGGTTACCTTAGGTCTCTGTGATGCCTCTCTGATTAATGCCCTCCTTGCCCGGTCCATGAGTTTTGGTGTGGGCCGTCTCTTGGCAGGTTTGCTGTTGTGCCATGTTCTTTCCATTTGGTTATGATAGATTTGATGGTGCTCTTACGGATTATCAAAGATTTACATATTTTTTTATAACCTAACCCTGACTTTTACTTCTCAACAACATTGTCCCCTACTTGTTTAGAGAGTTCCTTGGTCTTCATGGCAGTGTTTGGTTAGTGGTGCCTCTTGCTTAGGTGTTGCAGCCTCTGGGGCCTTTCAAAAAGGTGTGTATATGTAATGACAGATCATGTGACACTTAGATTGCACACAGGTGGACATCATTTCACTAATTATGTGACTTCTGAAGGTAATTGGTTGCACCAGAGCTTTTTATGAGCTTCATAACAAAGGGGGTGAATACATACGCACATGCCAATTATCAGTTTTTTATTTCTGAAAAATAGTTTTATGTATAAACTTTTCTAATTTTACTTCACCAACTTAAACGTTTGTGTTCTGATCTATCACATATAATTCAGATTAAAAAAACATTGAACGAAAGGCTGTAATGTAACAAAATAGGTAAAAAGACAAGGGGTGAATAATTTTGCAAGGCACTGTATATAACATGTCATGCTTTAAAACTGTGCATGTTCATGGAATGGCATCAAACTATAATACATTAAAATGTCCACAGGGAACCCTTTTAAAGTCTCTACAGTTTACCAGTTTAGAGATCAACAGGAGCTCTGGCACTAGAATTATTGCTTTTACTCTGACATATGTGCACAGGACCTATGTATGTGTTTGCTATTGTGAGCATGGGGGGAAGGGGGGTTTCCTTTTTTTCTCTAATTTTACTATTTATTTTATTTAAATTTATTTTTTTACATTGTCCCTTTAATTTTTGGGGGTCAAATGTATTGCCATCAGTGGCAGGTACTTTTTTTACTAAGATTTCTGAAGTCAATTAGACCACAGTTCGCTCCTCTGCCCTCAAAAGCATCTGATCAAACTGAGATCAGTTTGATCAGATGCTTTACAAGCCTTGTTGCTTCTGGTTTCTACAAATAGTAAAAAAGTAAAGTTCACAGTGCCAGTGATAGTATTTGAGACTGATACCTGAAAATATCTAGTGTTAAAGAAAACTACAAACTGCTGCTGCTCTGATTTTGATCCACTATCAAAAACAGTACTGAAAACCAGAAAGAGGGAGAGCAGCGCTGGCCAAAAACTATTCTCTTTGATAACTACCCACTAAAGTAGTGATAATGGGATAAAACCATCTATGTTGGGAAACATATCCACAAAGTAGTGACTACTAAAATAGATACTACAAACACAAAAATATTAATGCAACAATGTAGCAAAATAGTTATATCAAAATGTGTTTAATTTATTCATGAACGATCTGGAGGATAGGATAAACAGCTCAATCTAAGTATTTGTGGATGTTGCAAAGCTAAGCAGGGCAATACATTCTACTCAGGATGTGGAAACCTTGCAAGAAGATCCAAACAAATTAATGGGGTGGGCAACTACATGGCAAATGAGGTTTAATGTTGAAAAATGTAAAATAATGCATTTGGGTGCCAAAAATATGAATGCAATTTACTCGCTAGGGGGAAGAACCTCTGGGGGAATCTAGGATGGAAAAGGACCTGGGGGTCCTAGCAGATAACAGGCTCAGCAATGGCGTGCAGTGCCAAGCTGCTGCAAGCAAAGCCAACAGAATATTGGTATGCATTAAAAAGGGGATTCACTCCAGAGATAAAATGATTATTCTCCCGCTCTACAACACTGGTCCAGCCGCTCCTGGAGTATGCCGTCCAGTTCTAAACACCAGTCCTCCGGAGGGATGTGCTGGAACTGGAGAGAGTTCAGAGAAGGACAACAAAGCTAATAAAGGGACTGGAGGATCTCAGCTATGGGTAAGGACTACAAGCATTGAACTTATTCTCTCTGGAGAACAGACGCTTGAGAGGGGATAAGATTTCCATGTACAAATACTGTAATAGGGAACAATAGGGAAAAAACTTTTCCGCAAAAGGGAATTTAAAAAGACAAGCGGCCATTCACTAAAATTAGGGAAGCAGTTTAACCTTAAACTGCGTAGAGGGTTCTTTAATGTAAGAGCGGGAAGGATGTGGAATTCTCTTCCACAAGCAGTGGTTTCAGCGGGGAGCATTGATAATTTAAAAAACTGTTAGATTGGCACCTTAACAACCACAACATACAGGGGTATACAATGTGCTATTAACATATAATCACACACATAGGTTGGACAGGATGGACTTGTGTCTTTTTTTCAACCTCACCAACTATGTAACTATATAATGTGCAATATATGCACAGATTGAAAAATAAAGTGCTATTGCAGTGCAAAGCGATTGTCAGGGACGCGCTGCCCACATTAGGAGTCATGTGCCAATGTGCATGCGTGACTCATGGATGTGCTCATGTGCGCTTGTTAGATGCACTTTGGCGCCTAGTGGCCTATAAAGATGCCTCAGGAGCTCCAGGTCTTTTCTGTTTGAATGTAGCTGTCCCCTGAAACCCTACACAAGGTCGGACATTGATCGGACATTCCGACAACAAAATCCTAGGATTTTTTCCGACGGATGTTGGCTCAAACTTGTTTTGCGTACACACGGTCGCACAAAGTTGTCGGAATTTCCGATCGCCAAGAACGCGGTGACGTCAACCACATACGACGTGACTAGAAAAGGCCATTTCAGAACGAAGCGCAGCACCCTTTGGGCTCCTTTTGCTAATCTCGTGTTAGTAAAAGTTTGGTGAGAGACGATTCGCGCTTTTTCTCGTTGCTTTCAGATCGTTTTCTGCAGTTCAGTTTTTGCTTCAGTTATCTGCTCATCAGTGCGTGCAAGCAAGCTCCGCATGACTTAGTCATTGTGTTCTTGTTCGTTCGTTATTGTTTTTCAGGTCGCTCTTCACAGGCCTTGCTGTTCTTCAGTGCATTCTGTTACATTGTTTTGAGCAGCCGACAGTTTTCTAGCCATGTTGCGTATACGTACTCCTCGTAGAGTTCGTGCTGTGCGGGGGCTTGATGTTGGGGTCCTGACCTTGACACAAGTCCAGTCCATGAACAGGGTGGGGAGGAGTTCATGGACCAAGAATTGGTTGCTTCAGCGTGACCAGTTCTGTCATATGCCTTTGCTCCGTGAGAATAATCCTGATGATTTCAGGAACTTTCTCAGGATGACGGACCCCGTATTTCACCGTTTGTTGGCTTCACTGACCCCCTATATCAGCAGGCAGGATACCTGCATGAGGCAAGCAATCACTCCGGAGCAGAGGCTCGTCGCTACCCTGCGGTACTTGGCGACGGGGAGAAGCCTGCAGGACTTGAAGTTCTCGACAGGCATCTCCCCCCAGGCTCTGGGAATCATTATCCCAGAGACCTGTTCTGCCATCATACAGGTCCTGCAGAAGGAGTATATGAAGGTAAGATTTTTATCCTTTAATATCACTTTTTATTGTATATAATGTTTGCTAATGTATTGTATTTCTTTCCTCATTCCCTAATTACCATGATTGTAATATGCTGTGAATGTCCCCTTTGTCCTCATGCATGCTGGAATTTTATGTTTTTTTTGTCCTTCATATATATTTGCCTTCACTTACCTCCCCAGCATGCTCTCCTGCCCTATATTCACATCATGTAGTCACTTAACAATGTATTTTATCAGCTCCATAGTAATGCTTTACCCCAAACACCCCCTAAAATGTTTAGAAATCTGATTTGTGCATTAAATTCAGGCAGAGTGCCAGAGGTTTTTTTTTTGTGGTGTCCCCAAATCATTTTTAACCCTCCCTCCCCCCAACTGCTAAGTCAGCTGATCCCAATTCTCTATCTATCCTCAATCATCTATCTGCTGACTTTGCCAAACCCATACACACTATACCCACCACTTTTGTGGTCAGATTTATGCATGAATTCCCCAAAGCATGTAGTGCAAGGGCCTGCCTGTATACTTTCAAATGGTACTGTTTAAAGTTTTTGTATCCTATTATTATCTTGATAGGTAATAGCAGAATGTCCAAATGTGCTCAATTGTGTACAGTGTGTATTTATATCTTTGTATTATGACACTTCTTACCTGTCCAGTGGTCTGCCAATAGTGTAACTAAGGAGGGGCTGTTCCAAGTAATACCGATTATTTAGGCATTCATATCTCAATGAAGTGGAGAGGGTTACCTGTCCAAGATTCCCCCCCCCTATAATGTTAGAAATGGCCCATGAGAGGGGGGGAGGGGGAATCTGATAGGTGTACCTTATACTTTGGTGTTTAAAAATTCCCATTAATAAATGTTATCTTGATGTTGTCCAAGAAAGTTTATGTCTTATCTGGTTTCCATGTTTTAATGTGCAAAAAGACTAATTTTTTTGTTTCCTCCACAGTTTCCTTCCACGCCACAGGAATGGCAGACTGTGGCCTCCCACTTTGCCCAGCGGTGGGACTTTGCTAACTGCGGAGGGGCAACTGATGGGAAACACGTCCACATTGTCCCACCACCCAACTTGGGGTCATACTATTATAATTACAAGGGGTTCAATAGTATTGTGATGTTGGCGGTGGTGTCAGCTAATTACGAGTTCCTGTATGTGGACGTTGGGAAAAATGGCCGGATGTCCGATGGTGGAGTCATCGCCCAGATGGAGTTTTACAGGCGTCTCCAGAATGGCAGCTTGGACTTGCCACCTCCAGAAGAGAATGTGGAAGGACTCCCATTCGTCTTCGTTGCAGATGAAGCATTTGCGCTGGGGGACCAACTTATGCGGCCATTCCTGATGAGGACCCTCACCCTGGAACAGAGGGTTTTTAATTACCGGCTGGCCAGAGCCAGAAGAGTGGTGGAGAACACATTTGGAATCATGGCCAGCCGGTTCCGCCTATTTCTTACACCCATCCATATGGCGGAGTATAAACTGAGTCATATAATCCTGGCGTGCTGTGTTCTACATGACTTTTTACGGCAACATTCTGCCAACTATGCTGGCTCAGTTGGGCCTGAGGCCGGAATTATAAATGAAACAACCCTGACGGCGCTTGAAAGTGGCCGTCCTGGCTTGCCCTCCCTGAGTGCCCGTGATGTCCGGCTAAGATACCTTGAGTTCTTTGCGGGTAGAGGGGCCATCAATATGCCAGACAATTTGTGAAACCTTGATCAAATAAAAAAAATTAAGCAAATCTTTGGTGACATTTACTGCTTGTGTTTGTTTTAGCTGACCCTGACTGAAATGTGGTGAGTCCTGAAAATGGCGTGATTGTGTAACCTTATACAAAGCACTGTTGGGTGTTATTTACTAAAGGCAAATACACTTTGCACTACAAGTGCACTTGAAAATGCACTGAAACTGCACTTGTAGTGCAAAGTGGATTTGCCCTTAGGAAATAACACCCATTGTCACAAAAAACAGCAATTACATCACCACAAAAGTGTTGTAGCGTTGAGACAATAATCCACAAATTCTTGATTAACAATCTTTTTAATACCTGCACAATCACATGTGCATTTAGAAAAGGTTTTTAAAACAAACCAACATGTCTGTTGTATAATTTTTGGGGTGGCATTATCAAAAATAGAAATTTCCATTTAAGATAAAACAGGCATGTTTCAAAACAACAAGAAAGACACAAATCTTGAACTTACAAAGTTCACATATGGTAAAACTTGAAGGCAATATCAGACATGAGTATTTAGGAACTGTGTTTGATATTGCGTTCAGATGGGGTGAAGTCACCCCAGGAAAAGCCAAATTTTGAAGATGCACACCAATTTGTCAACATGTGCTAGCTGCCATCACGGGGGATCAAGGGGACGTGTTTTGGGGGAGCAACCCCTTCCTCTCAGCTACTTTATTATTGAGGAAGTGGTTGCACCCCCAAAACGCGTCCATTGATCTCCCGTGATGGCAGATAGCACATGTTGACACACTGTGTGCATCCTCAAAATTTGGCTTTTCTAAAAATCGCTAAAACATTTTTAACATTGTAGCACCCAAAAAAACAAAAGGATTTGGAGGGGTTTTAAACTCTCCCCAAAACATCAGTGATGTTATTATTTTTTTGAATAACATCATTGATGTTTTTCTTGATGTTTTCCAAAGCTAAATTACACCCCATGATCTCCCCAATCAGGATCTGTGCACTTTGCGAGATGAAATGCCCTGGATCCACAACATCACGATCACCTAAAAAGAGAGAAAACCACAAAAACACAGGTATTATAAATATGCCGGCATCCATCTCTTACCTGAGCCTGTGGTCGCAGACACTCACCTGTTGTGGTGCCAATTTCCACCACATCTTCTTCCTCCTCCTGCTCTTCTTGGGTTGGGGGTATTTCCCCTTCTTCCCAAGGTGGGGGGTCTCTGGTCTCCTCGGATGAGGGGTGTCCTCCGAGTCTTTTCTCCCCTATGTAAAACAAAAATGGTATAATTAGCACACAGATATTTGATGACCGAAATATAAAGATGAAACATTGCTTGGAAGTGGTGTACAATTGTCTATTTTTGCAGAGTTCCAATATGTAGAATTTTTATTGTCCTTTGTCAAGCTTCAAGACTTTACCTGTTTTGTACAAGCTTCACAGATGGAGACCCCCCTATAGTATACACTGGAGCACCTGTGTGGGCCCCCTAATAAAAATGGTGTTCTGGTGTCCCATACTAGTGTTCCAGCGTCCAGATGTGAAAACAGCTGCTGAGTGTCCTCTCCTTACACAGAATCTAGTTTGCATTTCATTCTAGTAACAAACCCATCTACACAACCAAATATTTTTCATACAAGTAGGCCCTAAAAAATGTGGGCAAATGCATATGGCCTAAACAATGGTGTTTTTTAGGCCGAAAGAAAAATGTTTGATACGAACGAATAATGTGCCCATGAACATGAAAGTTGCCATTTTAAACTGTACAACCCTTAAGAAAAGCACATGGAGCAGCACGAACGTAATAAAGACAAAAAGAATAGGAACACAGCACAACTACTTACTTTTTTGCAGCACTCTCCGGATCTTTCTGTACTGCTTGGGCTCTCTTAATTTCAGGTCCGATCACCGCTTCCTGAGCTGATCTTTCGATCGTCGTACCCCGAAATTCCGGTGCAGACTTTTGACCACTTTCGCCATGATCTTGGCCTTTCTGATATTGGGGTTGGGGTAAGGTCCATATTTTCCATCATAGTCGGCCTTCTTCAAGATGTCGACCATCTCCAACATCTCACCAAAGGACATATTTGATGCCTTAAATTGTCTCCTTCTGGATCGGGACGTTTCCGGATCCGGGCTTTCCTCCTCCTCCTTCTCGTTGCTATAATTAGCACGCACCTGCTCTGACTCTGCCATGTGCTCTTCACCCACTGTGCTGAATGAAAAGGGGCGGGGAATAGACTAGAAAGAACGTCAGGGGCGGGCGGAGTTACACGCATGCGCAGTGTGTATAAAGCGTAACACGTGTGCGTAGTACGTATGATCTGTGAGCGAAAAAAGGAGTATCGGAGGCGCCGATCGTGATAATGAAGGTAAGAGCCAAACTTGGGCCTATACTGCTTCTAGATTAAGGCCTATATTGTAACTAGATTAGGAGAGTTTTGCCTGACATTAGGGTTTGTCTTGTGTTGTGTCCTGCAGTGAAAATGGATATCTTGAAAGATACCGACTTTATGGCAATCTTCATAGATATGTTCAGGGAGCTGACTTGTCTTTGGGAGATAAACCACCCACATTATAAGAACCAAACAAAGAGGAAGGCAGCACTGGATCATTTGCTGGAATTTGTGAAGACGGTGATCCCCACGGCAGACATGACTTATTTGAAGATCCTAATTGGTGGCCTGAGGAGCACTTATCTAAGGGAGCACAAGAAGGTCCAGGATTCCCAGAGATCCGGAGCAGCAGATGACATCTATGTCCCCAGGATGTGGTACTATGACAGGCTGCATTTTCTGGCAGGCCATACTGAACCCAGGTCATCACTCTCCAGTCTTCCTTCCCCCCAGCTGAGGCTTCTGACGCCCAACCTGGGCCTTCCAGACAGCAACATGTGGAGGAGCCCAGCTTGAGCCAGGTATAGCATTCCTCTAAATAGTTCAGGTGAATGAATGAATGATTTGTATAGCGCTGCAGTTGCAAACTGAATCGCCACAAGGCGCTGGATCCATCCTGCGTTGTCAAGCTTCTCAGAAGAGGTAGGTCTTGAGTTTCTTTCTGAAGGCCTGATGGTTTTCTTCCATGCGAATGTGAGTAGGTAGAGCGTTCCATAGCCGTGGTCCTTGGACTGCGAATCTTCGTTCTCCCTTTGTTTTGTAGCGGGTTTTTGGAATATGGAGGAGGTTATGGTTAGAAGATCGAAGACTGCGATTCGGTGTGTAGCGTTTTATTTTCTCGCATAGGTATTGAGGAGCATTTCCATATATGCATTTGTGGGTGAGGCAGAGGGTCTTGAAGGTGATCCGATTCTTTACGGTTAGCCAATGTAGGCTCCTCAGGGAAGGGGAGATGGATTCCCAGGGTTTTTTCCTGTTAACAGTCTTGCCGCCATGTTTTGGATGAGTTATAAGCGCGCAAGCTGATATTGGGGTAGTCCTATGTAGAGGGAGTTTGCGTAGTCGAGTCTGGAATTGATGATTGTTCCAACTACTGCTGCTTTGTCCTCTTCTGGCATGAATGGGATGAGTTTACGTAGCAGGCGGAGGAGATGGTGAGATCCGCTGACTACTGATCCTATTTGTGCATCCATTGACATTTCTGATTCAAAGATGACACCGAGACTCTTTGCTTTGGTGCTTGGCGAGATGGTCTGTCCAAAGATGGTGGGAGGTGTCCATGGGGTCTTAGTTTTGGAATTTTGGTTTCCGTGTAGGAGAAGAAGCTCTGTTTTTGATCCGTTGAGTTTGAGAGAGCTAGTAGTCATCCAGTCGTCTATCAGAGTGAGGCATTTTTCTAGTTGCTGAAGATGGACTTTTTCTCCGGTGATGCGGAGGTAGAGTTGGGTATCATCAGCGTTTGAGTGGAAGCAGAGGTCCGATTTTCTGATGATTTTGAGGAGTGGGCAGATGTAGATGTTGAAGAGCACTGGTGACAAGGGTGATCCTTGAGGGACTCCACAAGAGATTGCATGGGTTTCAGAGTAGAATTCTCCTAGTTTCAGGTTGTCCAATCAATGATGTTAACTAGATGTTAGTTTGGAGTACTAATTTATGATTGTGATTGATGATGCAGAAACTAAAACCATGTCCCTTTTTCATACACAGGGAAATCTCAGCCAGGAGGTGGCTGGGCCGAGCAGGCTGCCTGATATCCAGGTCCCTCCCCTACACCCGCAAAGAGAAAGTGGCAGGAAGAGGAGTACCCTGAAGGAGGATGCCATAGGCCTCTTTTGGAAGGCTACAGAGGCCCTGACAGCCCCCCACACTGTGGAGGAGGACTTTGCTGGCATAATTGCCTGTAAAATGCAGCGGATGGAGGAGGGCCAACAACTCATGCGTGAGTCATTAATTTTGGAAGCTCTCAATAAGGGGTTGAGGGGCCAAATAACATCTGCTACCCACATTTGTGATCTCACACATGGTCCTCCTCTTCCTCCACCAGGTCCTTCTACTTCTCCTCCTCCTCCTCCTCCTCCAGGTCCTACTAGTCCTCCCCCTCCTCCAGGTTCTACTCCTCCTCCTGCCACATCTCCAACAGCAGAGCCACAGCCGGGAAGGAAGCGTGGAAAGAAGACCAGAAAGTGATGACCCTGGATCCAGTCTGGTCTGGCAAAAGATGCAGCCTCTTGTGGTACCAAAGCCTGGGGACACAGATGTCATCTGCTGCTTTCCGGATCTCTGGGACTTCTGGACCAGACTGCACTCCCTTATATATGGACTCCTCAGACCACCAATTTTGATGTTAAAGAATTGATGTCTGCCCTGGGGGTCCAAGGCTTCGCCAGTTTCTGCTGTTTCTCCAGCGTTGCCTCCCTCTTTGTTTGGTTCTGAGCCCTTAATAAATGATTTTTGGTTTCAATTATACTCTCCTATGTGTGTTTTCCTTCAAAAGGACAGTTTGTTTGTGAGGATTCAGGTACATTTCTAAAATACAATGTGAAATTAACAAGGGACACCAACACCAAACAATCTCCTTGAGATTAAATAATTTAAGATATCAATGGTGTTGTGGTAACTTGACACACAAAACACACACAAAAATATTCTGGAGTAAAACTAAAACTAAAATAAAACAAAGATCAGCCTTAAAATAAATACAAACCTATAAAAAAAAAAAAAAAATCTGCCTTTAAAAAAAAACAAAACACAACAAATATATTTGTCAGATGTGACAAATCAAAATATATTAAGGGAATCCCGATAAATAATAAAGAAAGAAGTTTGTGAGAAGTCTGTGTGAATATGAGCAGCAAAACTACTTAATTCTTCTCACATTATAAAGAAGAAGAGAGTGTGCTGTATTAAATCATTTTTAACATTGCACCGTGACGAAAGTGTTGTATCCATTGTGAACGCTAAGTTTACCAGACCGAGCTGTTCCGTCTCGGAATTTCTTCTGAGCATGCGTGGCACTTTGTGCGTTGGAACAGGCCACACACGGTCGGAATTGACGCGATCGGATTTTGTTGTCGGAAAATTTTATAGCCTGCTCTCAAACTTTGTGTGTCGGAAAATCCGATGGAAAATGTCCGATGGAGCCCACACACGGTCGGAATCTCCGAAAACACGCTCCGATCGGACATTTTGAATCAGAAAATCCGACCGTGTGTACGGGGCATAATTCTGTGCCTGTATCCTGTTCCAGTATTGACCCGGCTTCCTGACCACACTATTATCTCCAGTCCTGACCTTTGGCTTGTTTGACCCTGCTTCCTCCTGTCTGCTGACCTGATTACCTGTTGCCAAACCCAGCCTGGACTCTGACTACTCTCTACCAGCTGTTTATGTTGATTGCTCTTCTGTGTATGGCCTGGCTTGTCTGAACCTGCTCCAGCCTGCTGTCCTGCATCTGCTGCCCTGCATCCACAGCATACCTACACCTGCTGCCCTTCATCCGCTGCCCTGCATCCACAGCATACCTGCACCTGCTATTCTACATCCACTGCCCTGCATCTGCAGCACACCTGCACCAGCTGTTCCGGCTTCTCATCTGGCACCATCACTTCCAGCTAAGAGAACCCTGCAGGCACTCTTACCCCTCCATGCTCCTACAACCACTGTCTCAACTCCAGTGGTCTCCAAGCCGGGGTTTGTACGAGAGGTCTCCCTCTGCACGTCAGGCTCACTCCTAAGATATGTGACAGTATCAAACAGCCATGACTGAGCCTGCAAGAGGTACCTCACTTATGGATGACATCTGCCAGCACCTCGCAGTCCTCACCCAGGCTGTGAAGTCTCTTCAGGACGATTACATCCAATTGGAAAAACGAGTGCAAACCCTGGCCACCACTGTGAACCCTTCTTCAGTTTCAACCCCTTCCACTGGCAGGGCACCATCTGCAACTACTACCACACCCACTGTGATGATGCTGCCTCCTGAATCAAGGCCCATTCCAGAGAGGTTCTCTGGGGATCAAAGCATATTTTGGGCATTTCGCAACACATGTGAACTGTACTACTCATTACAACCTAAGACTTTTTCATTAGAGGCCAACAAAGTAGGGTACATCATCTATCTCTCTGCTGCAGGGTGAACCTCAGACTTGGGTCCATCATCTGTTTGAAGAACGACATGTAGTTGTGGACTCTGTCATCTTTCTTCAATGTGATGGCTCAACTATACGATGACCCCCAATGGACTTCCACTGCAGAGGCTGCCTACCACACACTCCAGCAAGGCCACAGAGTGGCCGAGGACTATGTGACTGTCTGACTTCAGACGCTGGAGCACGCATACTCAGTGGAACAATGCAGCCCTGCGGCACCAGGTTCCACCTTGGTTTATCTGAAGGTTTAAAGGACGAGCTACCCTGGGTCGGTGTTCCAAATATTCAAGAGGCTCTAGTCATCTTGTCTATCCAGATAGACCGACGACACTGGTAGCGCAGAACAGAAAGAGCTACCCAGCAGCCCCATCCATCTTGGATGTTATCCCGGGTGCCAGTTCCTGCTTACCCTGCTTCCGCCAGTCCTGTTCCAGCTAATCCCGTACCTGTTAACCAGATGTCGGATACCTCCAAACCAATGCAACTAGGACTGATGAGACCTTCTCTGTCAGCTGAAGAACGACTACGCCGGCGACAGAATAACTTATGCCTGTATTGTGGGGAAGCCAGCCACGATGTTTGCTCATGTCCAACAAAGCTGTATAAATGCTTGTCTATTTCTCCTTCCAACTACCCATCTTCTTCTGCCAACACCACTCACCTGGCTCTTCTCATCTCTTTCCAGCTTCCAGGAAGAACAATACCGGTTACCGCAATAATTTACTCGGGCATGTAGTTGTTTCATTGATTTGAGCTCAACAACACATCCCACTCCAACCTAAGACTCAAGGACTTTCTATTCTTTTGGCAGATATGTTTCATATCAATTCTGGATTAGTGACCCAGGAAACCCCTTCTCTACCTGTAACTACCTCCACAGACCATAAAGAACTGTTAAGCTTGGATGCAATTGCATCCCCTCAGTTTCCAGTCATCCTGGGTCTACCCTGATTACAGGCCCACAATCCACAGATTGATTGAAAGGACCACTCTCTTTGGCCCTGTGTGGATTACCGAGAATTAAATAAGATCACTGTCAAGAACCCCTATCCTCTGCCTCTGGTGCCTGAGCTCCTACAAAGACTAAGGACTTCTTCTGTATTTACCAAGCTAGACCTGCGGGGGACTTACAACTTGGTCCGCATTCGTGCAAGGAGATGAATGGAAGACAGCTTTCAGTACCAGGTTTGGCCATTATAAATACCTGGTTGACCTATGCAATGCCCCTGCCACCTTCCAACATTTAGTCAATGACATTTTCAGAGACTGTTTGGATATCTTTGTATTTTTCTATCTAGACAATATTTTGATTTTTTCCACATCTCTGGAGCAGCACCGGAAACATGTCAAGAATGTACTCCGTCAGCATGGACTATACGCCAAACCAGAGAAATGTGAATTTGAGTGGCAGAGTATTCAGTTTCTAGGCCTAGTAATATCTACAGAGGGATTCAAGAAAGATTTACAAAAGGTTGCAGCCATTCTGGACTGGCCTGCACCCTCAGACAAGAAGGGGGTGCAGCACTTTGTCGGCTTTCTACAGGAGATTCATCAAGGGGTTCTCTGCTATTATCTTCCTGATTACTCAGGTAACAAAACAGAATATTCAGTTTCACTGGACTTCTGAGGCACAGGCTGCCTTTGCAACTTTAAAAGGACTTTCCACGTCTGCTCCTATCCTGAGCTATCCTGATCCTGCTTTGCCTTACCTACTCGAAGTAGACGCTTCAGAGACAGCAGTAGGGGCACTTATTTCCCAAAACTTGGGTCTCAAGGACTTGATGTACCCAATAGTATTCTTCTCCCGCAAACTCTCTCCAGCCAAGAAGAATTACAACGTAGGGGACTGAGAGCTCCTGGCCATTAAAGCTGCACTTGAGGAATGGAGCTATCTGTTGGAAGGAGTGGCGCATCCCATACTCAGTTACACAGACCATAAGAATCTGGAGTACCTGAGAGCTGCCAAGCATCTGAGACCATGCCAGGCATGGTGGGCATTGTTTTTTTCCAGATTCTCATTTCACATTACCTACCGGCCGGGGTCGAAGAACGTAAAACCAGACACCTTTTCTCGCACGGTTGATGATCCAAAGGAAGTGTCAGCTCCAGATACCATCCTATCAGAAGGTAACTTCCTACCCTTACAAGCAAACCTGATGTCTGACTTGAAGCAAGCTTTAGCAAGTTTGCCTGGTCCTCCTGGAATTACCCTGTTACCCAAGGATGGGCTACTATGGAAGGACAATAAGATCTTTGTGCCAGAAGATATCCGGGAAACAGTGTTAAGTCTGTGCCATTAGGCAACTAATAAAAGGATGTTTGACAGGAAGAGGAGAGGGGAATTGTGCCTTCACCAGAGCTATCAAGTATGGCTGTCTACCACTAACCTCAGAATGGCTTGTTATGCATGGGAACTGGCACCCAAGTTCCTTGGTCACTTCCCAGTGAAGAGGAAATTAAATGAAGTTGCATATGAACTTTCTCTACCTGGTTCATTGAAAATCCAACCCGTTTTTCACGTGTCACTACTAAACCCTGCAGTGCCGGATCCCTTCCCAAACAGGAGATCGGGGCCAACTGAACTGGTAATTGGGGATGAGGAGTTTCAGGTGGAGGCCATCTTGAATTGTAGAAGAAGAGGAAACCAGCTGCAATATCTGATCAAGTGGAGGGGGTATGATGCAGAAGAGAACTCCTGGGAACCCAAGCAGAACGTCCATGCCCAAGAGTTAATCCAGGCCTTCTTTCGCAGCCATCCTCAAAAGAGTTCTTCTGGGCACCCAGAGATTGCCCATAAGGAGGGGGAAATGTCAGGGACACTCTGTCCACATTAGGAGACATGTTCCAATGCGCATGAGTGAATCACGGACATCGTGCATGGATGTGTACATGCACATGCGTTAGACGCGCTTTGGGACCTAGTGGCCTATAAAGATGCCTCAGGGGCGCAAGATCTTTGCTGTTTGATCTGCAGCTGTCCCCTGAAACCCTGATTCTGTGCCTGTATTCTGTTCCAGTATTGACTTATATCATTATGTGCAATATATGCAAAAAACAAACACAGTCCTCTTGTAGCGTAAATCAGTAAAATACACAGGCTTTTAAAACAGATTAAAAACTCACATTTGTGCAACTTTATACAAGACAAACAATGAATTTAATCCTACAGAGGCTGAATCCTTCTTCTCAAAAATAACCTTACCTGAGTTATCTCAGAATCAAAAAAGCAGTTTGGATGAGCCTATAACTATAGATGAAGTTGCTAACGCCATAAAAGACCTAAAACTTAACAAAAGACCAGGCCCAGACGGCTACTCGGCTTTATACTATAAAACATTCTCAGAAATACTCTCTCCCATTCTCACTGAAACTTTTAACAAACTTCTAGATGGACATTCTTTTCGGCAAGAAACACTAATGGCAATTGTTTGTATGATCCCAAAACCCCTTTCTGATGATACTTCCTGTGTGAATTATCGGCCTATCTCCCTGTTAAACCTCGATATTAAATTATTAGCAAAAATAATAGCAAAACGCCTCAATAGCATTATAGGAAAATTAATACATAGAGATCAAGTAGGCTTCATGCCAAATAGACAGGCAGGCGATAATATACGCAGGGCAGTGTTATTGGCACATATTGCTAAAAAACGGAAAATCCCTTTATGTTTTCTATCTCTCGATATTAAGAGGGCATTTGACACAGTATCCTGGCAATATATGCAATATTCATTACAAAAATGGGGTTTTGGACCCCACTTTGTAACATGGATCAAAGCATTATATAATAAACCCAAAGCCTATATAAAATATGCTGGATACAAATCTGAAGCCTTTAATATCGAAAGAGGTACCCGACAGGGTTGCCCATTATCTCCCTTATTATTTGCCCTTATACTTGAACCCATGGCCCAATACATCAGAACAAACCAAACTATAACTGGCATTGAAGTAGGAGGTATTACACACAAATTATGTATATTTGCAGACGATATATTACTTTTTCTATCATCACCACAGGTCTCTGGTCCTAACTTAATACCAGCTCTTGATGGGTTTGCAGCCCTATCCGGCCTTATGATTAATCCTAAGAAATGCCTAGTGCTTAATATTTCACTCACAAACATGGAATTGATCCCAGCTAGGGCTGCACTCCCATTCACATGGGCAGAAAAATCAATCCCATATCTTGGAATTCATTTAACAGCATCTCATTCTGACTTATTCTCAACCAATTATCCTCCTGTATTAAGACAGATCACAAATCTAATAAAACAATGGTCGCAACTTCCTTTATCCTGGATAGGGAAGATTAATGCAATCAAAATGACTATTCTACCCAAATTGCTTTATCTATTCAGAGTCCTCCCTATTCCAATTCCTTCCTATTTTTTGAGAATAGTACAAAAAAGAGCAACTTCGTTTATATGGGGCTCTTCTAAACCACGTATACCTATACACACACTACATCTTCCCAAAAATAAAGGAGGCCTGGGATACCCTAATTTTACTAACTACTACAGAGCAGCACATTTGGCCAGTCTGTCCAAATACCATGCAAAACAGGAAATCCCATTATGGGTATTTATAGAGGCTTCAGAAAATGACCCTCTATTAATATCAAATTTATTAAGGCTTGATCCTAAAGACCGCTTTAAAATTCATAATCCCATAACTAAACACTTCTTATCTCTCTGGGATAAACTAAAAACCAAATATCAGTTACAATCTCCACACAATCCTCTCCTTTCTTTTATCAGAAATCCGGCCTTTTATCCGGCATGGATCTACCCAAATTCTTTTAAAGCTTGGACAACATCAGGCATTCAGACACTAAATGACTTCATAGCATCTAAATCATTCCTTTCATTCCCATCGCTTAGAGAAAAATATGATCTACCAAACTCTGAGATATTTAGATATCTCCAAATCAAAAATTTCTATACACCATTCCTAAAGGGGGATACACCATTATCCCAATTATCCATTTTTGAATCAATCTGTACAAAAGATCCATTTGCTAAAGGTACAATTTCATCACTTTATAATCAATTATATGGAGTAGCAAATCTTAATAGACCCTCTTACGTTCAGAGGTGGGAGGAGGACCTGGGACGAACTTTAGAAGACACGGACTGGTCTAACATATGGCTCACATCTAAGTCATCTTCACCCAACATCTTAGCACTGGAGACAAATTATAAAGTCCTAACTCGCTGGTACCTTGTACCCGCTAGAGTGGCAAAATATTCACCTAATACCTCAGCTCTTTGTTTTCGAGGATGCATAGAAATAGGCACATATTTACACATATGGTGGACGTGCCCAGTAATCCAAACCTTCTGGAAGGAAGTCTTCGTGATTGCATCTAAAATATTTTAAAAAATAATACAACCAGATCCATATTTAACTTTACTTAATCTAAAACCGGAATGGTTAACACTCTCTCAATTCAAACTTATGATCCAACTAATAACGGCTGCAAAACAAACAGTGGCCAAGGCATGGAAATCTCCTACATTGGTACTAGCAGAAACAATTCATAGAATGAATAATACAATGTCCCATGCTAAGATGGTAGCCATCGATCAAAATCAAATTCCAAAATTTGAAAAACTTTGGCATCCTTGGATAAAACAACAGTTCCTGTCAAACTTCAATGACTCTGTCCTGTTGCCATGGTAACAGATTAAATGACTTACAGAGACACCCATTCTAAGGCTTCAAAGAGAACTAAAAAGAATAATAAACTGACGAGCGGGACAACCTTGTGGACCATACCTCTACCTTTCAACCCTTTTTCTTCTTTCTCTTTCCTTTTCTCCACCTTACGATTAAAGCTCATTATCAGAATTTATTTGACCTATATACACTCTACTTGTAAACAATATGTATAGTAGGTATAAATCATTTAAATACCTACAAAAGTAACTAAGGAAATGATATATATCTTTAATTTAGGTTTACATGAACCCAATGTTTAATATTTGAAATTTCATGATATTTACCTATATAAACCCTACTGTAAAACAATGAGCTTACTTTATAGATCCTTATAAAATTACTTTATGTATCTTTATAACATTGTATACTCAATAAACTTCTTTTGACAAGGAAAAACTCACATTTGTATAGAGTCAACCTGACACTAGGGAAGTAACGATTGATTGTATTACCATTCATCACCCCGGCTAAAGAGTCGAGCCGCAGGTATGATCTGGTGAGAGCGACAACGTCAGCATCCCTGCCCTGCTCTGCGCGTTTCGTCATCCATCATCTTCTAGCCGCAGAAGAGAAGATGCCGGATTTTGAAACATGTAGGGAGGGGCAGGGACACTGACGTCACCACACTCACCAAATCATAAGGGAACAGAAAAATACCGCACTGCCATAAATAACCCCCAAAAAAGCAGCAGTTCAAATGTGATATATACACAAAAAGCAACAAAAAACAAGAAAAAACTGCGCTATACCGTAAATAGATATGTGAGAGTATAAAAATCAATTAATGCATAGCAAAGTTCATAAGATAGGAGATCGGAAAAAATCTTCCATAAAAGTAAGAAAAGTCCCAAAGCACATTCTCTCAATAATTCACAGTGAAAACTTGTATTTAAAGCTTGAGATAAACACCACTCATAGTGCTCCACCACCACCTGAAATTCACGCTTACCAGAAAGCAAGCTAATTAGGCTTGTATATAAACTGAAATCCAAAATGACCACAAAGATGCAGATTCTCCGTGTTCAGCATGCTGAGGGAAGTGCGATGGATAATGGCTCTTACACCAACCTGAACAGAAGGCAAGCTTAAGTAAGCTTGTATGGCAACCTGACGCTCAATCACTGGTAACGTCACATCACGGCTTTCCAGTAAAGGGTCAGAGACAAACAGAGTGGCTCCATCCAGTAGGACAGTCAGTAGGGGGGACCCAAAGAAATTAAAAAAACAGCACTGAGTATGTGTGTTTGCTTTCTTTATCTCTCTCTTAAAATTGCTGAACGTCAAATGCCGTCAAAGGGTTTCATTCATTTCAAACCTTGTGCCACAAAAACTGTTAAGTGTTATTGCAACTTTTCTTGTGCTCATCCATGAATCCAGAGGTTTCCATTAGTAATGTCTTTCTTCCTCACAGGCTGTAGGTCATGAAAACCAGATCATACTCGCAGCTCAAATCTTCGGCCGGGGATGAATGATAGCCAGTAGCTGGTTCTATAAGACCAGTCATTAACTCTGATGAGTTACTTTAGATTACATAGTTACATAGTTGCATAGTAGGCAAGGTTGAAAAAAGACACAAGTCCATCAAGTCCAACCTATGTGTGGAATTTTATGTCAGTATTACATTGTATATCCTTGTATGTTGTGGTCGTCCAGGTGCTTATCTAATAGTTTTTTAATTATTGATGCTCTGAGACCACTGCCTGTGGAAGAGAATTCCACATCCTAACCGCTCTTATAGTAAAGAACCCTCTACGCAGTTTAAGATTAAACTGCTTTTCTTCTAATTTTATTGAATGGCCACGTGTCTTATTAAATTCATATTGTGGGGTCACCAGTACGGTATTTATACATTGAAATCATATCCCCTCTCAAGCATCTCTTCTCCAGAGAGAACAAGTTCAGTGCTCATAACCTTTCCTCATAACTAAGGTCCTCCAGTCCCTTAATTAGTTTTATTGCCCTTCTCTGGACTCCCTCCAGTTCCAGCACATCCTTCCTGAAGACTGGAGCCCAAAACTGGACAGCATACTCCAGGTGCGGCCGGACCAGAGTCTTGTATATTGGGAGAATTATCGTTTTATCTCTGGAGTTAATCTCCTTTTTCCATCCTAGATTCCTCCAGAGGTTCTCCCCAGTGAGTACATTGCATTAATATTTTTCCCACCCAAGTGCCTTATTTTACATTTTTCTACATTAAACCTCATTTGCCATGTAGTTGCCCACCCCATTAATTTGTTCAGATCTTTCTTCAAGGTTTCCACATCCTGCAAATAAGTTATTGCCCTGCTTAGCTTAGTATCATAGTTACATAGCTACATAGTAGGTGAGGTTGAAAAAAGACACAAGTCCATCAAGTTCAACCTATGTGTGTGATTATATGTCAGTATTACATTGTATATCCCTGTATGTTGCGGTCGTTCAGGTGCTTATCTAATCGTTTTTTGAAACTATCGATGCCCCCACTGAAACCGGATATTGTCCGCAAATAAAGAGATTGAGCTGTTTATCCCATCTTCCAGGTCGTTTATGAATACATTAAATAGGATTGATCCTAGAACAGAACCCTGGGGGACCCCACTTTCCACCCCGGACAATTCAGAGTACTCCCCATTTATCACTACCCTCTGAATTCACTTCTGTAGCCAGTTTTTGATCCATGTACTCACCCTATGGTCCATGCCATGGACCTTACTTTGTACAGTAAATGTTTATGTATCAAATGCATTTGCAAAATCCAGATACACCACGTCTACGGGCCTTTCTTTATCTAGATGGCCCTTATCATCCCCTCCAAGAGCTTGCATACAATTGATATTAGGCTAACTGGTCTGTAATTCCCAGTGATGTATCTTGGCCCTTTTTTAAATATTGGTGCTATATTGGCTTTTCTCCAGCTGGTACCAATCCAGTCAGTGACTGTTCGTAAAAATTAGGAACAATGGCCTGGCAATTACTTGACTGAGTTTCTTAAGGACCCTCGGGTACAACCCATCTGTTCCCGGTGACTTATTAATGTTACGTTTTTCAAGTCTATTTCTAACTCTGTCCTCTGTTAGCCATGAGGGTGCTTCCTGTGATGCAGCGTACACACAAGCGGACTTTTCGACTGGACTGGTCCGATGGACTGAGTCTGGCGGACAATCAAGTCTGGTTGAAAAGTCAGCTCGTCTGTATGCTAGTCCGACGGACAAAAACCAACGCTAGGGCAGCTATTGGCTACCAACTTCCTTATTTTAGTCCGGTCGTACGTCATCACGTACGAATCCGTCGGACTTTGGTGTGATCGTGTGTAGGCAAGTCCGTTTGTTCAAAAGTCCGTCGGAAGTCCATCAAAAGTCCGACGAAATTCCGTCAGAATGGTCGTCGGACTTTTGCTGCCGAAAAGTCCACTCGTGTGTACGCGGCTTGACATGTCATGAGGATAAAGATTGCACTTTTGATTACCGAAGCCCCCCGATTCCCTCGTGAAGACTATGGAGAAGAATAAATTCAATACCTTCGCCACCTCTCCATCCTTAGTAACCAGATTCCCTTCATCATTTTTTTATGGGACCAATATGATCTGACCTCCCTTTCTTACTATTTATGTACTTAAAGAATTTCTTGGGATTTTTTTACTCTCCTCCTCTATGTGCCTTTCGTGTTCTATCTTAGCCGTCCTGATTGCACCCTTACATTTCTTGTTTCATTCTTTGTAAAGCTGGAATGCTGATGATGACCCCTCAGCCTTGTATTTTTTGAAGGCTTTCTCCTTTGCCTTTATATGCATTTTTCTACGCTGGAGTTAAGCCTCCCAGGTCTATTATTAGCTCTTTTAATTTTTTTTCCCATTGGGATGCTAATGCCCTTATTTAATGTGCTCTTAAAGCATACCCATTTTTCTCTGTGTTTTTTGTTCCTAAGATTTTATGTCAATTCTTATCTTCTAGCAAGGATCATAGTTTAGGGAAGTTGGCCCTTTTGAAATTCAGTGTCTTTGCATTCCCCTTATGTTTTCTATTTGTGTGATTTATACTAAAACTAATTGACCTGTGATTGCTGTTTCCTAAATTGCCCTGTATTTCCACATCCATGATCAGGTCTGTATTGTTGGTAATCAGTAGGTCTAGTAATGCTTTGTTTCTAGTTGGTGCATTTACCATCCAACAAATGAAATTGTCCTGCAAGACATTCAGGAACTGGCAAGCCTTAGATGAATGCGCGGTTCCTTCCACCCAGTCTATGTCTGGATAATTAAAATCCCCCATTATAATGACACTTCCCACTCTTGCCGCTAATCCAAAATGTGATAGGAGGTCCGCCTCCTCCCTCTGGTTAGGGGGCCTATAGCATACTCCCAGTATTACTTTCCCCTTAGTTTCCTCCTTTTGTAGCTCTACCCATAGGGATTCCACTTCCTCCCGTGCTCCCTTCATGATGTCATCTCTCACAGATTGATCAGTGAAGGATCTCATTGGGCGTCACATATATGGGTTTGAATACACTCCTTCTGAGCAAGATTCTTGACACCCGCTGTTTTAGTAATCAAAGGTATGGCTGCTGTATGGCTCACTCGAGTATAAGCCGAGGGGGGGTTTTCAGCCTAAAAAAATGGGCTGAAAAACTCGTCTTATACTCGAGTATATACAGTAAGTATATTGCTACATTGTTGCATTTATATTTTTGTGTTTGAAGTATCTATTTTAGTAGTCACTTCTTTGTGGATATGTTTCCCAACATAGATCGTTTTATCACATTATCACTACTTTAGTGGGTAGTTATCAAAGAGATTCGTGTTTGGCCAGCGCTGCTCTCCTTCTTTCTGGTTTTTAGTGCTTCTGGTTTCTGACATTATAGAGGAGGAGCAGTATGCATGTACTTGACTTTCATGTTCTAGCAACCATACAGACCAGTTGCTGTGGTCCTGGGCTCCCTGATCACAATCGAGATCCCGGGAACTGTGGTAGTTTGCAGATGGAGGGGATTTCTTTCTTTCCCCATAGAAGTGATCAGACAGCTGTAGAGCCATTTGGATTACTTCTACAGGAAAGCCCATCGCCAACTGCAAATTTTTATATGGGGATGATGACTAAAGCTGCAACCATCATCCTGGATGATGCACCACTTCTACCCGAGGATGTATGGGTACGTTCTAAGAGTATAAAGTAGGTAAAACATAGCTAAACTTATGAACAAAAAGTGTAACATATTACATCTTACCAGTGCTTAGATGCGGTGGCTGCATTATTTTCCTATTATCTGGCTTTTTTCATTCTTTTTCACCTAATGATCCTGACAGTAAATCTGTCCTAGGGTGACGGTGCACATCTACAGTATTATATGTAGTTACAGCATTATAATCTAAAGCTGCTTTCTTAATTTGGACATCAATTACCTACAGTGCCTTGAAAAAGTATTCATACCCCTTGACATTTCCCACATTTTGTCATGTTACAACCAAAAATGAAAATGTATTTTATTTGGATTTTATGTGAAAGTGGCACATAATTGTGAAGTGGAAGGAAAATGATAAATGGTTTTCACATTTTTTTTACAAATAAATATCTGAAAAGTGTGGTGTGCATTTGTATTCAGCCCCCCTGAGTCAATATTTTGTAGAACCACCTTTCCCTGCAATTACAGCTGCAAGTCTTTTTGGGTATGCCTCTACTAGGTTTGCACATCTAGAGAGTAACCATTTTGCCCATTATTCTTTGCAAAATAGCTCACGTTCTGTCAGATTGGATGGGGAGCATCTGTGAACAGCAATTTTCAAGTTTTGCCACAGGTTCTCATTAGGATTTACAGTAGGTCTGGACTTTGACTGAGCCATTCTAACACGTGAATATGCTTTGATCTAAACCATTCCATTGTAGCTCTGGCTGTATGTTTAGGGTCATTGTCCTGCTGGAACGTGAACCTCTGCCCTAGTCTCAAGTCTTTTGCAGACTCTAACAGGTTTTCTTCTAAGATTGCCCTGTATTTGGCTCCATCCATCTTCCCATCAACTCTGAACAGCTTCCCTGTTCCTGCTGAAGAAAAGCATTCTCACAACATGATGCTGCCACTATGTTTCATGGTGGGGATGGCGTGTTCATGGTGATGTGCAGAGTTAGTTTTTCACCACACATAGCATTTTGCTTTTTTAGGCCAAAAAGTTCAATTTTGCTCTTATCTGAGCAGAGCACCTTCTTCCATATTTTTGCTGTGTCTCCCATATTGCTTCTCTCAAACTGCAACTGGGACTTCTTATGGCTTTCTTTCAACAATGGCTTTCTTCTTGCCACTCTTCCATAAAAGCAAGATTTGTGGAGTGCAGGACTAATAGTGGACAGATTCTCCCACCTGAGCTGTGGATCTCTGCAGCTCCTTCAGAGTTACCATGTGCCTCTTGGCAGCTTCTCTAATTAATGCTCTCCTTGCCTGGTCTGTCAGTTTAGGTGGAAGGCCATGTCTTGGTAGGTTTACAGTTGTGCCATACTCTTTTCATTTTCAGATGATGGATTTAACAGTGCTCCGTGAGATGTTCAAAGCTTTGAGATTTTTTTATAACCTAACCCTTCTTTCAATTTCTTCACAACTTTAACCCGGACCTGTCTGGCGTGTTCCTTGGCCTTCATGATGCTGTTTGTTCACTAAGGTTCTCTAACAAACCTCTGAGGGCTTCACAGAACAGCTGTATTTATACTGAGATTAAATTACACACCGTTGCACTCTATTTTCTAATTAGGTGACTTCTGAAGGCAATTGGTTCCACTAGATTTTAGTTAGGGGTATCAGAGTAAAGGGGGCTAAATAAAAATGCATGCCACACTTTTCAGATATTTATTTGTAAACAATTTTGAAAACCATTTATCATTTTCCTTACACTTCACAATTATGTGTCACTTTGTGTTAGTCTATCATATAAAATCCCAATAATATACACTTATGTTTTAGCTGTCACATGACAAAATGTGGAAAATGTTAAGGGGTATGAATACTTTTTCAAGCACTGTACTTCTCTTGTTGTCTCTATAACACATTTTCTGCACTTGCAGAAAATATATTAGACTAGAAAAGAAAAGTAACACCATCACCACATCTAAGGACAAGTAAGCTGCAATATATTACATTTTTGCTCTTCGGTTTAGTCTTACTGTAACTGAATTGAGGTCACAGATCTGGTTATGTGGCATGCAGGGGGTTCTCAATATATACAATTACAAGCTTTGGAAGATAAGACAGGCATGAATTTCAACTGTTGGCATTATCATGTGATTTAATGAACCAAAATATAATCTGGCACCTTGTTGGCCAGAAATCAAATTGTAGGTAGAATAGGTAGAAAAGCATTGCCAGAGTAATTTCTTTCATTTGTCAAAATACCAAGGAAGGAAGGAGTGTTTGCCTTTAAACATTTTCTAGCTAGCCACTAAAAAAGTATCACTTTCTAATACTTCTAATACTTCTTGCCTTTTCAACTTTGAATTTATAATGTGCTTTTATAAATTCTTCCAAAATCTGAAATAAATAAATATCATTACCATATTTTGCAAGTTAGACCTAGTTCTTATTTATTATCGATAGACCTAAAGTATTTTTAACATTGCATTAAATTGTGAAACAGAGTATAGTAGAGTATAGTAGAAACACAAGCTTCAATCCTCTGACTAATAAACGATTTGGTCTGATCGACTAATAGTCTAATTATCTAGGACTTATGCAGATTGAGACTAATATACTGTTACCCTGGTCATTCAAGCTCAAATTTCCCAAGAGAAAGATAATTCTGAACTTCTCTACCATTTCATCTATTTCTGATTAAACTATTACTAGGCTGGTTGAAGTTAAGTCCTTTCACAATTTATTACAAGTATTTCTATAGCGACAATAATTTGCACAGCGCTTTGTTGTACATTCAGATCAGTCTCTACCCCCAAAGAGCTTAGGTCTTTACCTCACACACACATACTAGGGCCAATTTAGAGAGGAGCCAATTAACTTACCAGAATAACTTTGAAGTATTAAGTAGAAAACCCACACAAGCACCTAAATGGAACTGCTTGGGTTGTGCATGATTTGTAGAGTTGGGCGAACAGTTGGAGTGGAGCAAAGAGACAGCCGGAACATTGCCTGTTTGCTGAACACCCAAATTTGTGGGACGCTCTGCAGGATTTTCGCCCACTGAGTTCCCCACAATGCATTGCGCGCTGCACAGTGCATTCAAGGCTTTGCCCAATCAGGGCACAAAGCACAGTCAGAGTTATGTTTGGACAAAGTCATGATGACTTTGCCCAATCATGGCTCAGTGCTCATAGTCCAACCCCACACTATAAAAGGTTCCTTCCCACAGTTTCACTATGGCAGGTTGGCTCTCCTGGGTGAATCACCGTCATTGTACGTCGGTCATTTTAAGACCACCGATCTGTCTCCTCCTCCAGTCACTACACTGCCCCCACAGTTAGAAACACCTCCCTAGGGAACACTTAAACTCTTGATCGCCCCCTAGTGTTAACCCCTTCCCTGCCAATGACACTTATACTGTAATAAGTGGCTATTTTTAGCACTGATCGCTGTATAAATGTCAATGGTCCCAAAAAAGTGTCAAAAGTGTCTGATCTGTCCACCGCAATGTCGCAGTCCTGCTAAAAATTGCTGCCATTACTAGTAAAAAAAAATTAATAATAAAAATGCCATAAATCTCTCCCCTATTTTGTAGACGCTATAAATTTTGCGCAAACCAATCAATATACAAGGAGAGGCAGACATTCCCATTAATCATGTGCACGACAAAAAAATTCAGTTGATTCGTTCAATTCGTAATCGGAATTTGTTTTAGGTCTTTTTCAAATTTTCTTTGAATTTTGTAAGGAAATGGTTTCATGCTTATATAAATGTTAGAGTGATGCCTTAAGTTGAAACTCTCCTGCTGTAGTTTGAAAAGTTTGAAATGCACTTGCAAGGCTTTTTGCAGAAAATATGCTATTTGCGTGCAAGAGCTAGCAGGAAGCTGCTTGTGGTCATAAGTGAGAGACTTATCTTGGAACATTGTCAAGAGACATAGCGTACCTCACACCTCGGCCTTATATTCCAATAAGTTTAGTTAAAGTTAAGAGGGTATATTTAGATAAGGGACTTTAGATATTAGATATTTAAATAAGGGACTTTTTAGTATATCTCTGGGCAGAATACTATGCAAATATATATATATGTCATATAACATGTAACCTGTGATAATTGTACTCTTGTGATTGGTTAGACTAGGGGACTGCCCCTTAGTCTGGCCCTACTGATGTATAATGTTGTTACCCAATATAACATGTGAACTTCCTGTAATACAGCGTATTCTTGATTAATCCATCCTTGTGTATGGTTTCTTGATTACCCGATCAATCAAGGAAATCTCCTGGTGTCCAACATAGTCCAGCTCGAGCGAAGGAGGGGCGTACCTGACCCTTATCCCTTACAGAGTGATGTCAGAAGTGGGATTCTGAGGTTTCCTTTCAAGGTAAGGGTACTATTTCACTTTTGTGATCCCTTACCTTGATACGGACTCAAAATTATAAAGAAAGTGGTCAGGTAGCTCGCTGAATGAGATAAAGATTACAGTCCCCGCTAGGTTGGCCAGGACGTGAAAAAAAAATTAGATAAAGATTATAGTCCCCACTAGGTTGGCCAGGACTTGATAATTGGATAATACTTCCAATTATAAATATTGGACCAGACAGTCAGGAGATTTCAGTTTTTAACAGCTCAGGGCGTTCTAAATATTTGAGAGCAAGACGCTGCTCAGAGTGTAAAACAGGTCTATTGTTTGTTTATAAATATTCTTGTACTTGTCTTGTTGCAATTGTACCAGGGGGCACAGAATTGGAAAGGGACCTCTTTCTAGAGAAGACCCACCTCGTATCCAAACTCTGAGGTTCAATATCCATAATTACTTTCCTTTCCAAGAGGGTTTTACTGTCAGAGGTGTGAGGACCTCTATTGAATTTCTGACTGGTGAAAAATTTGTTGTCTGTCCTAATTCTTTGACAAAGTGTTCTCCTTTTGATGTGTATAAATAAATATGGAAAATCAAGCGGACAAAATGGGGTCTGGTGGTAAGTCAGATCAACCTACACCAATTGATTACGTGTCGGGAAATTATGGAAAAAATTGTACTGACCCTTTCTGGTCAAATATTTTGTCCAGAGCACACGCATTACAAATATCAGGATTCACGGTCCCTGTAGTCAAGAGGATTGGGAAGAGGTGACCAAATTATGTGGGCAACACAAACAGTACAATTATTCACCATTTCCCTATAATAAAGAATATATGATTGATTGTTACAAAATCTGGTCTAAGGCATTGAAAGAATACAAAAAGAAATTTCCCCAGACTATTTACAAAAATCCTATAAACAGACCACCACCTACTGCACCAGTGCCAGCAGTCACATCCACAAATCCCTTTGACCTCCCAACTCCCTTGGTCCCATATCCAGCCCCACCACCTTATGTCATGGCTAAGGTAGAAATTAAAGACAAGGAAGAACATAAAGACGACAGTAAGACAAAACCTGAAAAGTAATTATACCCCTCAGATGAATTAACAATGGGAGCCTTAATGACTATAGCAGAAGAAAAAGCGGAGGATGGAAGAACAACAAATGGACAGAGAGGCAGTCAACAAAATAAATACTATAGTGGAAGAGTTAAGTAAAGAATTAAAAGATCACCTAATAGATGAAAGGAAGCGGTCCATGAGCATAAAACCGTAAATGAATAGGGAAAGGCGTATTAAAGAACTAAGCCAGGAAATACAACAGGCAAGCAGAGATCTGTCGGCACACGGAGAGATGATCACGAGATCATCCAAAAAGAAGATAGAAGCACTGTTGAATGAAATAGACGAGACCCCCCCAATAAGCCCCCCACCCTCCTCTCTAGAACAAGAGAGACACACAGCACAGGTCTCAGTCCAGCTCTTACCCAGTCAACCACAACACCGGGTGCCAGGGGCACAAAATTCATGGGCTGATGAGGATTATGTAGCCGAAAACAAGAGGGAGAAACAAGAATCAAATAAAAATACTGACACTGTAGTGTCACAGGTAGCTGAGAAAGAGAAGCCCCCACAGCCTGAGGAGGATACTCCTCCACAGTCTGAGACACAAGAGGCACACAAGCTTGCCCTCCCATTAATTACTATCTGCAATACCCAAGTCCAAATTCCCCTACCCCTGGGCACCATTAAAGAACTTAAGGACACATGTCTAAACCAGAAAGACCCAAAACAAGCGGCTATGTTCCTTAAAAGATATTGTGAAGGTGCTAGAATGTCACAAGAAGACCTTCAAATTATAATTAATGCAGTAGACCCCGACAGCACAGCAGAAATTGATGTTAACCAATGGGCAACAGAAAGCGACCTTTATGGTGCAGGTGCAGACTGGAATGCATTTTGGGGAAAACTTCTTAACGGATGGCAAAAGGCATACAAGCCAGAAATGCCTATTAATGACTTAATATCATGCAAGCAGCAACCAGGAGAGGATTTTCATTCCTTCGTATCCAGGTTATACAAAATTTACGCGTCATGTGGAGTAGATAGTGACCCCCTTTTTGTCAGCACAGTAATGAATAATGGAGATCCCAAGGCAGCACAGATCATAAAACTAGTAAATACTGAGTGGTCAAAACAGACAGCCAAAGCTTTCCTTGAGGACATTAACCACTTCCCGCCCGGTCAATAGCATATTGACGTCCGGGAAGTGGTTGCGTTATCCTGACTGGACGTCATATGACGTCCAGCAGGATAACATGCCGGCGCGTGCCCGCGGGAGCGCGCAGCGCGGCGATCGGCGGCGGCGTGTGTCCCTCGGACACAGCGCTTCCCCGATCTAGGTAAACAGCCAGTTCTATTGGCTGTTTACCCCGTGATCGGCTGTGTCAAAGTCACAGCCGATCACCTGTCACAATAAACTCGGCGGCGCGCAGGGAGCGCGCCGCCGAAAGCATCCAGTGTAATGATCGAGGAAGGCGAGTGTCCCTTGGACACAGCGCTTCCCCGATCGGTAAACAGCCAATGAAATTGGCTGTTTACCAGGTAACCGGCTGTGTCCAATCACAGCCTGTCACAAATGTAAACAAAAAAGTTGCTGTTACTATCTGATCCCTGCTCTCTCCTCACACACCGATCGTGAGAGGAGAGAGCAGAGATCAGTGAGTGAATCAGTGTCTGTCTGACATTACTGTTATTACTGTACTGTGCACAACACGGCCCCCCCCAATAAAGAGGACCTGTCACACAGCCCAGCCAATCAGCCCATCTGTCAATCAGCCCATCTGTCAATCAGCCCATCTGTCAACCAGCCCATCTGTCAACCAGCCCATCTGTCAACCAGCCCATCTGTCACAGGCCCACCGCCATCGGTACCGCCACACAGGCTACCAGTACCGCCATCGGTACCGCCACACAGGCTACCAGTACCGCCATCGGTACCACCACCAGTAACGCCACTAGTACCTCCATCAGGCCCACCATCTATACTGCCACACAGGCCGCTACCAGTATCGCCATTAGTGCCGCCATCGGTACCACCACCACCCGTACCACCGTCAGTACCGCCATCGGTGCCACCACGACCCATACCGCCACCTGTACCGCCATCACCACCTGTACCGCCATTGGTACCACCACCACCTGTACCGCCACCTGTACCACCACCACCACCTGTACCGCCACCACCACCTGTACCGCCACCACCACCGGTACCGCCACCGGTACTGCCACCACCACCTGTACCGCCACTGGTACCACAATCACCACCTGTACTGCCACCACTACCTGCACCGCCATCGGTACCACCACCACCCGTACCGCCACCGGTACCGCCACCACCACCACCACCACCCGTACCTCCATCGGTACCACCACCCATACCGCCATCTGTACCACCACACAGGCCCGCCAATAAGAATTGCCATAATGTCACAAAGGGTTTACACACCTGAGGAGGCGTATGAGTTTCTTGCCATGTCGGATGATGGGAGCAGCGGGGAGCTCACATCATCTGGTTCGGAATACGAGCCAGTGGAGGATAGTGGATCAGAGTCCGAGTCCGCGGAGGAAACCGTCCCTCCCAAAAGATTGAGATCAGGACCAAGATCAGGAGATCTGCCCACCACCAGCAGCGCCAGATCCCAGGAAGAGGAAGAGGAGCCCAGTACAAGCACTAGAATTACCCGCCCAACCCGAAGAACCCCGCCCCAGTCCTACCTTCCCGATGCCCTGGCAAACCCCTTATGGTTGCCTGCCAACTCAAGACCTGCTATCATCCCCCCTTTCACCGCACAGCCAGGTGTGCAGCCCGACACTACGAATTTTTCTGAATTTGATTATTTTTCTTTATTTTTCCCCCAAGATTTTCTACAGGATATGGTGGATCAAACTAATTTATATGCATCCCAATTTATTGCTGCCAACCCCAATTCTTCCTACGCCCGCATGTTCCAGTGGCGATGTGTCACACTGGATGAATTTAAAATGTTTTTGGGCCTAACATTCAATATGGGGCTTACAAAAAAGAATGAAGCCCATGCATATTGGTCCACCCACCCCATCCAACACATGCCCTTATATTCCGCTGTCATGTCCAGGACAAGATACAACATGATTATGCGTTTTCTCCACTTCAGTGACAATTCCCAGTGCCCTCCCCGAGATCATCCCAACCATGACAAATTGTTCAAGATACGCCCCCTAATCAATTCCTTTTCCCAGCGATTCAGAGAATTTTTCATCCCAGACCAAAAAATTTGTGTGGACGAGTCCCTCATACATTTCACTGGCCGACTGCACTTCAAGCAGTATATACCAAGCAAGAGATCCAGGTATGGGGTGAAGTTAAATAAATTATGCGATCGAGCCACTGGATATGTCTTCACATTCCGAATCTACGAAGGCAAAGATTCCCAGCTCCAGCCCCATGATTGCCCCACATATATTGGAACCAGTGGAAAAATTGTCTGGGAGCTGGCATACCCCCTATTCGACAAAGGATACCATTTATATGTCGACAACTACTATACCAGCCTGCCCCTTTTTCGTCACCTTTATAATAAAAAAACCCTGGCCTGTGGTACCTTCAAAAAAAACCGTAAGGGATTCCCAAAAAATCTGCTAGCAAAAAAATTAAGAAAAGGAGAATCGGCATTCACGAGGAACGAGGAAGTGTTGGCCATGAAGTGGAGGGACAAGAAAGATGTCCACATGCTCTCTACCATCCACAATGACATCGTGGTGGAGAGCCAAAGAAGACGCGGCCCCATTGTAAAGCCCGAATGTGTCCACGACTACAATATGTATATGGGGGGGTGGATTTAAACGATCAGATGCTACAGCCCTACTTATCAAACAGAAAGTCCCGTTACTGGTACAAGAAAGTTGCCTTTCACCTTTTTCACATGGCCCTTTTTAATTCGTTTGTCTGCTACCAAAAAGCAACTCAAAACCAAGTCACCTACCTCAAGTATTTTGAATCGATCGTCACTGCCCTCATTTACCCACAAGGTCCCGCCCCAGGAAGCATTCGCTCGGATGCTGTGAGTAGACTTCACGAGCAACACCTTCCCTATAGCATTCCCCCCACAGAATCTGGAAGAAGACGCCAAAAAAAATGCCGTGTATGCAGCAGAGGAGGAGTAAGAAGAGATTCCAGCTATTATTGTCCCCAATGTCCCTCCCAACCTGGCCTGTGCATCGGAGATTGCTTCAGAAATTATCACGCATTCATCCAATATTAGTTCCCTGTATTATTACCAGACTGCCATTTCCCCATTTGCCTGCTACCATGTTAATTAACTGACCCTGGCCTGTTTACCGACGATGTCTTTGCTTGCCGTTTCTGCACGTTTCTGACTTGCATGTGTACCAACCTCAGCCTGTTTACCGACGATGCCTCTGCCTGCCGATTTAAACCACATTTCTGACTTGCACGTGTACCAACCTCAGCCTGTTTATCGACGATGCCTCTGCCTGCCGATTTAAACCACGTTTCTGACTTCCACGTGTACCGACCTTAGCCTGTTAATCGACCATGTTTTTGCCTGCCACTTGGACTGATCTTTTGGCCATCTACTTTAGTACACAGGGGTCTCACATATGTGAGGGGCTTCAGAATAGCGTTCTGAGTAGAGAAAACCAGTTTTTCGTTTTCTGTGCTCCCAGAACAGGGTCTGGTTGCCCGGAGGCTTCAAAGCGATTTGGGTGGGAGAAGCCTCTACCCCTGTCCCCCTGGCCCTAAGCTTGATGGTCCTTTCTGCTGCCCGGACCAATACTTTGGCTGTGCTGACCATATTGCTGCCTGTAAAGACCCATGACATTATGGACCATGTTTCTTCCTGCTGTTTGGACCAATACTTTGGCTGTGTTGACCATATATCTGCCTGCTGCCTCTACTGACTTTGGACAGTATTTCTGCTGGGACACCTCTGCCTGCTACCTGGACCTGTGCTCTGGCTGTGCTCTGGCTGTGCTTTGGCTGTGCTCTGGCTGTGCTCTGGCTGTGCTGACAGTATCTCTGCCTGTATGAACTATGGACAGTATTCCTGCCTGCTGCCTGGATGATTGCTTTTGCTGTCGCTGACCTCATTCCTGCCTGCTGCCTGGACCGATGCTCTCCTCTGTGGACCACTGCACTTCTAAAACCACAGGTAATCTTTTGTTATTTGGTATGTACCTGCTATGTGTTAGAAATATGAAGGGCCTGCAAAAATGTGATCGGTAGTCAGAAAATGATATGTGTAATTAATGCTGCTAGAATGCCTGGAGGTGCTACTTGGATTTTGGGCCTCTGTATGTGGCCAGGCTGTGTAAAAGTCTCAAACGTGGTATCGCCATACTCAGGAGGAGTAGCAGAATGTATTTTGGGGTGTCATTTTTGCTATGTACATGCTATGCGTTATAAATATCTTATAAATGGACAACTTTGTGTAAAAAAAATGCATTTTCATTTTTTTCCACATTTTCCAAAAACTTCTGGAAAAAAATGAACCGTTCAAAAGACTCATTATGCCTCATAGATTATACGTTGGGGTGTGTGCTTTCCAAAATGGGGTCATTTTGTGGACAATTCAATTGTCCTGGTGCTCCAGTGCCTTCAAAAGTGTAATAGGTGGTTGAGAAAGGATATGTGCAATTTATGCTTGTAGAACGCCTGAAAGTGCTACTTCAGTGTTGGCCCTTTGTGTGTGGCCAGGCTGTGTAAAAGTCTCACACATGTGGTATCGCTATACTCAGGAGGAGTAGAGGAATGCATTTTGGGGTGTCATTTTTGCTATGTACATGCTATGTGTTAGAAATATCTTATAAATGGACAACTTTGTGTAAAAAAAATGCATTTTCATTTTTTTTTCACTTTTTTCAAAACCTTCTGGAAAAAAATTAACCCTTCAAAAGACTCATTATGCCTCACAGATTATACATTGGGGTGTGTGCTTTCCAAAATGGGGTCATTTTGTGGATAATTCCATTGTTCTGGTGCTCCAGGGCCTTCAAAACTGTAATAGGTGGTTGAGAAAGGATATGTGCAATTTATGCTTGTAAAACGCATGAAAGTGCTACTTCAATGTTGGGCCTTTGTATGTGGCCAGGCTGTGTAAAAGCCTCACACATGTGGTATCGCCATACTCAGGAGGAGTAGAGGAATGCATTTTGGGGTGTCATTTTTGCTATGTACATGCTATGTGTTAGAAATATCTTATAAATGGACAACTTTGTGTAAAAAAAATGCATTTTCATTTTTTTTCCACATTTTCCAAAAACTTCTGGAAAAAAATGAACCGTTCAAAAGACTCATTATGCCTCATAGATTATACGTTGGGGTGTGTGCTTTCCAAAATGGGGTCATTTTGTGGACAATTCAATTGTCCTGGCGCTCCAGCGCCTTCAAAAGTGTAATAGGTGGTTGAGAAAGGATATGTGCAATTTATGCTTGTAGAACGCCTGAAAGTGCTACTTCAGTGTTGGCCCTTTGTATGTGGCCAGGCTGTGTAAAAGTCTCACACATGTGGTATCGCTATACTCAGGAGGAGTAGAGGAATGCATTTTGGGGTGTCATTTTTGCTATGTACATGCTATGTGTTAGAAATATCTTATAAATGGACAACTTTGTGTAAAAAAAATGCATTTTCATTTTTTTTTCACTTTTTTCAAAACCTTCTGGAAAAAAATGAACCGTTCAAAAGACTCATTATGCCTCACAGATTATACGTTGGGGTGTGTGCTTTCCAAAATGGGGTCATTTTGTGGATAATTCCATTGTTCTGGTGCTCCAGGGCCTTCAAAACTGTAATAGGTGGTTGAGAAAGGATATGTGCAATTTATGCTTGTAAAACGCATGAAAGTGCTACTTCAATGTTGGGCCTTTGTATGTGGCCAGGCTGTGTAAAAGCCTCACACATGTGGTATCGCCATACTCAGGAGGAGTAGAGGAATGCATTTTGGGGTGTCATTTTTGCTATGTACATGCTATGTGTTAGAAATATCTTATAAATGGACAACTTTGTGTAAAAAAAATGCATTTTCATTTTTTTTCCACATTTTCCAAAAACTTCTGGAAAAAAATGAACCGTTCAAAAGACTCATTATGCCTCATAGATTATACGTTGGGGTGTGTGCTTTCCAAAATGGGGTCATTTTGTGGACACTTCAATTGTCCTGGTGCTCCAGGACCTTCAAAAGTGTAATAGGTGGTTGAGAAAGGATATGTGCAATTTATGCTTGTAAAACGCATGAAAGTGCTACTTCAGTGTTGGTCCTTTGTATGTGGCCAGGCTGTGTAAAAGTCTCACACATGTGGTATCGCTATACTCAGGAGGAGTAGCAGAATGTATTTTGGGGTGTAGTTGCAATTATGCATATGCTGTGTGAGAGAAATAACCTGTTAATATGACCAGTTTGTGTAAAAAAAAAAAAAAAAAAATCTTAATTTTCCCAAGAATTGTGGGAAAAAATTACAGCTTCAAAAAACTCACCATGCCTCTTAGTAAATACATTGGACTGTCTACTTTCCAAAAAGGGGTCATTTGGGGGGTATTTGTACTTTCCTGGCTTGTTAGTGTCTCAAGAAATGAGATAGGCCTTCAGGTGAGATAGTACATCAGTTGTGATCAATTTTCAGTGATTGGCACCATAGTTTGTAGACTCTATAACTTTCACAAAGACCAAATAATATACATTAATTTGGGTTATTTTTACCAAAGATATGTAGCAGTATACATTTTGGCACAAATTTATGAAGAAAAATGACTTGTTTGCAAAATTTTACAATAGAAACTAAAAAAAAGTAAGTTTTTTTCAAAATTTTCGCAGTTTTTTTGCTTATATCGCAAAAAATGAAAAACCCAGTGGTGATTAAATACCACCAAAAGAAAGCTCTATTTGTGAGAAGAAAATGATAAACATTTTGTTTGGATACAGTGTAGCATGACTGAGTAATTGTCATTCAAAGTGTGAGAGCGCTGAAAGCTGAAAATTGGTCTGGGCGGGAAGGTGCATAAGTGCCTGGTATTGAAGTGGTTAAGCTTTGAGCATCCTCAGGGGTCTTCAATACCAAGGGTGGGGCTTTCACACAAGACCCAGTGCCATACCCGCCGGAGTCTAATACTATGTGTCCGGCACTTCCCATGCCCACTTATGCTTATCGAAACAGCAACCCTAACAGTAACTACAATAATCAACCTACACTATACAATCAGGGTTGTTTTAATTGTGGAGACATGAGCCATTGGAAGTCAGACTGTCCAAGAGGATATCGCCCAAGGAGGGGAGGATATCAGCATAACAGAGGAGATAACAGAGGAGGAAGAGGGAGAAGGGACACTGAGTTCCAGGGAAATAGGTATCCTAGACCCCAAGAAAGCACCCCAGAAACTCAACCTTGAATACAAATGGATTTGGCAGGCAATAATCACCCCAACACCAAGCCACTGGCAATCCTTTTAGGAGACAATAGGGCTGCCCGAAGCAGGTCCCAGCCTTGGTGATGCACATGTTCTCTAGTCATTGAAAAACCTTACCGCAGGTCACTCTGAAGGTGGAGGGACACGTGATATGTTTTCTCTTAGACACAGGGGCTATGACGAGCTGTTTAAATGACCCCCGTTTTGTAACTGAGGACTGCACTGAGGGCTGCTCTATGGGAATTAATGGGACAGATGTCATACACAAAATAACACCCCCATTGTCTGTTAGTGACCTCGAGGGCCAACTACTGACTAAATCACAATTTGCCGTTTTTGAAGCTTGTGACAAAAAACTGTGAAGCAAAATACCTTAATAATCCTAAAATTCCCAAAAACTACAAAAATCACTTATGTGCATCACCACAAATTGTGTCCAAAATTAAAAACCTTGATGCATTCAGTGCTAATTCTCCTGGATACAATGTCAAAATTATATAAATAGCTAATATGCATCAACAATAAGTAATCAGAAAAAAATATTTAAATATTTAAATAAAGTGAGTTCAGTGCGTTTGAACAATAAATAATCAATAAATAAATAAGTAGATTGCAAATAGGTGAGTTCAGTGCCGAATCTCCAATAATTATAATAGTAGCAAGTTCACTGTCACTTTCACCGCTCCGTTCCCAGTAAAGTTTAAACTGATTTTCCGCTCATTTCCATGCCATAAAAAATATAAAGAGAGACAAATCCATTGCGCAATGATCTCAGCAAAAATGTTATTAAATGCTAGGATATTTGGTTGTACTCACATATCCCCGCTCACAAGATCGCATATGGTTTGTAATGATCAGCTGCATAGAGCTCTGTGTTACGGGTTTCTCGTTCACCGCCAGTGCTCACAAACAGCCACTATTAGCAACGTCACAGGCTCCTCCTCCCGACGCATTGCATCACCGACACGTGACTTTATCAAGGGTGCCTATGTCATTGGCCTGCTATGTATTTATAGTGTGTGTGTTCGTGGCCATGGTTACCCTGGGAGTCAATGCATCATCATTTCATTAGCGCAGTCTCCTTTGTAATTAAGCGCTCGTTCCAGCCTCCCTACTGCAGCATGATTAATTCTCTAATACATAAGGAACATTTATTACAACATGTTTAAAAGTAAATTAAAGTCATATAAAACCCTAAATTAAAATCAATGGTAATTACTATAAATATTCAATATGATAGGGAAGCTCCACTTACCGGGTACCGTTGCAATTGCATACTCAATCTCAATCTAAAACCATTGCATAAAATTCACTAGCTATAACTTCAAATACATTAATAAAATAAAATACATATACAAGAATCTATACTAATATTATGGTTATTATAGTCACATATGCTATTAACAATAAAATCAATTGTGGACACAGAGTTGGGGAGAAAATAAAAACTTTACAATATAACATACATTAAAAATAGGATATAAAACAGTTCAAATCAAAATCTATATTTAAGCGTGAGAGTACGCATATTAAATATCCATTTAGATTCCTGCTTGCTTAATTCCCTTACTTTATTACTACCCCGCCAGTGTGCTCTGTATTTTTCAATTGCCCAAAATTTCAAAAATGTTGGATTTTTATTGTGATGTAATACAAAGTGATGTGAAACACTGTGTTTGGGAAATCCCTTCACTATGTTTTGTATGTGCTCTCTGATTTGTTTCCACATTGGTCTTTTGGTTCTGCCAATGTACTGTAACGAGCATGGGCATTGTAATACATATACTACTTCACTTTTGCATGTCATAAAATCCTTAAGCTCATATTGGGTACTATTGCCCGTGGCTTTAAAATTGGTGCATTTCTGTCCGTTCTTTCTATCTTTTTTGTCCAAGCTTGCAGGGAAAATCTATTTAAATGTCTTTTTTTTCTTTATATATGTAAGTTTTGCTGCAGCAGGTTCTATACACGGTACAGATGCCCAACTTTACAGGCAGACTAAGGGGACCCCCCCCCCGCACTATATTTGAAGGATTTTTTCATTTTTATTTTTTAACTTTAAGCATCATTAAAATTACTGCTCCTTTAAAAATGATCTTTTTGTCCCCCAGGGCAGTAGCTGGGCCCCCATACCCTTTTTATGGGCAATAACTTGCATATAAGCCTTCAAAATGGGCGCGCTTGAATTTTAAAGTGCAGGTCCCATAAACTTTGATAGGATTCGGAGTTCAGGTCCGTACTTTTGCGGTGTTCGAGAGTTCTGGCGCGAACCAAACCGGGGGGGAGGTGTTCGGCCCAACTTGTTCATAAATTATTACATGAGCTCAACACATATCTATACAAATTCAGACAGAAGTATAAAATGGAATATTCTATATCACATTGTGTAATTTCCCAATTTTCAATTTTCTAACAGTGATTTTGCATACTTTTCAGTCTAACAAAAGCTGTAAAATAAAGGATAACAGCAGTATTTGAAGTAAGCACCATGAAATGCCTTTTAACAGTTTATGTACATGTTTTCTTTTCAAATATCAACTGTATTTACTGAAGACTGAAAATCAGTTTTATGTTGCATGTTTGTCCATTTTAAAAATAAATAAAATGTTTGCAATGGCTAGTAGAATTCACAATACACACTGGCAACTACACGTTTTTTTGGAAACTATGTTTTATTTATAAACTAGCCATAGACATAGGTGAACCACAAATATACCTTTCACAGAAAGAATCAGCAACACTGCATTCTGTCATCACATATTTTGGAAATAATTTTGTAAAATTTACCTTATTGCTTATACGGCAGCAGCATCTGACTCATTGCAACTTAAACTAAAGCTTGTTTAACTACTTGCCGCCCGCCCATCGTCTAATGATGGTGGAGCGATGCGGTTCTCGTTCTGGGACGATGTCATGTGACAGCGCCCAGATTAGCCATGATCATGCACACGCTTGGATGCGGTGTTCACACAGCGTGACCCCGATATTGGCAAAGAGCTGCGGCTCTTTGCCCATGTGATCGGCTGTGTCCAATCATAGTTGATCACATGTAAACAAGGAAGTGCCGTTTATCGGTTCACCTCACATTGACAGAGTGTAAGGTGAGGAGAGTCGATCAGTGGCATCTCCTCACAGGGAAGATGTGGAAAGGTAATCAGGGCACTGATGATCAGTGCCCTGATTACAATGCAGCCCCAGCAGTGCCCATTAGTGACTTCAGTCTGTGCCCACCAGTGACACCAGTCTGTGCCATCAGTGACACCAGTCTGTGCCCATCAGTGAGGCCAATCTGTGCCCATCAGTTATGCCAATCCGTGCTGCCTTTCAGTGCCCATTAATGCCCGCCCACCAGTGCCACCCATCAGTGGACATCAGCGCCGCCCATCAGTGTCGCCTATAAGTGCCCATCAGTGCCACCCATCTGTGCCCATCAGTGCTGCCCATTAGAGCCGCCCTTCAGTGATGCCTATCAGTGCCCATCAGTGCCCCCTACCAGTGCCCATCAGTGCCACCTATCAGTGCCCACCAGTGTCACCTATCAGTGCCCATCAGTGCTGCATATCAGTGCCCATCAGTACTGCATATTAGTGCCTCCTCATCAGTGCCCTTCAGTGCCCATCAGTGCAGTCTATCAGTTCCCATCAGTGCAGCCTCACCAGTGCACATCAGTGAAGGAGAAAAATGACTTATTTACAAAATTTTCAGACAGAAACTAAGAAAAACTTTTTTTTTCAAAATTGTTGATTTTTTTTTCCTTTTTTTTATAAAAATAAAAAACCCAGCAGTGATTAAATACCACCAAAAGAAAGCTCTATTTGTGTGAAGAAAATGATTACAAATACATTTGGGTACAGTGTTGCATGACCCTTTTCCGAGCATGCAGCCCGGCAGGTCAGAAAAGAGAGGGACCTCACAAGGGGCGGGTTCTCTGAGTGATGTCATTGGATGGCCATGCCTCATGGCTATATAAGAGATGTCAGACAGTGGGGGACATCACAACGGAGGAAGACATCGGGCACCGGGAGAAGACGGCAGCGGGAGAAGACATCTCAAAGGGCTTGTCAAAAACTGGCTCTTGTTTTTTTTACATTTCACTGCTTTTTGGGATGAATGGGTAGGGGTACCCATTCACACAGTGGGGGAAGGATCTAGGGGGCCCCTTGTTAAAGGGGGGCTTCAGGATTCCGATAAGCCCCCCGCCCGCAGACCCCTGACAGCCACCGGCCAGGGTTGTCAGGAAGAGGCCCTTGTCACCATCAACATGGGGGCAAGGTGCTTTGGGGTGGGGGGCGCAGAGCCCACTGACAGCTGCTAAGGACATGGCAGCCGGCTTCCCGATCTGCTCCTTAGCAACCAGCTATATACACTGAATGTAAAAAAAACCCACAAATTGCAAAATGCAAAATCGCGGTAAAATCTCAGGAAAAAACACAGTACTTGCGTTTTGGATGCGGGTCCATTGAAGTTTATTACATGCTGAAGTTTATTACATTACTGTGCATTTTGTGGGCAAAAAGTCCCCAACCCTTTCCAAAAATGCAGAGGTACAAAAATGCATTGATGTCAATGTGTTCCGTATAAACCCATGTTAAAAAAATGAAATGCATTTCTGCAAAATGCACACAGCATCAAAAAACACATTAGTGTGAATCAAGCCCAAAGCCCAAAGTTTTCAGTTTTGATTTGAAAGAGTTTAAAGCATGTTCTTGGTAAGAAAACTTCAGGATTTCAGTGCATAAGAGAAGGTTCTGTCCCCCAAATAGTATAGTTGCGTTTGAGGGACACACAGAAGACAAGAATTAAAGTAGCAAAGGTTACAAGGGGGATTAGGATGATAAGTTGATAAAAGTTCAGACAGATAGTGGGGTTTGGCACCCCATTATCTGCCTGTCACCTTGATTTTGAAGTCAATGAGAAATATGACAGGTAGCCAATGCAAGGATTAAAGTTCAAAATAATATGTAATATACGTATAGTAATATGAACACTTGTACTAGACCTAGTTAGGATTCTGACTGCCATATATTTGGAATTGTTTAGTCCATTTATTATGGAACTAGGTACTTCAGCAAGTAGAGCATTACAGTAGTCAAGTCAGGATCAACTTTTCAGCCACAGTGTATGATAACATAGGGCATAGCCAAGCGATTCTTTTCAAATGAAAATATAATCTTCTGACAGCATTTATTACACGTGGATCAGATGTTAGACTGGCATCAAAAAAATACCCCCAAATTTTACAATATAGACTGAAGCTCATGTATAGTGCTATCAACAGAATTAAGTTATCTTTTGATAGAGTTAAATTTGTTATGCGTGGGGATGCAAACAACTGAATTAGCTCAAAGCATCCCAGCTCTTAAAACTGAGGTATAAAACTTCTCCACCACGTGGACTTGAAAAAAAGTACTCCAGCTTACCATTACCCCTTCAGATTGGGAAAAGTGTTTTATTCTGACCCACAAATTATCGCTTGTAACCAAGTCACAAGAAAAAGAGTTCAAACTTCTAACTAAACTAAGTAGTATAGATGCCCCTCAAATTCTTCACCATTTCAATCATGCGGCCTCTGAAACATGCTGGCGGTGCCTTGTGTCCAAAGGCACCATGCTCCATATTTGGTAGGACTGTCCCCCTATCCATTTTCGCTGCAAATTCTCAACCTCTACTGTGAACTCATGGCAACTCAAATCTCACTTTCCCTAATGATAGCTCTCCTCTTCATGATTCCTGGATCCCTCAAGTCCACAAAAGAAGATGTCCTCCAGCATTTTTTAGGGTTATACCCCACTTTTTAAACCCCACACAGCACACTCCCAGCACAGAGACCTGGGGTCTTACGGAGAGCCCTAGGCCCCATACTAACGGTTGGGACCCAGAACTCCTGATTCCGGGTCACCCGATCGCTGTGATAGCTCCTGATTGGCTATCACAGTAATCAGTCATTGTGAAGCCCACCCCAGTGTTTTCTCTCTGTGAATGGAGGAAAAAGATGCATCATATTTCTCTCTCTCCTTACAGATTAAAAAAAAAAAAAAGTGTGTAAAAAATAAATAAAAAAATTAAAAATTACAAAAAAAACCTAGATCAAGGCTTGATCTAGGCCAGCGCCAGGGTTAATGTTTGGGTCAAGGTCAGGGTCAAAGGTCAAGGTCATGGTCAGTATTTTTTTTTTTTTTTTGGACAGGATTTTTTTAAAATTTAGTATTAGTGTCAGTTATGCCGCATACACACGAGCGAACTTTACAGCAGATTTTGTCCTGCAGACTTTTTGATGGACTTTACGACAGACTTTACAAATGAACGGACTTGCCTACACACAATCAGCCAAAGTCCGACGGATTCGTACGTGATGACGTACGACCGGACTAAAACAAGGAAGTTCATAGCCAGTAGCCAATAGCTGCCCTAGCGTCGGTTTTTGTCCGTCGGACTTACATACAGACGTGCGGACTTTTCAACCGGACTCGAGTCCATCGAAAAGATTTGAAACATGTTTAATTTCTAGGTCTGTCGAACTTTTGGGGAAAAAAGTCTGCTGGAGCCCACACATGATCGAATTGTCCGACGGCCCCCGGTCCGCCGAACCAAGTATGCCATAAAGTCGTGTGTACGCAGCATAAGTGTCGTTGTCAGTGTGTTTTAGGTAGGATAAAAAAAGCAAAATGTGCACTATTGTTTTTGGGCTACACTATGGGTACAAACAACAACTAACATACACATACATGGTGCTGTGAAAAAGTATTTGCCCCCTTCCTGATTTTTTTTTGCATATTTCTCACACTTAAATGATTCAGATCATCAAACAAATTTTAATATTACATAAAGATAACCCGAATACATCCAATATGCAGTTTTTAAATTATTATTTCATTTATTAAGGGAAAAGAGCTGTTCAAACCTGAATGGCCCTATGTGAAAAAGTAATTGCCCCCTCCCATGCTGAATTATGAATGAACTGTGATTAACCACAATTTTTTGGAAAGCTGAGTTAAATTTCACTTGCCACACCCAGGCCTGATTACTGCCAGACCTTTTGAATCAAAAAATCACACAAAATAGAAGCTGTCTGACAAAGTGAAGCATGCTAACAGATAACAAATAGCCACACATCATGCCATAATCTAAAAAAATTCAAGAACAGATTAGAAACAAAGTAATGTTCATGTGTTGGTCTAGGAAGGGTTTCAAAGCCATTTCTAAGGCTTTGGTACTTCAGTGAACCACAGAAAGAGCCATTATCCATAAATGGAGATAACTTGGAACAGTGGTGAACCTTCCCAGGAGTGGCCGGCCTACAAAAATGACTCTAAGAGCATGACGACGATGACCAGGAGGTCATAAAATAACCCAGAACATCTAATGAACTGCAGGCCTCACTTGCCTCAGGTAAGATCAATGTTCACGATTCAACAATAAGAAAGAGACTGGGCAAAAATAGCATTGATGGGAGAGTTCCAAGGCCAAAGCCACTGCTAACCAAAAAGAACACAAAGGCTCATCTCACATTTACCAAAAAACATCCTGATTATCCCCAAGACTTTTAGGCAAATATTCTTTGGACTGATGGGACAAAAATGTAACTTTTTGGAAGGTGTGCATCTCATTAAACCTGGCAAAAAAATAACACCACATTTCATAACAAGAACATCATACCAACAGTCAGAAATGGTGGTGGTAGCGTGATGGTCTGGAGTTGCTTTGCAGCTTCAGGACCTGGACGACTTACCATAATTGATGGAATCATGAATTCTGAGCAGAAAATCCTAAAGGAGAATGTCCAGCCATCAGTTTGTGACCTTAAGCTCAAGTGCACTTGGGTTATGCAGCAGCACAATGATCCGAAACAGCAAGTCCACCTCCAAATGGTTCAAACAAAGCAAAATTTAGGTTTTGGAGTGGCCTAGTTAAAGCCTGGACTTAAATCCAATTGAGGTGCTGTATCATGACCTTACACAGGCCGTTCATGCTGTAAAAAAACTCTCCAATGTGGCTGAATTAAAACAATTCTGCAAGGAAGAGTGGGCCAAAATTGCTCCACAGCAATGTAAAAGACTCATTGCCAGTTATCGCAAACACTTGATTGTAGGTTTAGGGGGCAATTACTTTTCACAGCATTGTATTTAGTATTGCTGTGATCATCAGGAGCATGAGAATTTAATTTGGGTTGTTCTTTGATGGAAGGTCATGGTAATAGCAAGAAATATACAGATACATTTAAAAAAAATGTTTTGTTTTTTTTTTACTATTTTGGGACAGTTTTCTTTTGATAAAAAAAAATTTGAAATCAGGAGATATCCATTACAATTTACCACCAAATGAAAGCCCAATTTGTTCTGAAAAAACAAGGTATACACCACCTGGATGCACAAAGTAGTTGTGATGATATGCACAGCGTTACTAACACATGTCAAAGTTGCAAAATTGTGCTTAGGCATTTAGATTTGTTTTACCCTCAGGCGCGAAGGGGTTAAAATTAAAATATGCCCAATGATTTTCTTGAAACATATGACTTGATTTATCGTACACAGTTTTACACCAACATACTACACAATCTAATCAAAGTATCTTCATTTCAACAAATAGGTCGCATTGACACGCAGCAATTCATGCTGTCTTAAAAAATAAAATGAGCTTCAGAGGGTCTCTAGGACCACTAAAGTATGCTATATTTTAAGCTTTAGTAGGGGGAAACAAGCAAGAGGATAGTAGAAGTTTAATAGATTAGTTTAGTGATTCATAATTCAAAAAGTGCAAATAATATCAGGATGAAGTTTCTATAAAATTATGATGAAGGGAAAGAAGAGCTGTGAGAGGATGCAGAGGAAAGTGCCTCCAGAAAAAGCAATGTGAAACATATGCAATCATCATTAGATCAAATGCAAATAGGCTAGCTGACAGATATGCTGCAGTTATTCTTTTGCCCCTGTCTCCTTAGAGAAAATAATGGTTTGCAATTTGCTACATTTTGAGAAGCATATGCCGCTTTCTGTATTATTTTGTTTAGTTTTTTATTTATTTGTATATTTATTTATTTTATAGTCTCCTTATGTTGTCTTCCCTAAATTATGTATTGCCCTGTCTCTGTGTGAGTCTCGTTTTATTAGAGCCAAAAAAACTTACTGGCTGGAAGTTTGCTGACTGGAATGGTACCAAACTTGGCAAAATTGGCAAAAATCAAATGTGGTATCAATATTCAGAAAAGAGCCAAAATATACAGCGGGTAAAATAAGCATTGAACACGTCACCATTTTTCTAGGTAAATATATTTCTAAAGGTGCTATTGACATTAAAATTTCACCACATGTCGGTAACAACCCATGCAATCCATACATACAAAGACACCAAAACCAATAAGTTCAGAAATTAAATTACGTGTAATAAAATGGAATGACACAGGGAAAAAGTATTGAACGCACTAACTGAAAATGTATTTAATGCTTTGTGCAAAATCTTTTGTTGGTAATGACAGCTTCAAGACGCCTCTTGTATGCAGAAACTAGCCACATGCATAGCTCATGTCTGATTTTGGCCCATTCTTCCACACAAACAGTCTTTCAATCTTAAAGGTTCCATGGGTCTCTTCTATGAACTCTGACCTTTAGTTCTTTCCATAGATTTTCTATTGGATTCAAGGCAGGTGATTGGCTGGGCCATTCTAGCAGCTTTATTTTCTTTTTTTTAAACCAATTGAAAGTTTCCTTGGCTTTGTGTTTGGGATCATTGTCTTGCTGAAATGTCCACCCTCATTTCATCTTTATCATCCTGGTAGATGGCAGCAGATTTTTATCAAAATATATTGATACATTTTCAATACATCCTTTCTTCAATGATACGAAGTTTGTCAGTACCGTATGCTGAAAAACAGCCCCATACCATAATATTCCCACCTCCAAAATTCACTGTTGGTATGGTGTTTTTGGGGTGATGTGCAATGGCATTTGTGATATAAAAATGTATTAATAAATTAATTTAAACCATGCTCTCTGTGATATGTATCAAAATAGTTATCAGAATATTGATTAACAATACACTAAATCATATATATTACAATAAAGCACAAGTGCCTAATAAAAGTGCATGTTCCAAAAAACATTAGCCAAATGCATATAAAGTGTCCTTATTAGTGATGGTTGAAAAAATCAAAAATAAATGTCAGAAAATTAATGTCCAAATAAATTTATGTGTATAAGTCTTCTTAATCCTGGAGTGGATGTGTATCTTCCACCACCAACACCTGCCAAACATCCTACTCACCAGAACTCCATGACACCCATTACAGATAGTCAAAAGTGCAGAGGGATCAGACCAGCAAAGGAAATTCTAACAATCTCGAATTGTGCCGTCAAATGTCCAAACATCAGTGGAATAATGAAAGGAAGAAATGGACTCCCATTGGTGAAGTTCATCACAATTTATTTAAAAGAGTTTAAAAAGCCAATGTATCCATCGCAGCATACAATACAGACATGTGTTGGAAAACGCTGTATGTGCTCCAGCTGTGTTACAAGGGCCAGAAGTGACGTATCACGCTCAAGGCGCATTACGCGTTTCGTCAGCACACTCTGACATCATCAGGGGTCATGTGATCGGATACGTCTCTTCCTATTTTATACTTATCTGCCATTAAAGGATATCTAATTCAATCCTTGCCTAATAGCTACCCAAAACTTTATTCTTGTAACACAATGGTTTAATACAATCAAAAAGAATCTAAAAAAGATAAAATTAGTGGAAATTAATTTAATTATATATAAACTATCTACCGCCATCTTGTGGCCAATTAACAATTGGCAAGAGACTGTAATTTCAGAAACATTATATACGCCATCCAATGGCGATTAGTGGTATTGGATTCAAATAAAATTGGAACACCTTTTACAACAGTTATAAATTGCAGTTACAAACTATACTTCATGCTAAATCAATGCCTAATAATTTGATAGGTAACAACTGAGATCTATATCTACATTTATTCCCGATGGAGTGAGTGTATTTAATTTATAGATCCATCCTGTTTAATTTTTTGATATTCTCTGGATCATATTACCTCCTCTCCAAACTGGGTCTATTTGTCTATCCCAAAAAATTGGGCTAAGCTGGGATCCTTGTTATGATATATCCTGAAATGGTTGGAGAGGCTGTGTTTTGGGAACCCATTTTTTATGTTATTGAGATGTTCATTAATGCAGGTACGTAAATTCCTTTTAGTGCGTCCTACATATTGTAACCCGCACGGGCAAGTAATGAGGTAAGTTACATGAGTGGATTTACATGTAATAAATTTATTAATTTTAAACCCATCTCCCGTACTGAATGATCTGAACTGTACTATTTTCCTAGTGTCCTTTTTTCGTAATTTTACATGCTTTACATTTTTAGCAATATTAATACCCTGTTACATCTAAAAAGGTGATTTTATTCTTTTTTCTTTATCCTGCAACAGTTGGTCTCTATCCATAGCCATGATCTATTTTTGAATGGGTCTCAGGTCATGGTAATCCTTTTCTTTGCATTTATTGATCACAATTTCAGAATGGTATAAGTAGTCAGATGAATTATCACAATTCCATCTGATCCTCATCAGTTGGCCTTTTGGCACCCCGCCCAACCACCTAGGGTGGTGGCAACTGGCCATAGGGATGTAGCTTTTTCTGTCTGTTTCTTTGAAATGGGTCTTTGTGTGGATGCCAGTGTTAATTTCATCAACAAAAACGTTTTTGTCAAAGATTTTGTGAGCACCATTTTTACAGTGACGAAAACGAAACGAAAAGTACAGCACATTTTCGTCCACTGAAGAAAACTATGACGAAAATCCAATCCATTTTCGTTATCAAATGACTGTGTGCATTACAGGAGATGAAAATGGCAAGGAGGGACGTTTACTAACTTCCGTTTTTCACGGAGCCCCGCCTACTTCCGCAATCCGCACCCAGCAAACACCATGCCACCGTGACGACTCTTAGAGTTCCAGAGAGTTTGAGCGAGAGCGGCACTGTGTGCATTACAGGCATCCCGAGTCCCAACTCCTGAGTCCCAACTCCTCCTGGCGCTGCACCAGGCGCCCAGAGGCAGAGCAGACTGTGTGAGTGCAGTACTTTGCAGTACAATAATTGTATAATAATTATAATAATTGATTTTTTTACAAACTTTCTTGCAGATTTCATACCTTTTGTTATTCTGAAATAAAAGCTGTTTGTTTGTCTGTCTATTTCGTGCACTTTAGTCACTGTATTTTAATGGGAGCGAGTGATTTGATTTGCAGTGTTGACTTGATTTGACAGTTCTTTTTCAAGACCTGGCATGGCATGTTGTCATTGTCAATCAACTTCTGCACCACATCTTGATTCCTGACTGATCTGGCACCGGCACTGGCAGTGACACTGCCCATTCTTGCATAATCAATGCTTGCAGCTTGTCTGAATTTGTAGGGGTTTTTTGTTCACTCACCAGCCTCTTGACCATGACCACTGGTCCACCACAAGTTCTCAAAGGGATTAAGGTCTGGGTAATTTCCTGGCCATGGACCCAAAATTTCCATTATTTTGTTCCCACTTCCCCAAACCACTTAGTTATCACTTTTTCCTTATGGTAAGGAGCTCCATCATGCTGGAAAAGGCATTGTTGTTCGTCACCAAACTGTTCTCAGATGGTTAGGAGAAGTTATTCTCTGAGCCTGAGGATGTTTTTGTACCATTTATTCATGGCTGTGTTCTTAGGCAAAATTGTGAGTGGGCCCACCACTCCCTTGGCTGAGAAGCAGCCAATCGCACACATGAATGGTCTCAGGATGCTTTACTGTTGGCATGACAGTCACACAAAGAGTTCTTATTTTTTGGGGGTTTTTTTTGTATCTTTACATTACCCTTTTGTTAAAACAGCAATATTCTAGACAAAACGGTTTTACTTAAATAAAGATGTTATATAACGACTAAATCTGTGTCTGTAGTGCATGTTCAAACCTAACCATTAATAACAACAACATATTCGATTTTTCACTCCAGCAGTAGTATATAATGAATTTGGAAATTGTAGAGAAATGCTTAATTAATGCATTATAATTTAACTACACCCATTCGATTTTAGACAACTAAAATGAGTTTTAGTCAACTAAAATCTTTTAAGGGAGGTCTTGAGTTTATTGGTGGGATCACCCTTAAATATATTGTATGTATTGGTGTCACCTACCAACCTATTCAATTCTTTACTGTAATCCTCTCTTTTTAGCACCACAATTCCTTCTCCTTTATCTGTCGATCTCATAGCTATATTTCTCCTTTTCTCTAATGCCTCTATTTTTTTTGGATGTTACCTTTCACTTTACCTCTTTTGGTTTTCATTTATCTAATGTTCTGCTCGACCATAAACTTAAAAACCTCCAAAAAGTGGTTGGACGACTCTTTAGGGTTAAAAACAGATTGATTTCTCAAGCCGCTATTTTTATAATCATGTTCACTGTTGTAGTAGTATTGGTAGGTTTTTGAACAAAAAATACTTTTTGATCAAACTTGTTCAGTCCCTTATCCGGGGCATATTTAAACTCAAGGACTCCTAATTAATTTAAAGTAAAAAACCTCAGCACTCAAGTTGAAAATCCCCTGACATACTATATCTTTCTTTTGATATGAAGTTTGCCAGTACCGTATGCTTAAAAACAGCCCCATACCACAATATTCCCACCTTCAAACTTCACTGTTGGTATGGTGTTTTTGGGGTTATGTGCAGTGGCATTTGACCTCCAAACATGGTGTGTATTATGGCATCCAAAGAGTTTTTGTCTCATCTGACCAGACTATATTCTCCCAGTATTTCACAGACTTATCTAAATGTTGTGCAGCAAACTTTAAACAAGCTTCAACATGCTTTCTCTTCAGCAATGGAGTCTTGTGTGGTGAGCCATACAGGCCATGGCAGTTGAGTGCATTACTTATTGTTTTCCTTGAAACAATTGTACCTGCTAATCCCAGGTAGGGATGAGCTTCGAGTTCGAGTCGAACTCATGTTCGACTCGAACATCGGCTGTTCACCAGTTCGCTGAACAGCGAACAATTTGGGGTGTTCGCGGCAAATTCGAAAGCCGCGGAACACCCTTTAAAAGTCTATGGGAGAAATCAAAAGTGCTAATTTTAAAGGCTTATATGCAAGTTATTGTCATAAAAAGTGTTTGGGGACCCGGGTCCTGCCCCAGGGGACATGGATCAATGCAAAAAAAGTTTTAAAAATGTCCATTTTTTCAGGAGCAGTGATTTTAATAATGCTTAAAGTGAAACAATAAAAGTGTAATATCCCTTTAAATTTCGTAGCTGGGGGGTGTCTATAGTATGCCTGTAAAGGGGCGCATGTTTCCCGTGTTTAGAACAGTCCGACAGCAAAATGATATTTCAAAGGAAAAAAAGTCATTTAAAACTACTTGCGGCTATTAATGAATTGCCGGTCTGACAATACACATAAAGGTTCATTGATAAAAACGGCATGGGAATTCCCCACAGGGGAACTCCGAACCAAAATTAAAAAAAAACTGATGTGGGGGGTGCCCCTAAATTCCATACCAGGCCCTTCAGGTCTGGTATGGATATTAAGGGGAACCCGGGCCAAAATTAAAAAAAAAAATGGCATGGGGTCCCCCTCAAAATCCATACCAGACCCTTCAGGTCTGGTATGGATTTTAAGGGGAATCCCGGGCCAAATTTTTTTTTAAAAATGGCGAGGGGTCTCCCCAAAAATCCATACCAGACCCTTATCCGAGCACGCAACCTGGCAGGCAGCAGGAAAAGAGGGGGGACGAGAGAGCGCCCCCCCCTGAACCGTACCAGGCCACATGCCCTCAACATTGGGAGGGTGCTTTGGGGTAGCCCCCAAAAACACCTTGTCCCCATGTTGATGGGGACAAGGGCCTCATCCCTACAACCCTTGCCCAGTGGTTGTGGGCATATGCGGGCAGGGGGCTTATCGGAATTTGGAAGCCCCCTTTAACAAGGGGACCCCTTAGATCCTGGCCCTCCCCCCTGTGTGAAATGGTAAGGGGGTACAAAAGTACCCCTACCATTTCACAAAAAAAGTGTCAAAAATGTTAAAAATGACAAGAGACGGTTTTTGACAATTCCTTTATTTAAATGCTTCTTCTTTCTTCTATCTTCTTTCTTCTTTCTTCTATCCTCTTTCTTCTATCTTCCTTCGGTTTCTTCCTCCATCTTCTTCTTCTTCTGGTTCTTCTGGTTCTTCCTCCGGTGTTCTCATCCGGCATCTTCCTCCGTGGCACCGGCGTCTTCTTCCCTTCGTCTTCTGGGCCGATCTGCATCTGACCGTGATGGGAGGCTCCCGCTGTGTGACGCTTCTCCTCTTCTGACGGTTCTTAAATAACGGAGGGCAGGGCCACCCGGTGACCCCGCCCCCCTCTGACACACGGTGACTTCCCTGTCCGCCCCCCTCTGACGTCACGGGGAATGCCACAGGGAAGTCCCTGTGCGTCAGAGGGGAACTGGGTCACCGGGTGGCCCCGCCCTCCATTATTTAAGAACCATCAGAAGAGGAGAAGCGTCACACAGCGGGAGCCTCCCATCATGGTCGGATGCGGAGCGGCCCAGAAGACATAGGGAAGAAGACGCCGGCGCCACAGAAGAAGATGCCTACCGAGAACACCGAAGGAAGAACCAGAAGAAACACAAGAAGAAGAAGATAGAGGAAGAAACCAAAGGAAGATAGAAGAAAGAAGATAGAAGAAAGAAGAAGCATTTAAATAAAGGAATTGTCAAAAACTCTCTTGTAATTTTTAACATTATTGACAGTTTTTTTGTGAAATGGTAGGGGTACTTTTGTACCCCCTTACCATTTCACACAGGGGGAGGGCTGGGATCTGGGGGTCCCCTTGTTAAAGGGGGCTTCCAGATTCCGATAAGCACCCCACCTGCAGACCCCCACAACCAGGGCATGTGGCCTGGTACGGTTCAGGAGGGGGGCCGCTCTCTCATCCCCCCCTCTTTTGTTGTTTCACTTTGAGCATTATTAAAATCACTGCTCCCGAAAAAATGGCCGTTTTTAAAACTTTTTTTTGCATTGATCCATGTCCCCTGGGGCAGGACCCAGGTCCCCAAACACTTTGTATGACAATAACTTGCATATAAGCCTTTAAAATTAGCACTTTGGATTATTCATGATCATGTCCCATAGACTTTAACGGTGTTAGCGTGTTCAAACAAATTTTTTGCCTCTTTGCATGTTCTGGTGCGAACCAAACAGGGGGGTGTTCGGCTCATCCCTAATCCCCGGTCTTTCTGAAGCACTCCACAAGTGGTCCTTGGCTCTTGGAAAAACTCTTCTAATATTTCTTTTCACTGCTCCGTCAGAAATCTAGTGGGGGAGCGCATGGTCGTGGCCAGTTTATAGTGGAATGATGGTTTTTCCACTTCTGGATTATGGCCCCAACAGTGCTTATTGGAACATTCAGAAGTTTAGAAATTCTTCTGTAACCAATGCCATCAGTATGTTTTGCAACATAAAGGCTGCATGGGTCTTGAGAGAGCCCTTTGCTTTTACCCATTATGAGATGTTTCTTATGTGACACCTTGGTAATAAGACACATTTTTACAGGTCATCAGTTGAGACTGAACCAGCTGATATTAATTTGCACTGACAAGGGGCAGGCTTGCCTTCTAAATACTGATAGATTTCAATTGGTGTCTTGGCTTTACATGCCTTTTTGCACCTCCTTTTCTTCATGTGTTCAATACTTTTGCCCTGTGTCATTCCATTTTATTACACATAACTGAATTTCTGGACTAATTTGTTTTGCTTTCTTTGTATGTATGGATTGCATGGGTTCTTAACAAAATGAGATGAAAATTTCATGTCAATAGCACCTAGTAGAAATACTTTTACCTAGAAAAATGGTGACGTGTTCAATACTTATTTTACCTGTTGTATACCTGAAAACTACAGATTAGTCAAACTAACATCAATAGTATTTAAACCATTGGAAAAAATGTTAGGGGACCATTTTCAAGAATTTGCAGATGAAAATAGTATTATTAGTAGCAACCTACATGAACTAATGAAAGACCATGCTTGCCAGACCAACTTTTTAACATTCTATGAGGAGGTAAGTTGTAATTTGGATAGAGGAAGGCCTCTGGATGCAGTGTATCTAGATTTCTTAAGGCATTTGATGCAGTACCCCACAAATGTTTAATTTACAGATGAAAGTAATTTGGCATTGATGATTTTGCATGTACTGTACCTGGATTAAAAACTGGTTGCAGGAGCGCATTCATAGCGCATTCATAGAATAGTGGTTAATGGCATACTTTCTGTTCTGGGACCACATTTGCTTAACTTGTTCATAAACAATATAAAGGTTGCCATAAGCAGTTCAGTCTTATGCCCCGTACACGCGGTCTGATTTTCCGACGGAAAATGTTCGATGGGAGCTTTTTGCCGGAAATTCCGACCGTGTGTAGACTCCATTGGACATTTTCCATCGGAATTTCTGTCACACAAAATTTGAGATCTGGATCTCAAATTTTCCGACCACAAAATCCATTGTCGAAAATTCCGATCGCGTGTACACAATTCCGGCGCACAAAGTTCCACGCATGCTCGGAATCAGGCAGAAGAGCCGCACTGGCTATTGAACTTCATTTTTCTCGGCTCGTCGTATGTGTTGTACGTCACCTTGTTCTTGACATTCGGAATTTCCGACAAGCTTTGTGTGACCGTGTGTATGCAAGACAAGTTTCATGTGTACGCGGCATTAGTGTTTGCTGATGATAAAAAGCTAAGCAGGGCAATGATTTTACAATAGGTACAGCAGCTTTTTAACCACTTCAGCCCCGGAAGGATTTACCCCCTTCCTGCCAAGAGCACTTTTTACAATTTTGCACTGCGTCACTTTAACGGCTAATTGCGCGGTCATGCAATGCTGTACCCAAACAAAATGTGCGTTATTTTCTTCCCACAAATAGAGCTTTCTTTTGATGGTATTTGATTACCTCTACGGTTTTTATTTTTTGCGCTATAAACGGAAAAAGACCGAAAATTTTGAAAAAAAATGATATTTTCTACTTTATAAAAAAAATCAAATAAACTCAATTTTAGTCATACATTTAGGCCAAAATGTATTCGGTGGTATAAAGTAAGAGAAAAAAACACGCTAAAGAAAAAATTGTCTTCTAAACTTATAGCTGCACGAATAGAACACCAATATCTTTGTAAAATAAATCAAAATAAAACAAAAAACGTGCGCTCATAATCAATATAGAAGCTCATATTGAAGCAATTTCAATCTACGAAATATGTGTGCAAAACAGATCTTAATAAAACCACTCAAATCATAATAAAACACCTCAAATTCATACAATTCAAATAAAACGATCATAAATCAAAAATGTTATCAATGAATGATATATAGTGAAAAGTTGTGCTGATGTACTTAAACATTACACTCCTTAAAGCTTCCCACACTAAATGAATGGAAAAATAACACAGTCCTCAGATATAAAGAACTTTTCAGCCATAAAAAAGAAAGAAGGTAGTCCATAGAATAAATGATAGAAGGAAAAGTCCCATAGATGGAATGACCACTTCACCAAAGCAGAAGAAAACATCCACGATCCATCAGGTCAGACGCCATACAAATACATGGTAAAGGAGGGAGTTTGTAGACCAAAGTTCTCATAAAATCCAACAATATTGAAAGGTGGACCCTTACCCTTAATGGTGGACCTCCCTTCTGGCGAGGTCTTACGAGCAAGCAGACTTTGCCCTCTGCGGGGACTGTAGATGGATGTTATTCAAATCCTGCTGGTATACTGTGCGTCTCCGAACTGGCATAAACCAAAATCATCCACCTGTCTCCATGTGTTCATCTCTAGAGGTGCCCAGGTGGCACAAACCCCCCCCAAATGACCCCATTTTGGAAAGTAGACACCCCAAGCTATATGCTGAGAGGCATGGTGAGTATTTTGCAGCTCTCATTTGTTTTTGAAAATGAAGAAAGACAAGAAAAAAATGTTTTTTTCTTTTTTCAATTTTCAAAACTTTGTGACAAAAAGTGAGGTCTGCAAAATACTCAACATGCCTCTCAGCAAATAGCTTGGGGTGTCTACTTTCCAAAATGGGGTCATTTGGGGGGGTTTTGTGCCACCTGGGCATTCCATGGCCTCCGAAAGTGAAGAGTGAAATCAAAAATTTACGCCCTTAGAAAGCCTGAAGGCAGTGCTTGGTTTTCGGGGTCCCGTACGCGGCTAGGCTCCCAAAAAGTCTCACACATGTGGTAGCTCCGTATTCAGGAGAAGCAACAGAATGTATTTTGGGGTGTAATTTCACATATTCCCATGGCATGTTTGAGCAATATATAATTTAGTGACAACTTTGTGCAAAAAAAAAAAAAAAAATGTGTCTCTTTCCCGCAACTTGTGTCACAATATAAAATATTCCATGGACTTGACATGCCTCTCAGCAAATAGCTTGGGGTGTCTACTTTCCAAAATGGGGTCATTTGGGGGGTTTTGAACTGTCCTGGCATTTTATGCACAACATTTAGAAGCTTATGTCACACATCACCCACTCTTCTAACCACTTGAAGACAAAGCCCTTTCTGACACTTTTTGTTTACATGAAAAAATTATTTTTTTTTTGCAAGAAAATTACTTTGAACCCCCAAACATTATGTATATATTTTAAAGCAAATGGCCTACAGATTAAAATAGAGGGTGAAGAAAGGAAGCGCCACCTGAGTGCAGCATTAGTAGGTACTTTTAATGACACGAAGTTAAAAAACACTTACAAGAGACATAATTAAAAAGGCTCATCTGTACATGGGTAATCCTGGTGAGTTCCTCGGGCTCCAGTCTGGATGGTGTGTCAGCAGTGTAAGGCTTCAGGGGAAGCTGTTCAGCAGGTGGTTCATCCTGTGGCCATCAGGGGGAAGCTGGGGCCGGCGTGGAGCACACAGAGGGTGTGCGTGACGTCACGGGCCATTCAGCGGCTTCCGGCTTCCGGCTTCCGGGTACACTCCAGGGGGAGGGCTCACATAGAGGGAGGATTCAGGCAGTGGGAGAGCACTGGATAGGTAACGCGCTCGGAGCGGCTGCTCCTTCAAGAGGCCTATTGAAGGAGCAGCCGCTCCGAGCGCGTAGCCTATCCAATGCTCTCCCACTGCCTGAATCCTCCCTCTATGTGAGCCCTCCCCCTGGAGTGTACCCGGAAGCCGCTGAATGGCCCGCGACGTCACGCACACCCTCTGTGCGCTCCACGCCGGCCCCAGCTTCCCCCTGATGGCCACAGGACGAACCACCTGCTGAACAGCTTCCCCTGCAGCCTTACACCGCTGACACACCATCCAGACTGGAGCCCGAGGAACTCACCAGGATTACCCATCTACAGATGAGCCTTTTTAGTTATGTCTCTTGTAAGTGTTTTTTAACTTTGTGTCATTAAAAGTACCTACTAATGCTGCACTCAGGTGGCGCTTCCTTTCTTCATCCTCTCTTGCATATCATAGAGCCAGCTCTCTGAGGACAGCAGCCGCCTCCTAGATCCACTGCTCCACCAATACACTCCACATACTCTGAACTGTCAGATCCTTATTAACCCCTGGACTGCCAACTTTTTAGCCATGTAACCTACTTTACATGCTCCGAACTGTCAGACCCTCATTAACCCCTGGGCTGCCAACACTTTAGCCATGGACTATATGCCTGGCCAACCTGATTAATTCTGATTACTGTATGCTGTGTATGCGCTTTAAGGTATTATTACTTTTATCTACAGATTAAAATGGTGGGTGTTTCGTTTTTTTTTTCACACAGTATTTGCGCAGCGATTTTTCAAACGCATTTTTTTGGGGGAAAAAACACACTTTTTTAAATTTTAATGCACTAAAACACACTATATTGCCCAAATGTTTGATGAAATAAAAAAGATGATCTTAGGCCGAGTACATGGATAGCAAACATGACATACTTTACAATTGCGCACAAACGTGCAGTGGCAACAAAATAAATACATTTTTAAAAGCCTTTACAGGTTACCACTTTTAATTTACAGAGGAGGTCTACTGCTAAAATTACTGCCCTCAATCTGACCTTCGCGTTGATACCTCACATGCATGGTGCAATTGCTGTTTACATTTGACGCCAGACCGACGCTTGAGTTCGCCTTAGCGCGAGAGCATGGGGCGACAGGGGTGCTTTTTTTTTTTTTTTTCTTTATTATTTTTTTGCTTTTTTATCTTATTTTTAAGATACAGGTCCCCTGTTGAAAAAATAAAACAATGTGTCTGCGCTGGAAAAAAATCACATCAATCAAGAGTGCAGCAATAATAAACATAAACAACATAGGTATTAACAAATAGTACACTTGAGTGAAAATACCCCTAAGTGCTAAAGTATAAAGTGCATGGTGCTATATAAAACGCACAATGTGAGTGGTCAATCAAAAAACATATAAATATTGGATCAAATGAAATATAAAGGGATATAACTACTAGTGAATGAAATAAAGTCCAAAACAGTATATATCCAGAAATATAAGAGTGCTCAGAAAAAACGTAGTCCGAAGATTTAGTGAAATCCGCATATCCTTCCTTCCAAAAGTGTGTCACCAAGAAACATGCTGTAGTGTCTTCCAGCCACCCCCACAGGTATATATGCTCACCTTCCTGTGTGTGACACAGTGATAAAACTATGTCAAACAAAGCTTTGGAGCCACTCCTGTGCTCTTTTGGAACCAGCTGTGCAGACCTCCAATGCTCTCAAATGAAGATAATATATGCAAAAGAAAAAAACTCCATAGCGCAATATTGCAAGGTGTAATAAAAGGATTTTAATAAAAAGTTCTCTCCCCTTGCTAGGGTACTCACATATTGTGGGTGCGTGAGTGCACCATCCTTAACAAACAAAGAGCGGACAATCTCGCGGTGTGGAGTGCGATGCGGTGTGTGTATCGAAACTCTCCTTCTCCTTCTCTGCTGACAGCTCCGTCCAGGCCCCTCCCCTACGCGTGTTCGGCACCGGGACCACGTGCCTTCATCAGGGGGAATCTGATTGGACGGGAGCTCCAGAGTAAATTTATAGCTCCGGCGGCCATTTTGCCTGAGACCGCGGACAATATTGTTCAGAGGCTACAGCTACGTCCACAGCGGCCATTTTCCCTTAGACCATGGACCAAGCTAAGATAAGCCATGTCAATCATGGCAGCCATTTTGCCTAGGACCATAAATACAACCCCTAATAGACTGTAGAGACGGCTCCAGCAGCCATTTTCCCTAGGACTACGGATCTGCTAAATAGCAAGATGTACAAAACTGATAACACGATCGTACGATAAGCGATCAAATAAAGCATTGTGCAGATAATTATATAAAACCTACATTAAAATAAATAATTTTATACAGGACGGAGCGGTCTAGCAAAGAGAGCACCGCCACGCACCCCACACGCTTAGATAGCCACAACAATTATATACCACAGAGTATCCTACCTAATAAGTATTAAAACAAACATAATAAAATATAATTATATTAGCTAACCACAAGGATAGATAGATAGAATTAAAATAGAAATATAAAATATTATTTAAAATATTATAAAATATATTTTATTATTAGAATATTAATATTAAAAAATGTATATTAAGTATATCTTCAAACATATTAATAAAATCACTATAGAGAGGTAATCGAACTATCAAGAGGAATAAAAAACCATCATAAGTATATGATCTATAATCAATGCCCAACTTAGCCCAATGGACGAGTCATCAATTTCAACTCAAAAAAACAGGAATGATAATAGAGTATACCGCCGAAGTAAACAGTATCAATAATTACTAAGGAAGCATCTCAAATCAAATTCTCTATTCAATCCCCCAGGAACCAAAGATCCAAGCTGGTGTATCCACCAGGATTCCCTTTTACTTATCTCTCTGACAAAATTAGAACCCCTCCAGTGGCGTTTGGGTGCCTCAATCCCCCAAAACTTCATGCCAACGGTGCTTTGATTGTGTACCCTCTTAAAGTGCACATATAAGCCATGTTTATCGGACCCATTGCGTATGTGTCTCACATGCTCCTCCATGCGATCTTTAAGAGCCCTAGTAGTGCGCCCCACATACACCAGGTCGCATGGGCACTTCAAGGCATAGACCACCCCTACTGTGTCACATGATATAAAATCCCTAATCTTATAGGATAAGTTATTTCTAGGGTTCGAGAATTCCTTCAACCTTCTAGTGTTGTCCGGGATCCTTCTGCAACTGTAACACCTACCGCAGCTATAGAATCCTTCTAGGTCCAAAAACATTTTTGGTTTTGGAGGGGGTGGGTCTACCACATTATGTACTAGCCTGTCCCGCAAATTGGGAGCTCTCTTAAAAACAAATTTAGGTTTATCCGGGAGAACATCTTTAAGTTGAGCGTCCTGTTTTAACACACTCCAATACTTACACATAATTCTCCTTACTTCATAACTTTGTGCAGAATAATCAAGAACTACACTGATACCCTCATGATTCTCATTATTGGTTACATTGGTGGCATCTTTTAAAAGGTCCGCCCTACTCATGCTTCCAATCTTGCTTTTTTCCTTCTCCAAAAACTCCTTCTGGTATCCCTTCTCCAAGAACATGGTGCTCAACCTCTCTGACTGGGTCTCATAATCCACCGTCCTAGTGCAGTATTTTAATGTAGGTTTTATATAATTATCTGCACAATGCTTTATTTGATCGCTTATCGTACGATCGTGTTATCAGTTTTGTACATCTTGCTATTTAGCAGATCCGTAGTCCTAGGGAAAATGGCTGCTGGAGCCGTCTCTACAGTCTATTAGGGGTTGTATTTATGGTCCTAGGCAAAATGGCTGCCATGATTGACATGGCTTATCTTAGCTTGGTCCATGGTCTAAGGGAAAATGGCCGCTGTGGACGTAGCTGTAGCCTCTGAACAATATTGTCCGCGGTCTCAGGCAAAATGGCCGCCGGAGCCATAAATTTACTCTGGAGCTCCCGTCCAATCAGATTCCCCCTGATGAAGGCACGTGGTCCCGGTGCCGAACACGCGTAGGGGAGGGGCCTGGACGGAGCTGTCAGCAGAGAAGGAGAAGGAGAGTTTCGATACACACACCGCATCGCACTCCACACCGCGAGATTGTCCGCTCTTTGTTTGTTAAGGATGGTGCACTCACGCACCCACAATATGTGAGTACCCCAGCAAGGGGAGAGAACTTTTTATTAAAATCCTTTTATTACACCTTGCAATATTGCGCTATGGAGTTTTTTCTTTTGCATATATTATCTTCATTTGAGAGCATTGGAGGTCTGCACAGCTGGTTCCAAAAGAGCACAGGAGTGGCTCCAAAGCTTTGTTTGACATAGTTTTATCACTGTGTCACACACAGGAAGGTGAGCATATATACCTGTGGGGGTGGCTGGAAGACACTACAGCATGTTTCTTGGTGACACACTTTTGGAAGGAAGGATATGCGGATTTCACTAAATCTTCGGACTACGTTTTTTCTGAGCACTCTTATATTTCTGGATATATACTGTTTTGGACTTTATTTCATTCACTAGTAGTTATATCCCTTTATATTTCATTTGATCCAATATTTATATGTTTTTTGATTGACCACTCACATTGTGCGTTTTATATAGCACCATGCACTTTATACTTTAGCACTTAGGGGTATTTTCACTCAAGTGTACTATTTGTTAATACCTATGTTGTTTATGTTTATTATTGCTGCACTCTTGATTGATGTGATTTTTTTCCAGCGCAGACACATTGTTTTATTTTTACCACTTTGCACGATTATGAAACGTGACTGAGTGTTTGCAGCTGGTCTCCACCTAAGATTAATTACTCACCATTTTGTTAGGCATTTATCCGTAAGTGGCTCGCAGGGTTTTGCTCACTACTTAGGTTCCCTGTTGAGACAGGAGAGCCCGAGAAAAACACGGAAGACGATGGGGGGGGGCATTCCCTCCCACTGCTTGTAAAAGCAGTCTAGAGGCTAATTAGCCGCTAGGATTGCTTTTACATGAAAGCCGACCGCTGGCTGTAAAGAATGATACCAAGATGATACCTAAACCTGCAGGCATCATTCTGGTATAACCACTCAAAGTCGTGAATGGCGTACCTGAAGACAAAAAAATGGTTGACAATAAAACACAGTAAACGGTAAAGTATAAAAAATTGCATACCTGAAAAGCAAACATGATAAAACATAATAACTATGTAACTAACTTTTATAACTGTAACCAGCTCCAGGTTTGGGTCTCTCAAAATGCGATGGCATCTTGGGAGACCCTGTGAAAGTGCGCCTAGTCTGTGCAATGCTGTACCCTACGCTAATACTCAACTAGTGCATGGTAGCGTTCAAAACATTCACCAATGCAAAGACCAGGATTGTCAGGACAGGAGGGACAATAATAGTGGGTGTCACACCTATATCCGCGCTTGCTGCAGACACAACATCTTTTTTGGGGGGTTCGTTGGGTAGGGGTACTCGGGAGGACATAAAGAAAATGCCTCTCATGCAGCCGACTGCATTTGGTTGTGGATGTGAATGGGGGAATTACGGGCGCTGCAGAAGTGGTGGTTCCCAATTAGGATTGGCAAATGCAGCAGGAAGGGCATTATGGGCACGACGGGCCTGTGTTTGTCTTCTTCTTGGTGGCAGCGGGACACTACTTGTGCTTGCCACCTCACCAGCTTGAACTGCACTTATGGGACTCGTCACGTCACCAAGTGTTACTGCAGTGCTGGTTTGACTACGACCGGGGTGTACTAGGCCGCTGGTGCTTGCCAGTTCACCAAAACGCTACCAAAAAAACTGTTAGCGATCGCAGGGATCAGGCCTGACTCTGCGAACGCTGCAGTTATGCGTTTAGTGTTTTGTAAGTGTCAGTTATCGATCGATACTGCACTTGGGTGGGCTGGGCTGGGCCAGGCGGAGGGGCAAAATGCAGGTGCTAGCGGGTATCTGGGCTGATCCCGCTAACACTGCATTTTTGGGAACCCTAAACTGCTGGGGATGCTAGTATAGATCTGATCAGATCAGATATTGATCCGATCAGATATTATACCACTAAGGGAGGTGTATGGTGCGTGCGTGGGTGTTAGCGCTACTGGCACTAACCTGACACTGCCTGGGGCTGGTGCTTGCCAGTTCACCAAAACGCTACCAAAAAAACTGTTAGCGATCGCAGGGATCTGGCCTGACTCTGCGAACGCTGCAGTTATGCGTTTAGCGTTTTGTAAGTGTCAGTGATCGATCGATACTGCACTTGGGTGGGCTGGGCCGGGCGGAGGGGCAAAACGCAGGTGCTAGCAGGTATCTGGGCTGATTCCGCTAACACTGCGTTTTTGGGAACCCTAAACTGCTGGGGACGCTAGTATAGATCTGATCAGATCAGATATTGATCTGATCAGATACTATACCACTAAGGGAGGTGAACAGTGCGTGTGTGGGTGTTAGCGGTACCGGCGCTAACCTGACACTGCCTGGGGCTGGTGCTTGCCAGTTCACCAAAACGCTACCAAAAAAACTGTTAGCGATCGCAGGGATCAGGCCTGACTCTGCAAACGCTGCAGTTATGCGTTTAGTGTTTTGTAAGTGACAGTGATCGATCGATACTGCACTTGGGTGGGCTGGGCGGAGAGGCAAAATGCAGGTGCTAGCAGGTATCTGGGCTGATCTTGCTAACACTGCGTTTTTGGGAACCCTAAACTGCTGGGGACGCTAGCAGGGCCAGGCCTCGGGGCGGCAGTGGTGCAGGGGCGGCGCCACCCCTGCGGCAACTTCGCGGCCGCCCCCCCTTTCAGGCTGCCCATTAATGTCCATTAGGGGCACCGGTGCCCATAGAAGAGATGGCCGCGAGCCGCCCACTACTGCGCATGCGCCGTTCCGAAGCCGGCCGGGCTTCGGAAAACTCGTACGCGCTCGGCCGGGCGGGGCATGCGCAGTAGCGTGAGTGCGCCGCCCGGCGCCATTTTTGAAAAGATAGGTCTCCAACCTGTGTGCCGCGGCGCCTTTGCTGCTGGGCCGCGGAGGAGACCAGTAATGTCAGCGGGCCGGCGGTGGGGGAAAGAGATGACATCTCTCATTGCCCGCACCCCTGTTCCGCCCTCCTGCATCTGGTGGCAGCCAGGCAGCGTGGCAAGTGACATCTCCATCTGGTGGCAGCCAGGCAGCGTGCCAAGTGACATCCCCATCTGGTGGCAGCCAGGCAGCATGGCAAGTGACATCCCCATCTGGTGGCAGGCATAGTGGCAAGTGACATCTCCATCCGGTGGCAGGCAGCGTGGCAAGTGACATCTCCATCTGGTGGCAGGCATAGTGGCAAGTGACAAGCGATGGTGGCAAGTGACACGCTCAGGGCTCCCAATGATTCTACATTATGGTGAGTTGAACTATTTCATTTTATATTACAATGTAATGATAGAAATAATGCGTTTCAATCACCCTGACACCATAACAACCATGGTGCCGGGGATGATTGAAGCACTAACACCAGCCATTGCCCTGAAAAATTGCCCGCAAAAAATCCTTACCCCTCACGGGGGGGGGGTTGGGGGGCGGCAATGAAAGACCCGGCCTTGGGGCGGCAAAGGGAGTAAATCCGGGCCTGGACGCTAGTATAGATCGGATCAGATCAGATATTGATCCATTCAGATACTATACCACTAAGGGAGGCGTATGCTGCGTGCGTGGGTGTTAGCGGTACTGGCGCTAACCTGACTCTGCCTGGGGCGACGCATATCACCGCCGGGCGATCAGGGGGCTAAACCTTTATTCGGTAATAAACGGTGGGTGCCCTGACACTATAAAAAATAAATGAACTAACCAGCGTCACCCATAACAGTTATACGGTGATCACTGGTGAAAGGGTTAACTAGGGGGCAATCAAGGGGTTAAAACATTTATTAGATAGTATATGGGGGTCCCTGTCGCTATAAAACGCTGATGGCGAACCTAAATATTTATCTCACTAACTAGCATCACCAGCGACACTAATACAGCGATCAGAAAATTGATCGCTTAGCGACACTGGCAACAGGGGGCGATCAAGGGGTTAAAACTTTATTAGGGGGGGTTAGTGGGGTACCCTAGACCTAAAGGGGGCTAACAATAACTGCCCTACCACACTAACTGTCACAAACTGACACCATGCAGTAATCAGAAAAATAAAAAAAAAACTGCTTGGTGTCAGTGTGACGGGGGGGTCGGGGGGAGATTGGGGGTGTTTTGTGTGTCTGGCATGTTCTACTGTGTGTGTGTGTGTTGTGCACTCACATTACAGTCTTCTCTCCTCGGCGCCGGAACGGAAAATGCCGAGCCGAGGAGAGATGACATCATTTCCTTTGCTGCTGTTTACCATACAGCAGCATAGGAATGATTTCATTGGCCGGCAGCAATCGCGAGGGGGGGCCACGAATGGATGGCCTCCCCCTCACCTCTGATCGCTGCTGGACAAAAGCCGACTGCCTCGGGCACTGGGGGGGGTCCGATCGGACCCCCCGCCCGCAGGGGGGCAGATCATGTACGGGTACGTGATTCTGCCTGCCCGTGCCATTCTGCCGACGTATATCGTCGTGAGTAGGGATGAGCCGAACACCCCCCTGTTCGGTTCGCACCAGAACATGCGAACAGGAAAAAAGTTTGTTCGAACACGCGAACACCGTTAAAGTCTATGGGACACGAACATGAATAATCAAAAGTGCTCATTTTAAAGGCCAATATGCAAGTTGTTGTCATAAAAAGTGTTTGGGGACCTGGGTCCTGCCCCAGGGGACATGGATCAATGCAAAAAAAAGTTTTAAAAACGGCCGTTTTTTCAGGAGCAGTGATTTTAATAATGCTTAAAGTCAAACAATAAAAGTGTAATATCCCTTTAAATTTCGTAGCTGGGGGGTGTCTATAGTATGCCTGTAAAGGGGCGCATGTTTCCTGTGTTTAGAACAGTCTGACAGCAAAATGACATTTTGAAGGAAAAAACTCATTTAAAACTACCCGCGGCTATTGCATTGCCGACAATACACATAGAAGTTCATTGATAAAAACGGCATGGGAATTCCCCAAAGGGGAACCCCGAACCAAAATTAAAAAAAAAAATGACGTGGGAGTCCCCCTAAATTCTATACCAGGCCCTTCAGGTCTGGTATGGATATTAAGGGGAACCCCGGCCAAAATTTTAAAAAAAAATTACGTGGGGTTCCCCCTAAATTCCATACCAGACCCTTCAGGTCTGGTATGGATTTTAGGGGGGAACCCCGCGCCAAAAAAAAAAAAAAAAAAACGGCGTGGGGTCCCCCCAAAAATCCATACCAGACCCTTATCCGAGCACGCAACCTGGCAGGCCGCAGGAAAAGAGGGGGGGACGAGAGTGCGGCCCCCCCCTTCCTGAACCGTACCAGGCCACATGCCCTCAACATTGGGAGGGTGCTTTGGGGTAGCCCCCCAAAACACCTTGTCCCCATGTTGATGAGGACAAGGGCCTCATCCCCACAACCCTGGCCGGTGGTTGTGGGGGTCTGCGGGCGGGGGGCTTATCAGAATCTGGAAGCCCCCTTTAACAAGGGGACCCCCAGATCCCAGCCCCCCCCTGTGTGAAATGGTAAGGGGGTACAAAAGTACCCCTACCATTTCACTAAAAAACTGTCAAAAATGTTAAAAATGACAAGAGACAGTTTTTGACAATTCCTTTATTTAAATACTTCTTCTTTCTTCTATCTTTCTTCTATCTTCCTTCATCTTCTGGTTCTTCTGGTTCTTCCTCCGGCGTTCTCGTCCAGCATCTCCTCCGCGGCGTCTTCTATCTTCTTCTCATCGGGCCGCTCCGCACCCATGGCATGGGGGGGAGGCTCCCGCTCTTCTCTTCATCTTCTTCATCTTCTTCTCTTCTTCTTTTCTTCTCTTCTTCTCTTCTTCTCTTCTTCATTTTCTTCTCCGGGCCGCTCCGCACCCATGCTGGCATGGAGGGAGGCTCCCGCTGTGTGACGGCGCTCCTCGTCTGACAGTTCTTAAATAACGGGGGGCGGGGCCACCCGGTGACCCCGCCCCCTCTGAGGCACGGGACATGACGGGACTTCCCTGTGGCATTCCCCGTGACTTCACAGGGAAGTCCCGTCAAGTCACCGTGCGTCAGAGGGGGGCGGGGTCACCGGGTGGCCCCGCCCCCCGTTATTTAAGAACTGTCAGACGAGGAGCGCCGTCACACAGCGGGAGCCTCCCTCCATGCCAGCATGGGTGCGGAGCGGCCCGGAGAAGAAAATGAAGAAGAGAAGAAAAGAAGAAGAGAAGAAGATGAAGAAGAAGAGAAGAGCGGGAGCCTCCCCCCATGCCATGGGTGCGGAGCGGCCCGAGGAGAAGAAGATAGAAGACGCCGCGGAGGAGATGCTGGATGAGAACGCCGGAGGAAGAACCAGAAGAGCCAGAAGAACCAGAAGAACCAGAAGATGAAGGAAGATAGAAGAAAGAAGAAGTATTTAAATAAAGGAATTGTCAAAAACTGTCTCTTGTCATTTTTAACATTTTTGACAGTTTTTTAGTGAAATGGTAGGGGTACTTTTGTACCCCCTTACCATTTCACACAGGGGGGGGCCGGGATCTGGGGGTCCCCTTGTTAAAGGGGGCTTCCAGATTCTGATAAGCCCCCCGCCCGCAGACCCCCACAACCACCGGCCAGGGTTGTGGGAATGAGGCCCTTGTCCTCATCAACATGGGGACAAGGTGTTTTGGGGGGCTACCCCAAAGCACCCTCCCAATGTTGAGGGCATGTGGCCTGGTACGGTTCAGGAGGGGGGGGGCCGCACTCTCGTCCCCCCCTCTTTTCCTGCGGCCTGCCAGGTTGCGTGCTCGGATAAGGGTCTGGTATGGATTTTTGGGGGGACCCCACGCCGTTCTTTTTTTTTTTTTGGCGCGGGGTTCCCCTTAAAATCCATACCAGACCTGAAGGGTCTGGTATGGAATTTAGGGGGAACCCCACGTCATTTTTTTTTTTTAATTTTGGCCGGTGTTCCCCTTAATATCCATATCAGACCTGAAGGGCCTGGTATGGAATTTAGGGGGACTCCCACGTCATTTTTTTCTTTTAATTTTGGTTTGGGGTTCCCCTTTGGGGAATTCCCATGCCGTTTTTATCAATGAACTTCTATGTGTATTGTCGGCAATGCAATAGCCGCGGGTAGTTTTAAATGAGTTTTTTCCTTCAAAATGTCATTTTGCTGTCAGACTGTTCTAAACACAGGAAACATGCGCCCCTTTACAGGCATACTATAGACACCCCCCAGCTACGAAATTTAAAGGGATATTACACTTTTATTGTTTGACTTTAAGCATTATTAAAATCACTGCTCCTGAAAAAACGGCCGTTTTTAAAACTTTTTTTTGCATTGATCCATGTCCCCTGGGGCAGGACCCAGGTCCCCAAACACTTTTTATGACGATAACTTGCATATTAGCCTTTAAAATTAGCACTTTTGATTTCTCCCATAGACTTTTAAAGGGTGTTCCGCGGCATTCGAATTTGCCGCGAACACCCCAAATTGTTCGCTGTTCGGCGAACTTGCGAACAGCCAATGTCGAGTCGAACATGAGTTCGACTCGAACTCGAAGCTCATCCCTAGTCGTGAGGCGGTCGGCAAGTGGTTAAGAAGACCTAGTTAAAACAAAGGGGTGGGCAGCTATATGGCAAATGAGGTTTTATATTCATAAAATGTAAAGTAATGCACTTGGGTTATGACATGTAAAATAGTTTGCTTTTGTCTGTTATACAGTAACATCTTTCTCGGTTTGACTGAAAAGGGGTAACTTTTGGGGAACACAGTAAGTAATGTTTGCACAATTTGTCATGCTTTAAAAGTCCTTAGTGAAAAAAATCTGCACGCTGTTTCAGTTATGTATTACATAAACCTGATCACTTGATATGATTGCAAGGTTTTGGCTTCGGCATTGGTTTGGGAGAAACTTTGGCTTTTTGACTGTTCATTTGCAGATCTTTTAACTGGCAGGAACTGTATATATATATATATATATATATATATATATATATATACCAGTGGTATATCTACAGCTACTATCTGAGCTTGCAATCTCTCAATTGCTAAGGAATTGGCAGGTGCCAGCAGTGACATTATAGGGCCCCATTCATTAACTGGCTGAAACTCCTTGGCCATGTAAACAAAGGGCAGAGATGGCGTGATATCACTGATCAAACATGGCCACATGTTTACTCTTAGTGGCAGGGCTGACAAACAGCATTTTTTCTAATTTGTAAATGTCAGTTCTGGTGTATTGGTTGTATTTGTCATATAGATGTGACACTTCATAGGCAGGTTAAGAACACATACATACACCCCCCCCCCCCCCCCCCCCAACCAAGGCATATTATTTAAAGTGATCTTGCATTTTTAATGGTTGATGTTTTTAGATTTACTTCTCTCCGTTAGACAGAATTTTTAAGATTTTTTCTTTCTCTCGTACATGTTACACAGGGCAGTTTTAGCCTCCATGCCTATTAGCCTAGAAAATGGCTATTACTGTTTTTCTAGCATTTGGCTACCATTGACTTAAATGAGGGTTGGACTTCACCCAACTTCTGAGAACCTGCTGTGAACCAAATCCAGATAAATTCAGCCCATTCCTACTGATTACAAGGGTAAATTGCTACAGTATGCTGTTTTACATGCCCTGCACTGCAGTGCCGATCAATTTAATTTTAAATATAAAATTGAGCTTGTTGATTTCAATGTTTTAAAAATTGCAATCCAGTTCTTTTATCATAAGTATTTGTCTCTTTTGTTTCTAGGATGTAACCCTGTAACCCTTAGCATCTATTCTAGCCAGTGGTCAGAGTTCATAGCAGCCTACTGATAAATGAATTGAAAGGAGTCTGACACTATTTTGCAGATAAGTAGAAGATCTATAGCTTTTTCAGCTACATAAATGTTACATAAATGCAAAATAAAAGATGCACAATAGTGTATGCATTTGTAAATTGATTTTCCCAGCATTACAATGCATGTCCAGAAAGTTACTCCACACACATGTCAATGAGTATTTAGAATAAGATAGTGACCTGCCCTGTCACAGATCTCAAAACAATTGGACATCTGTAGAATGTAAAAAAAAAATAATTTGAAATAAAGATCTGCTACTAGCAACTTCGCTGTAATTGTGGGGTGGATACAATTTAAAATGATAAAACAGATTCAAATTCCGTGTTCAATACTATAATGCATACTACAATATAGCTTTGTTTTCATAATCCATGCTGTCTTTTTTTTTTTTTACAATGTTAACCACTTCAGCTCTGGAAAGGTTTACTCTCCTTCATGACCAGGCCATTTTTTTGCATTACCTTTAATGACAATTGCGCGGGCGTGCAATGCTTTACCAGAAAAAAAGTATGTCCCTTTTTTCCCACAAATAGAGCTTTCTTTTGGCTGTATTTGATCACCTCTGAGATTTTTATTTTTTGCGCTCTATACAAAAAAGACAATTTTGAAAAAAAATATATAAAAAATATATATTCTAATGCTATGGGATATTTTTTATTTCTTTCTTTTACTAGTAATGGCGGTGATCAGTGACTTATAGTGGGACTGCAATATTGCGGTGGACAAGTCAGACACCTAACTAACACTTTTGACACTTTTTGTAGACCAGTGACACTAATACATTAGTGATCAGTGCTAAACATTATGCACTGTCACTGTACTATTGACACTGGCAGGGAAGGGGTTAACATCAGGGTTGCTCAAAGGGTTACTTTTTGTGGTCTTTCCTTGCAGCTTTTTAACACCTTTTCTGTCACTTTTTAAACAACCTTTTTTTTTTTTCCTTCCTTCAGACTACTAATTAAGGGGAGTGGTTAATTGGTCACATGTGCTTGAGGTCCTATATAACTTTCTGTAGAACTCATTTCTGAGCCTGCTCATCCTTGAGCTTGCCACCTTTATGCTTGCTGGAATGCTGACCAAGTGGAACTGGATTAAGTGGTGAGTTAAAAGCCAGAGTTTAAAACAGGAAACTATAACAGGAGTCATCAAACCTGTAAGTAACATCTCAAAATTTCTGTTAGTGATTATTATTGTAACAGGGAAAATGGGGTTACAATAATAGGCAAGATTGAAGGTTGTGTGCAGTGTACAGTGTGCCACATGTATGCAACAATGGAGCAATAGCTCCAGGATGGATACCGCTGCTACAGATGTGAGCAGGTTGCCCTTCTGGAAGCTGGCATTAGAGATATGAAGGAGCAAATTGCAACACTGGGCAGACCTGACAACCTTGAAAGGGGATCTCTGCTCACTGAGCAGGTGGCTAGTGGGGTTAATGGGGAGGGTGGAGGTCAGGATTATCAGGTAGAAAGATAGGTTAATACAGTTAGAGGGAGTGGTAGGGGCTCACAGAAAAGGAAGGCCAGCCCTGGGTTTGAGCACCCTAACAGATTTGCCAAGTTGGGTGAAGATGTGGGGGTATCAAGCTCAGAGGTGGCAGCCCTAGATGTCACTGCTCCCCCTAACAGCCGGGAAAGCAGCCTATCTAGTAGGGGTGGTGAGGGGAGTGCAGGTAGGCCCAGACAGTTGGTGGCAATAGGGGATTCTATAATCAGAAGGACTGATAGAATAATTTGTCGCCAGGATCGCCTCAACCAAATGTTTTGCTGTCTGGTTACTGGGGGGGCTGGACATGACCCAGCTGTCTTGGTCCACGTTGGAACCAATGACAGACTATATGGAAGATGGAGGCTCCTTAAGAACTAATTTAAAAAAACTAGGCTGCAAGGTAAAGGTTAGGACCTCCAAGGTGATATTCTATGAAATATTGCCTATGCCATGCGCAACACAGGAAAGGCAGGGGATGATTAGAGAGCTGAATGCATGGCTAAAGACCTGGTGTAAGGAGGAGGGATTTGGGTTTTTAGAGCACTAGGCTGACTTTTCATTGGGATGCAACCTATATGCTAAAGATGGTTTGCACCAATGGAAGGGGGTCTACTGTGCTGCGGGAGAGGTTTATGGGAAGGTTGGTGGAGTATTTAAACCAGGATTGTGGAGGGACGAAGAATTAGATTGTATTGGGGGAGACAGGTCAGACAGGGGTCAGCCCCTATTGGTGGGTGGAATGGGGAAAGATGAGGGGAGGGCTATGGCAGATGATATGAAGTTTCCTATGTTACAATAAACCATTGAAAATTGTACTATTTGTACTAAAATAAAAAATATGCAACATACGTTTGCACAATTTGACAAGGAATTAAAGTGTTTGTTCACCAATGCCAGAAGTCTGCCAAGCAAAATAGGTGAGTTGGAAGCTCTGGTGCACAAGAAGAACTATGATCTAATTGGTATTGCTGAATCTTGGCTTCATTCTTCGCATGACTGGGCTAATAATATTCTTGACTATGCTCTCTTTCTGAAAGACTGGGTAAAACGGAGGCATGGTGGTGTCTGTCTCTATGCGAGAAGTGATCTCAAAGCGAGTGTGAAAGAGGACCTAGTTGATGGAGAGTGTAATGGCTCGGAAGAATTATGGGTGGAACTGAACATGGGTGCGAGTACTACAAAGGTTGTCATTGGAGTTTGTTATAGACCTCCCAGTGTTAGTGAGGAAGTGGAGACTCAGCTCCTCGCACAGATGGAAAGGGCTGCAAGGGCTGGGACAGTGATAATAATGGGGGATTTTAACTACCCGGAAATTGACTGGAGTAATGGCACTGCTGGGACAGTTAAAGGGCAAACATGTATAAACCTATTACAAGATAATTTTATGGTCCAGTTTATTGAGGCCACGACTTGGAATGATGCTCTGCTGGACCTGGTAATCTCAAACCATGCAGAGCTTATTACCAATATTCATATAAAAGAGCACCTGAGCAGCAGTGACTATAACATAATTTCATTTAATGTTAGCTGTAAGCAACAAACACATACGGGTATGATAAAAACACTAAACTTCAAGAGAGCAAATTTTCCAAGGATGAGGGCTGCTCTCCAGGACTTGGGAGGGAATATTGGCATCAATGGACACAGAATAGAAATGGGAATTCTTCAAAGTGACTGTATGTAAACTCATTACAAAATACATTCCCGTGGACAATACGTTTAAAAGGCTTAAAATAAAACCTATGTGACTCATGGACAAAGTTTAAATGGCTATAAATAATAAAAAAGAGCCTTTAAAAAATATAAAAATGAAGGAATGCTATTATCGTTTAAATGTTACAAAGAATATAATAGAATATGTAAAAAGGAAATCAAGGATGCAAAAATTCAAAACGAACAACAGATTGCAAACGATAGTAGGACAAACCCCCCAAAAATTCTTCAAATATATTAATAGTAAAAAGGTCACATTTGAGCACGTAGGCCCTTTACAAAATAATCTAGAGTGGGTGACCTTCTTCAGCTCTGTGTATACAAAGGAGCATGGGGGAGCTTATGTCCATAATGGGGGTGACACAGCCCCAAATGATCCACAATGGCTCAAAAGTGATATGGTCCAGAAATATTTAGACAGAATAAAGATGGATAAAGCACCCGAACCAGATGGCATCCACCCATGGATCCTAAAAGAATTGAGCTCTGTGATTTCCAGGCCATTGTTTCTAATATTTAGGGACTCGTTAATGACTGGAATGGTACCACTGGATTGGTGCAGGGCCAATGTGGTGCCCATATTTAAAAAGGGATCTAGTAACCAAGTACCAAGTAACTATAGGCTTGTTAGTTTAACTTCTATAGTCGGAAAGATACTGGAGGGTTTAATAAAAGACCACATAGATGAGTTCTTGCTGGAAAAAAATATTTTAAGCAGAAAACAGCATGGATTGATGAAAGACAGAAGTTGTCAAACAAACCTGATTTCTTTTTATGAGAAGGTAAGTAAAACCTTGGACAGAGGGGTGGCTGTGGACGTCGTATACCTGGATTTTGCAAAAGTGTTTGACACAGTTCCCCACACACGGCTCAAGTTGAAGATAAAGTCTACAGGCTTGGAAAGACCAAATAGTAAATGGATAGAAAACTGGCTAAAAGACAGAATTCGGAGAGTAGTGGTTAATGACTAATGACTAAGGCAGCCCTCAAATTTTCCACTCGCCTACTCGCATTTTGAGTGGAAAATGAGGATTGGCAAGGAGCTGGGCTGCCTGAGAGCGGGGGGGGGCGAACACCGCTGGTGGGTGGGGTTGATCAGGAGCCGTTCTCCCAGCGATCGCCCCAGGGGAAGAAAGCATGGAGGAAGAGGAGAGCCACGGGATCACAGAGCGCAGATAGATCGCTGTAACAGCTTACATTACAATTGCCTCTGCTCTGCTTGCTGTCACACACAGCCCCACCTCCTCCTGACCCCGTGCCTGTGATAGACAAAACACCAGTCCAATGCTGGCATGCATTCTGTCTATCACGGGCGTGGGGTTAGGAGGCGGTGGGGCTGTGTATGACGGCAAGCAGATCAGAGGCAATTCTAATGTAAGCTGTTCTGGCGTGCAATCCTGCTCTGTAATCCCGTGGCTCTCCTCTTCCTCCAGTCATGATCCGGCTGCCCTCTCTTTTCCTCTGCCCAGGCGAGGCTGCAATGGTGGGCACAGTGGGGCTGCAATGGTAGCCACAGTGAGGCTGCAATGGTGGGCACAGTGTTCCTGCAATGGTAGGCACAGTGGGGCTGCAATGGTAGGCAAAGTGAGGCTGCAATGGTGGGCACGGTGTGGGTGCAATGGTGGGCACTTTGTGGCTGCAATAGTGGGCACTGTGTGGCTGCAATGGTGGGCACTGTGTGGCTGCAATGGTGGGCACTGTGTGGCTGCAATGGTGGGCACCACTGTGCTGCAATGGTGGGCACAGTGTGGCTGCAAAAGTGGGCACATTGAGGCTGCAATGGTGGGATTCAAATAACAAACCCCATTAAAGTCAATGGGACCCGAACGTCAAAAATCAAAAGTGCCCATTTTGAAGGTTTATATGCAAGTAATTGGGCATACAATGGTTATAGCGGTCTGGGTCCTAACCTGGGGGACATGTATCAATAAAAAAAAAAGGTTGTGAAAAACGTCATTTTTAAAGGAGCAGTGAATTTTTTTATTTTTAAAGTGAAAGCCTTAAAATGAAAAAATCCTTCCAATATAGTGTCTGGGGGTCTCCTTAGTCTACCTGTAAAGTGGCAGACCTGTACCATGTCTAGAATCTGCTGCAGCAATAATTGCATTTATAAAGCCAAAAAAGCTGCCTTTATTTTGCTCAGCAACAGCTGGGAAGCCAGTGTGTATGATGAGGCCACAATGTAGTGCACTGGGAACAAGATTAGAGATTTTTTGGATACATTCTGGTGTTACTTTGAGTTTGTATAGAAGTAATGGGTGCGTAAAAATTGGTCTTTGGGTGTCGGTGGCACCTTCCCACCGTAACCCTTTTGAGGTACTCTTGATGAAAGCAAGAATTGGCCTTGCTGTAAAAAATTGCAATGATATGCACCTGTCGAACAGGTGCAAAGAAATTACTCTTTGGGTGTTGGGGGCGCCTTCCCACCATAACCCTATAGAGGTGCTCATGATGAAGGCAAAAAAAATTGCAATGATATGCATACGGTTGGTGTTTTTGCTACATTTGATGTGCCTGAGACAGTTTGCAGAAGGGCCTGGTATGGAATTTAGGGGGACCCCCACGTAATTTTTTTTTTTTTAATTATGGTTCGGGGTTCCCCTGTGGGGAATTCCCATGCCGTTTTTATCAATGAACTTTTATGTGTATTGTCGGACCGGCAATGCAATAGCCGCGAGTAGTTTTAAATGACTTTTTTCCTTTGAAATGTCATTTTGCTGTCAGACTGTTCTAAACACTGGAAACATGCGCCCCTTTACAGGCATACTATAGACACCCCCCCCAGCTACGAAATTTAAAGGGATATTACACTTTTATTGTTTGACTTTAAGTATTATTAAAATCACTGTTCCTGAAAAAACGGACGTTTTTAAAACTTTTTTTTGCATTGATCCATGTCCCCTGTGGCAGGACCCAGGTTCCCAAACACTTTTTATGACAATAACTTGCATATAAGCCTTTAAAATTAGCACTTTTGATTTCTCCCATAGACTTTTACAGGGTGTTCCGCGGCATTCGAATTTGCCGCAAACACCCCAAATTGTTCGCTGTTCGCCGAACTTGCGAACAGTCGATTTTCAAGTCGAACATGAGTTCGACTCGAACTCGAAGCTCATCCCTACTGACACGGTCTCAACTATATGAGCTGTCCCTACTCTACACTAATGTATGTATGAATGACACGGTCTCACTACACTACAGTGAAACTATCTGAGCTGTCCCTACTCTAGCTGCACATTATGCAAAGCTGAATGATGGTCCTCCTCACCACACTCACACTATCCCTATACTGGCACTAAACTAATATTCTACACTGACAATTGAAGCAAAATAGCACACTAGCACACTAAATAGCACACTAACTAACTAATAGCACTGAACAGAGCCCTGTTTTATCTCTCACCATGCCAAAATCACACTGAAAATGCCTGCCATTGAAAGAATACTTTTATACTATGGGGCGGGAATGAGCCATGATTGGATAAAGTCATAATGACAATGTCCAATCATGACTTTGACAGTGCTCTGTGCCCTGATTGGCTGAAGCTTTCACTGCTTCAGCCAATCAGAGCTTGCAATGCACTGTTCCCGTGCCGCGATGCATTGTGGTTGGTTTGGGGGGGCAAACAAACGGTCGAACGACCCGTTTTTTCGGCTGTTTGTCGAAAGTCCGAACAGCAAAAGTTCGGCCCGAACTTATGCTCGGGCTGAACCGTTCGCCCATCCCTAATAGTTACATAGTAGGTAAGGTTGAATAAAGACACTAGTCCATACAGTTCAACGTATGTGTGTGTTTGTATGTATTTATGTCACTACCATTTCCCATAATTCTGTACATTGTGTCTGCTAAGAAACACTGAAAATTTTTTTTAATCTATCAACACTCCCCGCTGACACGAAAAAATGTGGAAGGGAGTTCCAAATCCTTACCATTCTAACAGTAAAGAACTACCTACACAGTTTAAGGTTAAACCACTTCTTGTACAACTTAATTGATTGGCCATGTGTCTTAATAATTTTCTTCTAATGCCAGAATCACCATTTAGATACTTGTATATTGTGATGGTCATAATAAAAAATAAAAAAACAGCACTAGAGCATTACTTACTGTTAATTTAATTTGTCCTTGTGCTGCTGGCTCTTGCTTTTCTTGAAATCCTCCTCCTTTCACCCTCCCCTTCCCCCACTTTTGTAATCTTCCAGTGCAGTGGGGGTTAACAGAAATTAGGGAACTGTGACTGGTACCCATTAAGAGTGCAGACTATGCCCACCCTTTCCCCTCATGTCCTCCATTTACAGAAGCCATACTATAGCTTCAATGAATGAAACGTGATTTATGAATAGAAGGGTGGACCTTTCAATCATCTACCTATCCTCCCTTCATAGGTCCAATTTAATTCATAGAAGCTATAGTAGGTCTTCTATTAATAGAAGAGCTGAGCAGAAATGGTGAGCATAGTTGGCATTCTTTTTTGTTTTCAGTTTCTTTATTGACTTTCTTTATAGGAAATGTATATCAAAAGATAAAAAACACTTTTCAAACCCCATCACAATTTGCAGTTATTATACCCCCCAGTCTGCCCCCCCCCATCCCACCCTCCACCCACTCTCTTTCCTCTCTCTTCCCGCCTTTTATTGCTTAAAGTCTGCCATGTCTCCCAGCCTCTTTCCTTCATCTGCTCCTATCTTTTCTACGTATCTCCTTGTCTGTTTAAACTCTCTCAAGACCTTCCATTTGTTTTCACATCCTTCCATTCCCTCCTCTCCACAAAACCTAAGACATTCCATATTATAAGTTTTGTTTATTTTCTTACACCGACTTCCCATCGTGGGGCTTTCTGTCTCTTGTCACTGTTGAGGTATTAAACTTTTGGCTGCATTCATTAGATGGGGCACCAGTGTTCTCAAGTATTGTTGAGTTGGCATACTATTTGTATCTTGTATATGTATATGGTATTTCTATCTTGGTGATCTCCTTAATTAACTGCAACGCTTCTCTCCAATATTTTTAGATTTTTGGACAAATCCACCATATGCGGGTTCGTGGTTCCCACTGTGCCGCATCCCCGCCAGCATAACTATGAAACCTCCTTTTGATATTTATGTGCCTTATCAGGTGTTATATACCATTGTGCTAGACATTTGTAATTCATTTCATTGGTATTACTATCTTTTGCTGTGGTATGTGTCATCTTAAGTATTTTCCCTATGTCTTGATCTTTTTCTCGCTTTCCCAGTTCTTCTTCCCACTTTACTATGAATGATGGTATTTCCAGCCCCTTCAGCCCCACAAGCACTTTATAGATCCTAGAGATCCCCCTCTTTGTGCCTACTGCTGTGCATAGCCCCTCAAACATCCGTAGGTTCTCTTCGGATCTTAGTGGTTGGGGCAGTGATGTGAAAAATGCTTCAGCTGGGAGTACCGCCATTCATCAATTACCATTAAATCTATTTTGTGTTTTAAATCCTGTAATGTGTGTATTTTACCTTTCACCATGATGTCTTTTAATTGTACATTTTCTTTTTTTATCCATTCCCCAAACAGTCTCCCGTTCCCCGATGGAAAAAAATTAGTTTCTCTTAATGGTATCAAAGGTGAATTCAATTCCCATTTTTCCTTTATGTGCATCAGATCCCATATTGCCAAAACTTTCTTTGTTATAACGTGTGTATTTTCACTCAATTCCCTATACTCTGGTGGTATCCATTTTATTTTCCCCAGTGCTACGTTACTAATTATGTTTTCCAATTTAACACATATTTTTTCCTTATTCTTTTTTACCCATTCTAACACCTGTGAGAGTAATATTGCATTATAGTAATTTTTGGGATCCGGCACCCCCAGCCCCCCTTAACTTTTATCTTTATTCAGTGCCAGGAGGCTTATTCTAGGCTTCTTTTTCTGCCAAATAAACCTTATTAATAATGTTTTTAGTGTCTTAAATTATACTTGTGGGAGAGGAATTGGCAGCATTTGCATCTTATACATAATCTTTGGCAAAATTGCCATTTTAAAGATATTTATTCTTCCTAGCCAAGAGAGGTATCTTGTTGCAGTTCTATTGATTTCTGTTTTTATGTCATTCAGAAACGGGATAAAATTTGTTTGGTATGTTATCTCCTCAGATGGTGTTATTTTTACTCCTAAATATTTAAGTTCTTTTTCTCTCCATATAAATGGTAACTCTTGTTGAAATATCTGTATGTCCCGTTTCCTCACATTGATATTAAGAATCTCTGATTTAGAGGGGTTCATCTTAAAGTTTGATATTTCTCTGTAGGATTTTAATAGCTTCATTAAGTTGGACAGAGTTATCCTAGGCTTGGTAACGTAAAACAGTATATCATCAGCATAAGCTGCTAGTTTATGCGCCTCGTCCCCTATCGTGATCCCCCCTATATCTGAGTTCTGTCTGTTCTTTGCCAAAAGTGGTTCAAACGACAGAACAAACAGTAAGGGGGCAGGGGATAACCCTGCCTCGTTCCATTATAGATACTGTCCCGTTTAGCCTTTACCCTAGCTGTGAGGTTATACAGTGCTTTAATCCAGTGGGTCATCTTTGGCTCTACTCCCATTACCTCCAGTGTCTTCAACATAAATCCCCAGTCTACCCTATCAAATGCTTTTTTAGCGTCTATTGAGAGTAGTAGCCCTGGGGATTTGCTGATTTACTTTGTTTCATTTTCTGCACTAGCAGCAACGTTCTAACCCCGTTATCTTTTCCTTCCCTTTCTAAGATGAATCCGACTTAGTCCACAGGTACCAAGACGTTTTTTACCACCTTCATTCTACTAGCTAATACCTTGGCAAATAGTTTAATATCTGTGTTTAGCAGTGAGATAGGTCTATAGCTTGAACATAGGGTAGCGTCTTTTCCTCCCTTTGGAATAATGGTAATGGAGGCCGCTAGAGGTACATAATCTGGGAATTAATATTTCCCTAATCCTCTTGTAGTAAATTGTCATCAACCCATCTTGGCCTGGGCTTTTCCCTAAGGCTGTATATTTTAAGGTTCAGCTAATCCTGTCTTCTGTTATGGGGTCTTCTAAAACACTAAAACTTATCTTCCGGAATTTTATTTAGGCTCACTTCCCTCAGAAAGGCTTTTGTTTTTTCTGTCCTCTCCTTTTCACGGTCTGGTGTCTCTTTCTGTTTAATTGAGTAGGGTTGGGCCGAACAGACTGCTGTCCAGCTCGCACCAGCACTTTCGAACACCCGAATAATGAACCCCATTAAAGTCAATGGAACCCAAATGTCAAAAATCAAAAATGCTCATTTGGAAGGCTTATATGCAAGTATGCAAGTAATTGGGCATACAATGGTTATAGGGGTCCAGGTCCTGCCCTGGGGGACATGTATCAATAAAAAAAAGTTTGTGAAAAACGTAACTTTTAAATGAGCAGTGATTTTTTTGATTTTTAAAGTGAAAGCATAAAAATGAAAAATTCCTTACATTATAGTGCCGGGGGGGGGGGGGGGGGGTCTTCTTAGTCTACCTTTAAAGTGGCAAATCTGTACCATGTCTATCTGCTGCAGCAATAATTGCATTTATAAAGCCAAAAACCATGACATTTTCCCTGCAAGCTGCCTTTATCTTGCTCAGCAACAGCTGGGGAGCCAGTATGTATGATGAGGCCACAATGTAGGGCACTGGGAACAAGATTAGAGATTTTTTGGATACATTCTGGTGTCACTTTGACTTTGGATAGAAGTAACGGGTGCGTAAAAATTGGTCTTTGGGTGTCGTGGCACTTTCCCACCGTAACCCTATAGAAGTAATCTTGATGAAAGCAAGAATTGGCCTTGCTGTAAAAAATTGCAATGATATACACCTGTCAAACAGGTGCTGAAAAATTGATCTTTGGGTTTTAATTGTGCCCATGAAACCTATACCAAAAACATTCTTCCAGATTAAATGATTGAACACCCTCAAAGCTAGGCAGCCTCAAAGTCCTGCAGAGATTCCACATGCCAAAAAGACTTAATCAGTGACATTGGCATCAAGGGCTTCAAAGCTGGTAATCCAGGACTGATTCATTTTTATAAAAGTCAACTGTCTGGAGTCTGTGGACAGATGCATTTTATGATCAGTAATGAAACCTCCTCCAGCACTGAATGCCTGTTCTGAAGGGCAGCCCAACAACTCAATAGCATACTGGGCAAGTTCTGGTCAGTGGTCTATTCTTATGACCCAGTAAGTCAGTGGATCGTCAGCTGGAAAGCTCTCAATCTCTGTTTTGGCCCCAAGGTAATCGTCCACCATGTGATGCAGATGCTGCCGATGGGATGTGAAAGCTGACAGCCCTGGGCAGCGAGGACTAAAATAATTCCGAAATGCCTCACTTAGGCGGACGCCTTCTCCAACGCTCCTCTCTTGACCAACAGAAGACTCAAAATGATGTTTTCCACGACACTGTAACCTACTGGAGTCAGGAAAAATGTTCAATAAAATCCTCTTAAACGTGTCCTCAAGAGATTTTATCTTCTGCACTCTCTGTGGGGACAGGATGAGTTCGGAGACCTTCCCCTTATAACGGTGGTCAAGGAGGGTTTGCCAACCAATCATCCTTCTCCTTTATGCCACGTATTCTTGAGTCCTTTTGCAGGCTTTGAAGCACGAGGTTTGCCCATGCGCCTCAAATTTGCTTAGGCTTGAGAAGCAGACTCCTCTGGGTCACTCAGGATGACAGCATCTGGAACTTCTTCCTCCCAGCCACGTACTACTCCCAAGGGTCCTGGGGTTGGAAAGCCATCACTTACAGATTGACGCATGTCTTCCTCTTCTTCGAAGCCTATGAAAGTGCCAGAATCCTCCTCCTCATCCTCCTCTCCTCTCTCCTCCTGTGTGTTCTGTGACATAGGAATAATGGTGTCTGGATAAAGTGGGCCTCGAGAGGAAAGGAAGTCCTCCTCTTCCTCCTGCTGCTCTTCCTCCAGTGCCCTGTCCATAATGCCATGCAGAGTCTGCTCCAGCAGGAACACAACAGGGAATGTGTCACTGATGCATGCACTGTCACTGCTCACCATCCTTGTGGCCTCCTCAAATGGTGACAATACAGTGCATGCATCCTTAATTATCAGCCACTGGCGTGGGTAAAAAAACCCGAGGTGGCCTGAGCCTGTTGTCGTGCCATACTGGCACAGGTACTCGTTGATGGCCCTCTGCTGCATGTATAGCCACTGCAGCATTCCCAAAGCTGAGTTCCAGCTGGTGGGCATGTCACAAATCAGGCGGTTTACGGGCAGGTGGAATTCCCGCTGAATTTCAGCCATCCGAGCATTGACTGTGTATGACTGCCTGAAATGGCTACAGACTCTTCTGGCCTGCTTTAGTACATCTTGCAACCCTGGGTACGTACTTAGGAAACACTGCACCACCAAATTGAGGACATGTGCCAGGCATGGCACATGTTTCAATTTTCCCTGTCTAAGGGCAGACAGGAGGTTTGAGCCATTATTGGACACCACCATTCCTGGCTCCAGCTGGCTTGGTATGAACCACATCTGGGCCTGTCCCGGCAGAGCTGCAAGAATCTCTGCTCTGGTGTGGTTCCTGTACCCCAAACACACCAGCTGCATGGCACCTTTTAGCCTGACCCTGGGAATAGCCCTTTGAAAGCTTAGGGGGTGCCTAATGTTCATAGGATAATTCTGCAGAGGAGGGCATGAAAGAGGCAGAGGAGGAGGAGGGGATAGAGCTCACAGGTTTGGCATCATCACCATCAGCTGTATGGAGACGTGGGGGCACAACAAGCTGCAGCACCAAGCCCTGTCCTGCATCCTTTTGAGTTGCAAGCAGCATTACCCAGTGTGCTGTGAACAAAATATATTTTCCCTGCCCATGCTTGCTGCATCACGTGCAAGCAGTAAGGTGGATTTTATGGCTAATTGCCTTGCCCAACAATGCTAGAACATTCCCTTCCATGTGGTGGTAGAGAGATGGAACGGCATTACGTGAAAAGTAGTAGCGACTGGGAACCTGCCATTGTGGTACAGCACATTGTGCAAATTCATGGAAGGGGGCAGAATCCACCAGGCTGAAGGCCAGAACTTGGAGAGCCAACAGCTTTGACAAGCTTGCATTCAGATGCTGGGCATGTGGGTGGCAGGGACTTTTTTTTCCCGCTGCAGCAGATGGGGCAGAGAAATTTGCCGGCTACAGTCTACAGCTGGTGGTGTGCTGCTGGCAGATGTGCTGCTAGGACCTGGGACACCTTGTGCTATACCATCATCCCTGTCAGTGGAGGCTGCTGAGAGGTAATGACTCGGTATAGCAGGGGCAGACTGAAGTGGGTAAGGAGGAGGGGAGGGACAGATTTGTGCCCTTTTGTGTGGCTTTTAGGTACTCTTGCCAACGGGCTGAGTGATTAGACGTTAAATGCCTTGTTAAGCATGTGCTACCCAAATGGTTGGTGTTTTTGCCTGAGATGTGCCTGAGACAGTTTACAGATAGCAACTGTGCGATCTGCTGCAGATGTGCTGAAAAAGGCCCAGACAGCTGAGCTTTGGTGAGTGGGCCAGGAGATAACAGCTGCAGAATGTGATGGAATAGGGTGGCTGCTCTCTGCTTTTTCTTGATGTCGGCCTCCTTGGGGTTGTGCCACCTCACCTTAAGTTTCCTCCTCTGCTCTATCTGGCACCCAAGTCACATCAGTGACCTCATCATCATCATCTACATCTTCTTCATCTTCATCATTACCACTGGAGACAACTTGGCAATATGCTGCGGCTTGGGGAACATGAATGCCAAATTGTCTACCAGTGTTCCTCCCTCTCTAGGCTCATGTTTCTGTTATCCTCAACCTCAGAACCAACATCTGAATCCAGTAATGGCTGGGCATCATCAAGGATGAAGTGGCTGATGCTGTGGTCAAATAACTCAGCTGACTCCTCAATGGCTGATGTTGGGGCTATGGCAGTAATAGATGTGGACAAGGAGGCAGGTTTATCCACTCTGGCAACTGCAGGGGACTGAACACTTGTCTCTGCTTGTGTGACAGAGGATGAGGAGGATGAGGAAGGTTCAGTAAGCCAGTCCACTCCCTCCTCTGCATGCTGTGGCTGGATAGCACGGGCAAACTCACTAAACAGAGGAAATGATGCCCTGCCTGAGGACTGACCACCATGTCAAACTTTGCCTGTGGATACATTTGTTGCTGGCCCCCTTACAGTGCCAAGGGAACATCTGCCTCTCCTTGTTGTCCTCCCAGACATTATTGGGAAGGAGGGGGTGGTGCTTATAAGCAATGTAAAGAAGAAGTTGAAATCTGTATGTAGATGCACTTTAATCAATGTAAAGAGGTGTTTGGTGCACTTTAATTTGAGTACTCACACTACACAGACACACTCCATGGATACACTAAAATATACTGCAATATAATGCTCAAACGTACAGTGACGCACAGAACTATATGGCGCGAAACTTGTAGTAATGCACACAAAACTATATGGCGTTAAACCGGCAGTAACGCACGCAAAACTATATGGCGTTAAACTGGCAGTAACGCACACAAAACGATATGGCATTAAACTGGCAGTAACGCACACAGAACAATATGGCGTTAAACTGGCAGTAACACATGCAAAACTATATGGCGTTAAACTGGCAGTAACACACACAAAACTATATGGCATTAAACTGGCATTAATGCACACAGAAGTATATGGCGTTAAACTGGCAGTAACACAATTAAATAGATGGTGCTCAACCGTCACTACACTGACGCTATCTGAACTGTCCCTACTCTAGCTATACACTAAAGTAAATATTGCTGACACGGTCTCACTACACTACAGTGAAACTATCTGGGCTGTCCCTACTCTAGCTGCACACTATGCAAAGCTGAATGATGGTCCTCCTCACTACACTCACACTATCCCTAAACTGACACTAAACTAATATTCTACACTGACAATTGAAGCAAAATAGCACAGTATAGCACACTAACTAATAGCACTGAACAGAGTCCTGTTCTTTGTCTCTCCACGCCGAAATCACACTGAAAATGGCTGCCATTGAAAGAATACTTTTATACTGTGGGGCGGAAATGAGCCATGATTGGATAAAGTCATGATGACAGTGTCCAATTATGACTCTGACAGTGCTCTGCGCCCTGATTGGCTGAAGCTTTCACTGCTTCAGCCAATCAGGGCTTGCAATGCACTGTTCAGCGCCGCAATGCATTGTGGTAGGTTCGGGGGGGCGAACAAACGGTCAAACGATCTGTTTGTGTGGCTGTTCGCCGAACGACCGTACAACAAAAGTTATGCTCGGTGCCGAACCGTTTGTCCATCCCTATTACTGAGTACAGTTCTCTATAATATTTTTGGAATACTCCTGCTACTTCCTTTGTTGTATATACCATTTCCCCAGTGCTATTTTGAATTTTTTCTACATAATTTGCAGTTTTTTTCTTTTTTAATATGTTTGCCAAGTACTTCCCTGTCTTATCCCCCCCCCCCCCAAGATACCTCTCCTTCTTAATTCTATTAAGCCCTTGCCCACTGGGCACTTCAACCCCCTTCCTAACCAGACCAATTTTCAGCTTTCGGTGCTCTCACATTTTGAATGACCATTACTCAGTCATGCAACACTCTACCCATATGAAATTTTTGTCCTTTTTTTTACACAAATAGAACTTTCTTTTGAAGGTATTTAATCACAGCTGGGTTTTTTATTTTTTGCTCTATAAAGAAAAAAGCCTGAAAATTCTGTAAAAAAAAAAGATTTTTTTTTTTAGTTTCGGTTATAAAATTTTGCAAATTAGTAATTTTTCTTCATAAATTTTAGCCAAAATGTATACTGCTACATATCTTTGGTAAAAATAACCCAAACTGGTATATTTTATTTGGTCTTTGTGAAAGTTATAGAGTCCACAAGCTATGATGCCAATCTCTGAAAATTGATCACACCTGATGTAGTGAAGGCCTATCTCATTTCTTGAGACCCTAACAAGCCAGGAAAGTAAAAATACCCCGCAAATGACCCCTTTTTGGAAAGTAGACATTCCAAGTTATTTAGTAAGAGGCATGGTGAGTTTTTTGAAGTTGTATTTTTTTCCCACAATTCTTTGCAAAATCAAGATTCTTTTTTTTTTTCCACAAAATTGTCATATTTGCAGGTTATTTCTCACACACAGTATCTGCATACCACAAATTACACCCCAAAATACATTCTGCTACTCCTCTTGAGTATGGTCATACCACATGTGTGAGACTTTTACACAGAATCCCAACATGAAGGGAGCACCATCAGGCGTTCTAAGAGCATAAATTACACATTTCATTTCCTACCTCTTGCACTTTTGAAGGCCCTGGAGCACCAGGACAATGGAAACGTCCCAAAAATGACCCCATTTTGGAAAGAAAACACCCCAGCGTATAATCTATGAGGCATAATGAGTCTTTTGAACATGTCATTTTTTTCTACAAGTTTTTTGAAAATGTGGAAGTTGTCAATTTATACAATATTTCTAACACATAGCATGTACATGCTAAAAACTACACCCCAAAATACATTTTCCTACTCCTCCTGAGTATGGCGATACCACATGTGAGAGACTTTTCTACACCCTGGTCACATACAGAGGCCCAACATTCAGGGAGCACCATCAGGTGTTCTAGGGGCATAAATTTCTCAAATCTAATTTGACTACCTATTACACCTTTGTGAGGCACTGTAGCGGCATGGATGAGAACTGATGTGGCATGAATGAGCATTAATGGGGATGGATGAGCCATGGATGGGGATGGCTGAGCATGGTTGAGCCAAAAATGTGAATGGCTGAGTATGGATGGGATGACTATGCATGAATGAGTATGGCTGAGTATGAATGGGATGGCTGGGTACAGCTGAGTATGACTGGGTACGGCTGAGTACGGCTGGGTATGGCTGAGTACAGCTGAATAAGAGTTGGTATGGCTGAGTATGGCTGGGTATGGATGAGTTGGCTGATTACGACTGAGTACAGCTGGATATGGCTGGATATGGCTGGGTATGGCTGAGTATGGCTGGGTATGGCTCGGTATGACTGAGTATGGATGGGATGGCTGAGCATGGATGGATGGATGAGTATTGCTGAGTATGGATGTCTGAGCATGGATGGATGAATGAGTATGACAGAGGGATGGCTGAGCATGGATAAGTATTGCTGAGAATAGATGGCTGAGCATGGATGGATGGATGAGGCTTCAATGGGCACAGAGCAGTACTGTGGGCACTACAGATCCAGCCCACAGCGCTGCTGCAACCAATCTCTCCCCTCTCCGCTCACACTGTACTGATCGGTACAGAGAGGGAAGAGCAGAACCGGACATGACGCAGTTTGTTTATAAGTGATTGCGATCTGTCAGTGGCCATTTACAGTGATTCATGATGCGCCGGGTCCTGTGGACACGGCGGTCACGGATACTCCCGTGTGCGTGCCCCAGGGGGTGCGTGGGAGCGCGATTTTTGGAGGACATCAATGTACGCCCTCCCAGAGTTATTGAGCCAAGCTGTAGCCGTCATTTGGCTATAGCGTGGTTGTTAAGTGGTAAAGGTTTTACGGAATTCCTGTTCTATTAATTCTTTTCATTCGTCCCTTTTTAGGGTGAGCGCATGATATACTTCTTGTTCGCCTTTTTTTATGCTGCTGTTCTAACTCGTGAATTTCCTTTGTTAGTACTTCCCTTTTTCTTACTCTCTGCTTTTTTTTTCCACTCCCATAGCTATCAGAATTTCTCTTATGTAGGCCTTATAGGCCTCCCACAACATTGCCTCTGATATTTCTCCGGTGTCATTAGTTTTGAAGTAATACTCTTATGCCGCGTACACACGACCGGACTTTCTGGTAGACTAGGTCCGACGGTCTTCCCGACGGACTTTCGACGGAGTTACGGCGGACTTCCAAATAAACGGACTTGCACACACACGGACTAAAGTCCATTCATTTTGAACGTGGTGAGGTACGGCGGGACTAGAAAAGGAAGTCAATCTCGCCCCTTTTATCGGCGAGATTGACACCTTGCGAGCGCCGTCGCAGAGCATACCAGGCGCTCAGGTCTAAGGGGAACCCCCTACGCCAAGAAAAACGGCATGGGGGTCCCCCCAAAATCCATAACAGACCCATATCCGAGCAGGAAAGGGGGTGGGGATGAGCGAGCGCCCCCCCTTGACCATACCAGGCCGCATGCCCTCAACATGGGGGGTGGGTGATTTGGGGGATCTGCGGCCCCCCATCCCAAAGCACCTTGTACCCATGTTGATGAGGACAAGGGCCTCTTCCCGTCAACCCTGGCCGTTGGTTGTCGGGGTCTGCGGGCGGGGGGCTTATCGGAATCCGGGAGCCCCCTTTATTAAGGGGGCCCCCAGATCCTGGCCCCCCACACTATGTGAATGAGTATGGGGTACATCGTACCCCTACCCATTCACCTGGGGAAAAAAAAGTGTCAATAAAAAAACACTACACAGGTTTTTAAAGTAGTTTATTAGGCAGCTCTGGAGGTCTTCTTCAGACTTCGGGGGGTCTCTTCCGACCTCTCCATTCTCTTTTCCCGGTGTCCGGTTCTTCTCCTCTTCGGCCTCTTCTTCCGTTGTCCAGTGACCCCGCCCCTTATGACGGCACAGTCCTGGGGCATGCTGGGACCGTGCCGTCATAAGGGGCAGGGGGACCACCCCGTGACCACGCCCCATGCCTTAATAAGCCATTGCACACCGCTCACACAGCATTACAGCGGGAGAGAGTGTCGTGTCAACATCGGAAGAAGAGAAGAGGGAACAAGATGACGGAGAAGACCGGGCCACCGCTAGCAAAAGAGCAGAAGATAGCGGAGGAGCCCGGCAGAAGAACCGGAGAGCGGGAGAAGAAGCGGACACCGGGAGAAGAGGCCGGAGAGCGGGAGAAGAACCGGACACCAGGAGAAGAGGCCGGAGAGAGCGGAGAAGTTGGAAGTGACCCCCCCGAAGTCGAAAGAGAAGCCCCGGAGCTGCCTAATAAACTACTTTAAAAACCTGTGTAGTGTGTTTTTTATTGACACTTTTTTCCCCAGGTGAATGGGTAGGGGTGCGATTTATTAAAGGGGGCTCCCGGATTCCGATAAGCCCCCCCTCCCGCAGACCTTGACAACCAACGGCCAGGGTTGTCGGGAAGAGGCCCTTGTCCTCATCAACATGGGGACAAGGTGCTTTGGGGTGGGGGGCCTCTGGGCGCCCCCCCTTCTTCAAAGCACCCACCCCCCCATGTTGAGGGCATGTGGCCTGGTACGGTTCAGGAGGGGGGGCACTCACTCATCCCCACCCCCTTTCCTGACCGGCCAGGCTGCGTGCTCGGATAAGGGTCTGGTATGGATTTTGAGAGGACCGTTTTTTCGGCGTAGGGGGTTCCCCTTAAAATCCATACCAGATGACATTGTCGCCTCCTTCTCACACTGCGAATGTGTTTTTCCTATTGCAGCAAGCACAAAAATGTTACCCTGTCGCTGAGAACCAGGATCGCGCTGGAAATATTCTCATGGGCAGGTGCTTTAGCTGCCCTTGTGTCGTATTTGGTCCGTCGGACCAGCATACAGACGAACAGGCTTCACGATAGGAACTGGGTCCGGCGGAGTTTGGGCGAAAAGATTTGAAGCATGTTTCAAATCTAAAGTCCGGTGGATTTTCGACCGAAAAGGCCCATCAGAAGTCCGGTGGAAAAGTACGCTCATGTGTACGCTGCATAACTCTTTTTTTATTCTATCTTCCGCATCTTTTCCCTGGATTAGTTCTTTGTTTAGTCTCCATATAATTGTCCTATTTTGGGCCCCAGCTATCTTCATTTTCATAGTCACTGGGGCATGATCTGAGAGGGATGTAGCTTCTATATTTGTACTAATCACTGATTCCAGTAACCTATGTTCAAGCAAAAAATAATCAATTCCTGAGTACGTCCCGTGTACAGGGGAGTGGAATGTAAAGTCTTGTATTTTAGCATGCTGTATCCTCCATGCATCCAGCAACTGGTTCTGGTATAACTTCTTTTTTAGAATCTTCAGTTGAGCATTCCCAGTCCCCTGTACCCGTGACGTACTACCTATCCTAGGATCCATACAGAAGTTGAAATCTCCTGCCATGATTACTCGTCCTTTTTTAAACTCCATTAGTTTCTCCGTAACTAATTTTAGATATTTATTTGGGTTCTTATTTGGGCAGTAAATATTTGCCAGAGTGCAATCTACATCATTTAGTCTTCCCTTCAGCATTGGGTAGCGCCCATCATGGTCCACTAACCTCTTCTCCAGGGTAAACCTTACCCCTCTGGCAAAACCGATGGCTACGCCCTTTGCCCGTTTTGTTGTGGAGTCTCCATAAAACCATTTTGGAAAATCCTTTGAGTATAATTTTACATTTGTTTCTTGGGAGATATGAGTCTCCTGCAGGAAGACTACCTCTCTGGAGTTGATTAATTTATCTTAGTATATTACGGTATATCTTTTTAAAGGTGTATTTAGCCCAAGCACATTGTATGTCAAAATGTTCAATAATGTCATCTTTGCTTGCTGCACTCCCTCCTCCTAATCCTATCCTCTTTACTCAGCCCGGGCACCTAGGTCGGGTTGATTACCAGAAATTTCTGTCTTAGTGGGGGTTCAACGAGCAAAGAGGAGTCAACAGCACGGCAGATTATGAGAGGTTCCTCTTCTATCCTTCCCCACTTTTCTCCCTCCCCCCCCTCTTTTTGGGGAATTTGGATCAAAGGCTACCAATGGATCAAAGGCTATCCCTCTCACTCCTGCCCTTTGATTCTCTCCCCTTGAGGTTGAGCTCTGTTTTTGCACCCCAGCCCGAGCCGTTGCCCCAAAGCCCACTCTACCCCCTATGATCCGTTTTTCATGTTATTTCTTTCTTATCCCCCCACACCCCCCGAGTCCAGCCCCCTCTTCCCGGTTGTTGTTCTTTTCTTTTCCAGCTATATTTTCTCCTATGTTTTTTTTCTTCGTTGTTGCTTTCTTCTTCTTTGGGACCAGAAACCCCTGTTGTTTGTCAGTATTTATTGTACTTCCCGCCAACCTGGGATTTCCAGGGTTGGAATGTGCATCTTTTTACAAAATCTTTCCGTTTCTTATGGGAACCTTAATGTTGCTGAACGACCTTCCTTTCACCCTATTAGACAGGCAGGGAAATGCCAAGAGTACTGGATGTGTCGTGAAAGTAAATAATATGAAGCTGGGGGCGTGACCGGATGGGCGGGTGTGTGCTGAGCCGCAGCATGGAGTGTGTGTGAGCGAGGACGCTGTGTGCTCTATACTACCCCCGCTTCCCTACGAACACACGGACGGCTGGCCGGGAGAAGCAGGGCTAGCTGCAGGCTGGACGATGTAGCGATAGAGCGCGGAGAGAGTACCTGGTGATCCCGTGCCTTGCCTCGTCGCTCCCCCCCGCTGGTTCTTTTCATGTCATGGTGGGCTGTGTATGCAGAGGAAAAATCCCGGGCGTGACGTCACCCTTTACACTCTGCTATGCTCTGGAGTGAAACAAACGGCAAATAGCCCTTATTCTTTTGGTGCCAGAAAAACCGAAGACCTCTAGAGCGTTACAGTATGTATGTACAGGTATCGACATTGATATGTAAGTCAGAGACTGCTTAAAGAGTCTGCTTAAGAAACATAGTATTATTGATACTTTTTGGACCGGTTCAACACCTGGTAAAGTGACATTCTTGTATTAACAACAAACAAACAACACAAGCTTCCTAGGCGTTTCAGTGCCCTGTTTGACTGGCTGGGCGGGTGCACAATACTCGGGAGCTAAAAGACATAATATTGAGAGTAAATATTGCTCATTTTTTTGTGCTGAGTTTAGGTTGGGTTTGGGAGTAGCAGGGTAGAATATTAATCCTCCATCTTCCCTCCATCCTCCCGTCCTCAGGCGGTGTTACCCTCTATTTATCACCCGCGAACTAGCAAAAGCAAAAGGCTCTGGACTTTTTCAGCAACTTTAAGGGCGGCAGGCTTGGTGGTGGGGCGGGATTTGCTGTAGGTGTACCCCAGCCATTGTATACTGTTGGTGCCTACTTGAGCCGCCTTGGACAATCTTTGCGTTCCATAGTGGAGCTTGGTGGGGGAGTAGTACTGACGATTAACGTGGCTGGGGTGTATAAGGGTGGAGAGTATTGTCTTGCTTCGGGCACTTTACTCTTTAAAGCATTGTGGTGCACTCTCTGCACAACGGGCAGATAGGTGTATGGGTTTTTCTTTCCTTCGTATCCCCCTGAGACCCTCTTGGGCTTTTTGGAAGCTGATGGAAACTAATCTGTTGCTATAAGAGTATACATATAAGAGTAAATGATGCAGAACCTACTCTCCTCTAAAGAGAAAAACTCGCAGCACGCCGCAGCAGCAACGGCAGCAGCAAAATTGGAGCAATATGCTCATGCCTCTGCTCTGACCCCTCCAAAAAAGGGGCACAGCTGAAGTCACAACAGGGTGGGGCATCGGATAGGAAAAGCCAGGGTCAGCCTCATCCACAGCCCCCCGGGGTTGCGCCGGCTACCCAGCCTTCTAAAATACATAGTAATAAAGGTCCGGGGCTAAGTGAACAAAATATAAATGTGAATATGGAGCCAATAAGTGACCCGAACTTGCCCCTGGATAAAGAGCCAACCTTAACGGACGTATTCATGGCTGTAGGGGAGTGTAACGGCTCGCTTAAAGATCTCTGTGAACAGATGAAAGGTGTTAAAGCAGACCTGTTACTGGTCAGACAAGATCTACAGAAAACGGCAGAGAGAACAACAGCCCTGGAAGTAAGAGTCAGTGGGCTAGAAGATAATGTATCCCCAATAATCAAAGAAATAAAATGGTTAAAGGAACAGATATCCAAACAAGCCTCTAAATTGGACGAGATGGAGAACAGGAGTAGAAGAGATAACGTGAGGCTGATAGGACTACCTGAAAGAAGCGAGGGCGCCAACCCGATTGAGTTCCTAGAAAAATGGTTGGGGGAGCTATTTGGGAAAGAATCATTCTCGGCCTCGTTTGCCATTATAAGAGCTCACAGGATCCCCTTCAGGGCACCGCCAGAGGGGGGGCACCCTAGATCCCTCCTCTTGAGATTTCTCAATTACAAGGATAAAGTGACTCTGTTACGGAAGATCAGGGAGGCAGGGGAGGTTTTCTTTAAAGGCGCAAAAATATCGTTTTACTCTGACTTTTCACCGGATCTGCAGAGGCGTAGAGCAGAGTTCAACCAGGCAAAACGCAATCTACAAAAATTTAAGCTGCCATACGCCCTTCTTTACCCGGCAAGGTTGCGGGTTACGGCCCTGGGGGAAACTCTGTTTTTCAACTCTCCTGCTGGGGTTGAGAAGTGGCTTGAAGACAATAGAGAAAAAATTACGAATCTCATGTAGAGGGATAGGGAAGATGCAATAGGCCGGTGTATCAATAGGGTGTTACGATAGGGTATTGGGAGGTATAGGGGTTTTATCTTTACTTTTTCTTTTTTTCTCCTCTGTGGGTTGTGTTCCTTAATATTCCACCCCTACCTGCCATCTGCTAATGGTCTTTGTTAATTGGGGGATGGGGGGGGGATGGGTGCACATAGTTGTCTGCATGAGGGGAGGTGTGTGGGAAGACTTGGTGTAAAAGGGTGGTGTTAGTGGATGAGTTAACGGTCATGGTAAACCCCCGGGGGTTCACCTAGATAGGTGGTTGCGGGTGGGGGTGAGGGGGGGATGGGGGGAGGGCAGGGGTGGGTGAGGGGGGGATGGGGGGAGGGCAGGGGTGGGTGAGGGGGGGGAGGGGCGGGCGGACGGGAGGGGGGGGAGCTAGGGAGGGCAAATTACTATTCATGAGTACTTACACCACTAGAAATTATTCTGGAGGTATCCAGACTTTCACTTATAGATTTTTCGATTTTAATACATGCACATGCAAGCACTTTCTGTGGCAAACTCTTATCTAAAGTAGGGTAGACATGACTAAGATGAGCACGTGTTTTAGAGTTTACAATATGTACGCATATACAATTGATACAACATACAATAGGGGGAAAAAATTAATTTTGAGTGAAGGGGTGCATAAATTTTACTTTATAAAAAAACTTGATACATATGGTAGCACTTGTTGGGGCAATGTATGTTTTTCAGCACTCCGATGTTAGCTAAGACCCTGAAAATAGGATCCTGGAACGTCAGGGGCCTGGGAACTCCTCTTAAAAGGTTGGCAATGTTCTCTATGATGGAGAGATGTGGGGTAGACCTGGTCTGTCTGCAGGAAACCCACCTAACCAAGGATACCATTCAGCAGTTACAGATGAAAAAATTTCAACACCAATTTCACACGCTCCACTCCTCTTTTAGTAGGGGGGTGAGCATCATGGTGAAAGCTGGGGTGAAATTTTCCTGCAGACAGGTCAGTATAGACGAACTGGGTAGATATATACATCCCTCCGCCCTTCAATCTGGATGTCCTGCTTAAATTGAACGAATTTCTGCTAGATAAAAAAGAGGTCCCGGGGGCGTGGCTTGATGGCTCGTGCAGATGGCTGCCTAGATCCACAGCTCCACAGTATACCCAGCCACAGCGACAGACATAGCGGCTCCAGAGAAGGAGAAACCACTCCACAAGCTGCCTAATTGTCCCTACACAGCAAGCGACCATGCTGAAGAGGAGGAAAACATCCACACTCCCCAGGAAACTGACGGATTACTACCCCTCACCCTGCCTGACGAGCGGTCAAAATGGCGCCGGCAACAGCCGGGAAACAACAGCGCGGCTCTCCTCACATCTCAGCCAGAGCCCCGCGCTGTCTCAGGAGCCTCACCAACCCTCTGACTTACAGGGTGAGTGTTCTCCCCCTAATTCACCCACGACATCCAGCCCTGCCAAGACTAGGCTCAGAACGGCTGAGCCTCAGGAGTCCCTGCCTGTCACAACTCTCTGCCTGTTCTCTCTCCCCCCTCCGCAGCAATCATCAGTGTTAGATGCCTTTCCTGCCTCAGACAAGCCATTGCCTGAGAATACTATGAAGAATATGTTACATTCTCTGAGGCAAACACTGTACAATGATCTATCTACTGCTGTCTCCTCTTTATCCATATCAGTAAACAAGCATGATCAAGCTATTACACAAATGGAGGCTAAAATGGGAGACATGCTTTCTGCCCACAATGAGCTGGTGGATGGCTTTGCGGATCATGAAGATGAATTACAACTAATCAATCTGAAGCTCGCAGATTTGGAAGACCGTTCCAGATGGAACAATATCAAATTTCGCAATATCCCAGAGTCAATCCAACCATCTGATCTAACACAATTTCTGCAACCCCTGATGCGGACCCTTTTGCCTGACCTGACAACTCGTGACATGGAAATAGACAGGGCACACAGACTCCCCAAGCCATCTCACCTCCCTGCTTCCACCCCCAGAGATGTTTTGGCCATTTTTTCACTGTAAAAGAAAAAGTAATGTACGCTGCCAAACGAGCGACAAGACTCCCTGACCCTTTCACTAATATCGTACTGTATGCTGACTTGTCCAAAACTACAATGGAAAATCGCAGACAGTTGGCGACTATAACAAAAGCGCTCCAGAACCATAAAATCCCCTATAAATGGGGCTTCCCTACTAAACTACTCATTACGCATCAAAACAAAACTCACGCAGTGCGCACTTTACCTATGGGACTTACACTCCTGAGAAACTGGCATATCATCCCAGAAGAAACACCGCTCCCTTCAGATCAACCTCCAATCCTCATGGAAACCGGAGGAGACCCTCCAAATGCCTGACAGCCACATCCTATATCCTTCTCTAAACACGCCTAATGGCTGGGAAACTGCAGTGCCTTTATCCAGTACCTGCCTGCCTGTTCAGAGATCCCTGTCCCACGTTGTGGACGTAAGATCTCTTGCTCCCACTGCCTGTTTGCAGTAGTATCTGCACATTGAGCCCGGACCCCTTCTGTTTTTTTTTTTTTCCTCTTTGTTTCTGGGCTCTCCCTTTTTAAACAATCACCCTTTACCCAAACCCAGCACCAGCCAATCACAAACCACCTCTCCATCAAGCTACATCCGGATCCCTTTTCTTTTACATAAGTGACAACTCCCTCTATCCTTACCATTTAGTGCCGGACTAGCAGATTGTTCCACGCCTACTGCTCACCACCTTCACCTCAGGTCTACCCACACTACCTTTAATCTCCCGGAATGGCTTTCAAAATAGTCCCTATTAACGCAAGGGGCTTAAACTCCCCGCAGAAAAGATCTGCGCTTCTCAGAGAGGCTAACACCCAAAAAGCCGATATCCTCTTCGTCCAAGAGACCCATTTTGCCTCTGCTAAAACTCCCAGATTTGCCCTAAAAAATTACGACCAGGTTTTTTCAGCTTCAGGACAAAAGAAGAAAAATGGAGTCCTCACTGCCATACGGAACACAATACATTTTAAACTACATCAATCCATTGCAGACCCCCATGGCCGTTTCCTGATTCTTCTATGTGACATTAATCAAGTCACCTACACCCTGATCAACGTCTATGGCCCAAACAAACAGCAACTACGATTCCACCACCGACTCTACAAGAAAATTACACGACTCCGGAAGGGGAGGCTTCTTATGGGAGGAGACTTCAACATCATTGGAGACTCCACACTTGACACAACGTCCGAGACTAGGAACCGCCGAACTGTTCTGAACCCCTTTCTTCAAGCCGATGACCTTTACGATCTGTGGAGATGCCACCATAGCAACGAGCGGGACTTTTCATATTTCTCCTCTTCTCAACTCTCATACTCCCGAATCGACTTCTTTATTGTTGACAAACTCACCCTCCAGGACGTGACGAAATCCGAAAATGGAACCATCTCCTGGTCGGACCATGCACCTGTCTCCCTTACTGTGGGAAACTGCAGACCTAGGGCAACCAGATTATGGAGACTTGACGCCTCCCTCATCTCCGACCCAAACATTGTTCAGAAACTTAATACTGAGCACCACTCTTATTTTCAAATGAACAACCAACCAGACACTGATAGGTTTGTACTTTGGTCAGCATATAAAGCTTACATGCGTGGCATTTTAATTAAACTTCACAGTAATGTTAAAAACCAGAGGTCTAAGCGAGTTGACGAGGTCCTCTCCCAAATTACCCTATTAGAAAACCAGAATAAAATGACCCCCTCTCATAAACTAACCAGTGAGCTCTTAGAACAGCGACAAAAACTCCGCTCACTTTTGCTCTTTCAATTCGAGAACAACCTTAAATTGACCAAAGCCAAATACTATGCTTTAGGTAAAAAAGCCGGCGCTTTACTAGCTCGGCAAGTCAAAGCCCAACGCATTAAAAGTAAAATAACATCCCTTCAACACCCTACCACCAAACAACTCCTGACAAACCCACAGGATATAGCTAATGCCTTTAGCGATTACTACTCTTCTCTCTACAACCTCTCACACGACACAGCTACTCCTCAACCAACTTATCAAAACATACAAAACTTCCTATCCACTATTGATCTCCCGAATATAACCCACACACAACTAGAGGCTCTCTCCCAACCATTCTCAAATGACGAAGTCTTAAAAGCCATCAACACCCTTCCTCTCCACAAATCACCTGGGGAAGATGGTTACACCAACGAATTTTACAAAACATTTGCTAAACTTATCACCCCCCACCTTACTGACCTCTTCAACTCTGCTGCCACCTCTGGTTCTCCACCGCTTGATATGCTACGATCAATCATCACCACTATTCCCAAACCAGAGAAAGACCCTACGTCCACATCCAACTACAGACCCATTTCGCTTCTTAACACAGACGTGAAAATATTTGCTAAGGTCATTGCTTCTAGGTTGTTGAGGTGTCTTCCCTCTCTAGTGCACCCAGACCAAGTCGGCTTTATGCCGAACAGACAAGCCCCAGACGCAACTAGAAGAGTCATTAATTTGATTCATCGGGTCACCCAAACACGAACGCCTTCTCTGCTGCTATCCCTAGACGCAGAGAAGGCGTTCAACAGGGTGCACTGGGGATTCCTGAGAGCAGTACTCTCCAAATTTGGAATCACAGGCTGGTTACAAATGGCCATTCTCTCACTTTACTCGAACCCCTCAGCTAGAGTGTTAACTGATGGAACCCTGTCTACACCATTCAGGATTTCCAATGGCACACGCCAAGGCTGCCCGCTCTCCCCCCTTATTTTTGCTCTAATATTGGAACCCCTTGCAGCAAAGATTAGAGGGGACAAGCTCATTTCAGGCATCAAACACAATGACATAGAACATAAAATCAGCCTATTTGCCAATGATGTCATTCTTATGATCACAAACCCAGCCCACTCCATGCCTGTAATCCAAGACATCCTCACTCAATTTAGCTCTGCCTCCTTCTACAAAATTAATTCCTCCAAGTCTCTAATACTACCGCTTAATCTAACACATAGACAACAGTCCCTCCTGGAGAGTACTCTCCCTTATTCATGGACGAAACAGTCTATCCCATACTTGGGGATAAAACAGTCTATCCCATATTTGGGGATAAAACTAGCCCCCTCGCTGCCTCTACTCTATGACCTTAATTATCGTGCCTTCCAAAAACTACTTCCTCAACTATTAAATCAACTGCGCACAACAGGCCTTTCTAAACTTGGACGAGTTGCATCCTTTAAAATGCTAATCCTCCCCAAGCTACTATACCTATTTCGCACAGTAATCTTACCTGCACCCCACTCCTTTTTCACCTCCATACAAAAACAACTTTCCAGGTTTATATGGGAAACTAAACCACCTAGATGCCCTCAATACATACTAACCAGACATCACAAAAAAGGTGGAGTAAGCCTTCCTCACATTCAAAGCTACTATTATGCTTCCATCCTGGACCAGCTATACTACTGGTGGCATCCAAGCCCCAATAAGGCCTGGTCAATCATAGAATCGTCATCCTTCAAACCAAATACTTTGCGCGATATACTCCTTGCAACGTCAGCGGGTCTCCCTCCTAACACAATGTCTACTCCTCCATCAATCACGGCCTCTCTAACAGTCTGGAAGAAATTCACCCAGACGTTAACCTCAGACCACCCGTCTCATATAATACAGACCCCTCTCAGAACATTGATGTCACAAATACCAAATCTAAACTTACAAATCTGGCAGACACAAAAGATAACTACTATCTCAGATCTCTACAACACCAATAACACTCAAAAAACCTTTACAAATCTCCAACACGAATACAACCTTCCCCATACTGAAGCTTTTACATACATGAGGATCTCCCACTTCCTTCAAAAATCTAAAATCTCTACTGAGGCCAAAATTCCTGAACCAATACACAACTTCTACACACACACAACATACCCAAAACATGGTATCTCTACATTCTACTCTATACTTAGCGACAACCGGCCATACTCCCAAATACCTTCTCTCTCAAAATGGACAGAAGAACTAAACATTGATGCCACCCCAACATGTGGACACGCGCCTTTAAACACACCTTTACTGCCTCCCATTGCTCCAACCACTGGGAAATATACCAAAAAACAATTCATAGATGGTATCTCACACCCTACCGTCTCTCCAAAATCTTCCCTGGACATTCTCCTACCTGCTGGAGGTCCTGTGGAAGTTCTGGTACCATAGCACACATACTGTGGTTTTGCAAGTCTCTAAGCTCATTCTGGAAACAAATATTTGCCTTAATCTCCATCATATCACAGGTTTCAACAGCCCCTAATCCCTCACTAGCATTACTACACCTTGGAATAGAAAAATTCCCGCCCAGATCGCGAATAGTAATAGTCCACCTGCTACTCGCTGCAAAAATGAACATCACTAAACTTTGGAAAACCAATGAGTCTCCATCCATTGCCAACACAATTTCAGATTTGAACCTTCAATGTGCAATGGAGAGACTAGTTGCTAGGAAAAACTTACATATAGAAAAGTTTTTGTATAACTGGCATGTCTGGCTCACACACCCAAAATGTACTGTTACCACCTGATGTACTTTTCCTGTTACGAATCTCTCTCATTCTTCTATTTTCTCTTATTCTCCTATCTACTCCCTTTCTACGCTGTAACTAGTCGCCTACTTAACTGGTGCTCCTTTCCATACACCCTCCCCCCGTCTGGAGTTATCGAGTTGTTTTGTTCTTATGTTATAACGCTAAGCATAACCCACCACTGTTTAGTCCGACTTGTGTGCTTATCTCTGCTTTACTTGACTCTAATTTGTATGCTTTAGTATTACTTGCTCCAGTCGGAACATCCGACTTATTGTAACAAAGGTATATCTTGTTCACTTTAATGAAAATAATAAAGAAATATTGAAATTAAAAAAGAGGTCCCGATTGTAGTTGTAGGGGACTTTAATGAGGTCTTAGACAAAAGGCTGGATAGATTCCCGCTACGAAAATGCTCAGAGGATTCAGGGAGGAGCCGGATAAGCCTATTTTTGGAGGAAGTGGGGCTAGTAAATTTATGGAGGGTGCGGAAACCAGGCGTGTTGCAATACACCTGCTGCTCTGCGTCATACTCCATGCTCTCAAGGATAGATCTAGTCCTGGGAAATGACAGGGCACTCCAGATGCTAGAAAAAATAATGTATTGGCCAAGAGGCATCTCAGATCATTCCCCCATGGTGGTTACATTAAATCTAGGAGAACCTAGACCCCGGAAGGGTTGGAGTATAAGCCCGTACTGGTTTGAAGTAATTAAAAAGTCAGATGGGATTCTCCCCACCCTAAGGGAGTTTGTTGAGATCAATCAGGGAACGGTGTCCTCCCCTGTGCTATGGGACGCCCTCAAGGCTTTTCTTAGAGGGGTCCTAATACAGCAGATGGCTAAATTCAATAAAGAGGCTGGGAGTGAGGAAGAGAGCTCTCTGAGGGACGCTCTTGAGGCCGAAAATAATTTTATTAGAAATCCAACCCCGGAGTCGGAAAGCACTTGGCAAGAGAAACAACAAGTGTATAAACTAGTGGTCATACAGAAAGCTGAGACTAGGCGCCTACTTCAGAGACAGGAATCTATGGTAGAGGGCGAGAGAATGGGAAGGACACTGGCTATGCTAGTAAAATCAAATTCAGCTCCATCTACGGTCCTCGCCATTAGATTGCAGAGTGGAGATATAGTATCAAGCACCCCAAAAATAGTACAAGCCTTCAGGGATTATTATAAAAAACTCTATTCCTCTCAGAAAAAGGGAAAGGAGGCTAAGATGGAGGACTTCCTCGGGGGGCTGTCGATCCCCACCATATCACAAGAAGAAAGGGTCACATTAGACTCCCCAATAACTGTAGCAGAACTACATCAAGCAGTAGCGAGCATGGCAAGCCTCAAGCCACCCTGGCCTGAGGTCTTCCAATTGAGACCTATAAACACTATGGCGAAGTGTTGATCCCTGAACTGCTAAAAGCTCTGGGTGGGGTGCTTGAGGGGGGCCAGCTGCCTGCATCAATGCTAGAAGCAACAATCATTGTGCTACAGAAAGAAGGGAAAGACCCCCTGGACGTGGCCTCTTATAGACCAATTTCTCTCCTATGCACTGACGTAAAAATTCTAGCCAAATTTCTGGCAGCAAGATTGAATGGAGTTATTCATAAATTGATTCATGGGGACCAGGCGGGTTTTATAGCCAATAGATCTACGAGCTTGAACATTAGAAGAGCGTTTTTGAACTTACAGTCTCCAACGGAGAATGAGGGTTCGAGAGCGTTAATGACCCTCGATGTATCCAAGGCTTTTGATAGCGTGGAGTGGGGCTATATGTGGCTTGTGCTGGAGAAATTTGGATTTGGCCCGTCCCTTATAGGGTGGATCAGAATGCTATATACCTGCCCTAAGGCAAGATTAAAAATGAATAACGAATTTTCGGATTGGTTTGAGTTGGAAAGGGGGACGAGGCAGGGGTGCCCACTCTCTCCTCTGCTGTTTGCGTTGGCGATGGAACCCCTGGCCATCTCCATAAGGGAAAGCCGTGCGATAACTGGCTTCCAGAGAAAATCGGGGGAGGATATCCTGTTATTCCTGGGGGATTCGAGAAATTCACTACCGGGTGCGATGAGGATAGTGGAGGACTTCGGTAGTTTCTCTGGCCTAGAGATAAACTGGGAGAAATCCGAGTTTTTGCAGATAGACCCCATAAATGAGCTAATAGCATGTGATATGCCCCAGATGGTAATGGTGGAAGCCCTGAAATACCTGGGAATTGTTCTGACGAAGGACCCCACCCTATATATCAACAAAAACCTTGCTCCTCTATTAAAAAAATGTAAACAAAAAATAGGAATTTGGAGACGCCTGCCTCTGTCAGCTGCAGGAAGATGTAATTTAATAAAAATGGTATGGATGCCACAATTGCTATATGTTCTGCACAACTCTCCAGTCTGGATTGGCAAGAGGTGGTTTAAAAGAATTGATAGCCTCTTTAGGGAATTGATATGGAAGGGGAAGCAAGCCAGGATTCGTCTTTGAGTGCTCCAGCTTCCCACTCGGGAGGGGGGCTTTGCCCTTCCACATCCTGAGTGCTATTTTCTTTCAACTCAGTTGCAGCAGTTATTGGGATGTGGGATACCGAAAGGAGGCACCCCCAATGGCAAGTTGCTATTGTTAAGTGCCCCACATAACACAATAATTGAAGCTGTAGAGGCGGACATGTTCCATGACGAATTCCCAACAATTAAACTGATAACTAAACTCTGGAAAACAGTCAAGAAAATGATGAGGTATGAAGATCCAACAGTCTACTCTCCTATTTGGAACAATCGCAACTTGCAGGAAGTCCTTAAAATAGGCACATTCAGAGAGTGGGAGAATCTTGGCATCAGAAGGCTAAGTCAACTTTATAACGGCACCAAGTTAAAGAAATTTCCGGAACTAGCCAGGGAATTTAAGTTGCCACGGAGTTCTCTCTTTCTGTACTTCCAGCTAGAACATGCCCTTTAAGCTCAATTTAAAGCCCAGACTCCGAGATGGGAAGAGATGCCTCTATTTCAGAGTATAATTCAGGTAACCCCTACTGTAGGGGTAATATCAAGAATTTATGATCAATTAAGTAAATCAGACAACAGCGGGGGGATACTCCACGGGCTAAAGGCTAAATGGGAAGAGGATATAGGAGGAATGACCCAGGAACAATGGGCGAGAACCTTGGATTTGGGAGTTCAGGTCTCTGTATCCCCTTCACAGCGGCTTTCACATCTGTTGCTGTTAAATAGAGCCTATTATACACCTAAAAGACTTTTTAAGTTTGGGAGAAGGCCCAATGACAATTGTCCCAGATGTCGGGGGACGGGAGATCTCATCCACATGTTGTGGAGGTGCCCCAAGTTGTTCAGATACTGGGAGGAGGTGAGCGGGAGTTTGGGAAATATTTTTGGCACTACAGTGGCAAAGGAGGCCATAGTCTGTATTCTGGGGCAGAGAATAGTGATGGAAGAGAGACTGAGCATTATGCTAGCCATTACGCTGGCTCTGTTTCAGGCCAGGAAGATGATAACACTAAGATGGCAATCAAAGGACCCCCCTACTGTGAAAGACTGGATCTCTACAATTAACGAAACCCTGGGTAGGGAAAGATTGGAGTATATAAAGAGGGGTAACCTTCAGGAATTTGAAAGTATGTGGAAGCTATGGACAGAGAAGATGAGGCGCCCCTAATAGTGGGCAAGGCGCTGAGTTGACCAAGAGATGGGCTTAATATAGGTATATGGGTAACTGGAACCCTTGATGGCAATTAGTGCTATAGTGAGGTGGTTTCGATATGTATATTTTTAGCCAAACAAATAATCTAGATGGGCACATGTTAAACATTGGGGGAGGGTTGGGGGGGTGGATTTGGGAACAGGTAATTTTTTTGTATAACTCCGGCTAAGTCAGTAGACGACGGGCATGGGGAGCTTTTATATACCCTTCTTTTCTTATTCTTTCCTGTTTCTCTCTTTCCTTTCACTCGTTCCTTTTTTCTCCAAACTGGCTCAGAATAAGATAAGCTTCACCTGATATCGGGCCTTAGCATAGCTACAGCTGGGCTTAGGAGGTCGGAGAAACAAGGGACTTAACTAAAGTTATGTAATAAAGTCTTTTATTGTGATGACATAAAAAGAAATGAGGAAATGCATAATCCACTATGATGTGAATCTGAGAAGGCGACAGTTAATGAAGATCGAGCTGATTTAGCCCTCTAACTATTGTTCGCTGAAGTGGAAAAAAAAAAGTACTGGATGTTGCAAGCCTTCATTTGTTCCAGTTAAGGCTTAAGTACTCCTTGCCAACGTTTCTGCTGCAAAGTCCAGGTATATCTGTAATGCAGTTTCTTCATATTTTACCGAATGTTTGGCTTTTAAACCTTCCCAGATCTGATCTTTGTCTTTATAATCGTGAAATCTTGTGATAACGTCTATCGGGATTTCTCCTGCCATGTCCACCAGTTTTTTAATTCTGTGTATTCTTTCAAATTTTATTTTTTCAGTTGTTGTTTTTCTCAGCAATGGGCCAAATACTTTATCCATTTTATCTTGTAACGATCCTTCTTGTGTTTTGGGTAAACCCCTTAAATTTTTCCTTCTGTTGCGGTTTTCCTGATCTTCAACTTTATACATCATATTTCTTTGTTCCCTCTGTACCCTTTTCATCTCTTTAATTTCTGTTATTTCTGCCGCTTGTGCCTTCAGTTTTCCCCCTGCTTCTTCTACTCTTTTTAGCATTTGATTTAGGCCCCCATGTAAAAGTTGTCATATATCCTTTTAAGGATTGTTCTAATATTAGGAACATTTCTGCCATTTCGCTTTTAATTGGAAGCTGGTTTTTAATTCTTTGTTCTTCTTCATTTTCTTCCTCATTTACATGTGTTGAGCTATTTGCTCCCATTGATTGTCTGCTTTGCCCATTTCTGATGGTCCCGTCTGTCTGTTTGCTCTTAGTCCCCAGCTGTTTACCAGGACTTTCTTTACTCCTTTCTTGTGTCATGTACTCCTTAATTGTACCTGGACTGGCGTTTATTTTAGAGGTTATTGCCCTTGCTCCTCTGGTTAGTTTACCTCCTCATTTTATTCTGTGTAGGGGGAACTATATGTATATGTATAACTATATATACTATCCTGGGAGGCGGTGTTCCCTTTCTTGTTTCTCCAACGGGAGGAACTGTAGTCTCCACGAGTGCTCTTTTCAGATACTTTTGGTAATTAACCTTTGCCTGGTGCTTCTTCCCCAAGGCTCCCCCGCCTTCACCAGAACTCTCTGCCCTTTTTTCTCTTTGCTTGCAAGGATTATACAAGGGAGTGTGCGTGTGTGGGGGGTATGAAATGGGGGTCTCCAAGGAGTGAAACCAGGGGCCCAAATCCTTCAGTCTGCTCAGTTTATATGGTACCTCTGCCCAAGCCTCCTTAGCCGCCTTTGATTTTTAACTTTTCACCCTATCTCCAACAGTCTCTCTATCAGGGTAGTCTCTCTCACAGACTACTCATGATATTAACCAGCTATATCTTCAGGGGGATATCAGTTCCAGCATACACAGTAAGGAGAAAAACTTGACTCGCCCCTTTTGCAGTTAGTGTCTTGCAGGTGCTGGTGCCGTCTTCAGGGCTTACTGCCATACTCCGGGTGTTCTCTCCAGTAGTCCGCCCGTTTACCCCCCTGTATATCTTGAAGCAGGGCTGGGGGTCAGAGGGGCTAGAGGGGTTAGAGGCTAAGATGGGAGCCATTAACTGGGCTCCAGGGACTGAGAACGGGGGTCAGCCTTTTCCCCAAGCCGTTGAGTGCTCCCCTGGCTTGGGCCAACGCTGTCTGTTCCTCTGTCTCCACCGTCTGAGCACCGCGCTCTCCCCTCCGCTCTCTCCCTCTCTCTTGGCATCTCCTACATGCTGCTTGTCTCTTGCTGCTTTTCACTTCTGCCTTCCAGGTGGTTGTTGTCTGCGCTCAGCTCTCTCACTGCTCCGCTGACCCCACGCTCACCGCTCATCCTCCACCGCCTGTCCCCCGTCACCGCATCCAGGGGGCTCCGAGCAGCGGCAAGCGAGGTCGTACTCCCAGGTGGAGTCACCAGATTCAAAGGTACCGGAGGGGCAAGGGGGGTGGAGGAACCCCAGGCTCCTCCCTCAAATTCCCCATATTGGGGTATGCGCATAGTTGGTATTCTTGATGAGTGCCTGTCACAGTTCCCTATGTTCTATTAAACCCTGTCACCCCAGTAGATTACAGCTGTGGGGGTAGAGGGGGTTGAAGGATGAAGATTTCAAAGAAAGGAGCTTTTTGTGCCATCAGCACCAGGGACACATTTGAGAAATACTAACTAATGTCCCTTGTTCTGATTTTTGTTTTTATTGTTTTAACAACACTTAGGCTTTAAAACAGTGAAGCCACTAGCCCCACTATCTGGCACCTATAGAAACATTACATTTTCAGATCAAGTGTCTGATAGTAGCCCAAAGTTAACCACCTGCCAAAAAAAGGTAGATACTGAACTTCTTGACTTGCAGGGGGCAGTTGGCTGTATCTTTGAAGACTCTTTTTCATCACAGATCAAACTAATTGTAGGTCATAATTTAGTTAATAACATACTGAAAAGTACATTTGGAAAAGACTCTACATGTTTATAAGGTTGGTGCGGCAAGCAGAGACTCATCTATGTTTCTACAGTAGGTGACCGCGATATTGTGTCAATCTCTACGCATTTCTC